>NC_058523.1:226069760-226375535 GCF_904849725.1 Hordeum vulgare subsp. vulgare | reverse complement strand
TCAGCCAACTCCTCATGTCGGGCTTGAGCGCCAGCTAGAAGTAGTGGCGAGCACTTCCTCGTCACGTCCCCTAGAATCTTGCACCGCTTGGTGTAGATGCCAAGAAACTCTAACATGCTAATCTTGCATGGTACTTGTCTCGCAGCTTCGGCTTGAAGGCTCTGCTAGAAAGCCACAGCTTGCGGGGAACGCCGGACAACCAACCTCGTAAGGTTGTCTCACAAGTTGTGAGGCAGAACCCTAGTTTAACCTTGTTTGTCATTGCATTTCATGCATGCATTTATTTATTTGAAATGAATTTGAATTGGGGGAATTATCAAGCCTCAGAAATAAAAATAAGCACGATAAAAATTGCTTCAAATAACTCCAAGAAAATGTTTCTAGTATTTTGTGAAAATATTGGCAAGGGTTTAAATTCAAACCAATATTTTTGGAGTCACATCAATATTTTATCTTGGGCATTTGAAATTAATCCAACAATTAATTGCAATGGATTGATATTTACTATGTATATAATATAGGTTTATATATTCTGAAAATTGTTATGTGGCACTAGTTAAATCCACTTAGTCCACATATACATTTTCTGTAATTTTAATTAATGGTTTGATAATTATTGCCAAAACAAAACAAAATCACAAAATAGAAAAAGTTTTAAAAGGAAGGATAAGGAAACGCTTACCTAGCGTTACCTGGGTAGAAGAGACCCATCCCATAAGGGTTGGGTTGTCTTGTACCTCTACCATTAGGCAGAGTCGAAGCCAAGTACGATGAGAGAGCGTGCCAGCTCTTGCTTTGTCGTGTCGTCGTCTCCCTCAACCCAGCCGCCGCCAACAGGATGAGGACGACACCCCGGACCGACCCCCCCCCCTCACTACTTGCACTCTCATTCCACCTCTGGTCATCTCTGTCACCCACGGCCGAACGCACCTGAGGCCATCACCATGGCCACCGTTCCTCCCGCGCCTTACCTTCGTGTCCTTCATGTCCGCCGTGATCGCGTACTTCATCCTTGCCAATACAAGAAACCAGGGATGCCCTGCAGAGTCGCCCTCAATATGGTCTTCAACCTCGGGATCCGATGGCCCCGTCTGTTCGCCTCTACACAAGCCTCGTTGAGCGAGATGAGCCTGCCATCAGCCTCCCCGTGAGCTCCTTCGTAGTTCCCCATGGCCCCTTCTTCGTTTGCATGTTGTAGCCATCGTTCCCCAACCTCCCAAGCTCCCCACCACCCGACCTTGTCGCCGACGTGTCCAGGGCTCCCCAAGATTTCGTCTAAGCATGTGGATGAGCTCTTGGAGGCTCTAGGAGCCCAACTTCACTCCCAGCCCAGCTTGCATCCCCCTGTAGCATCGCGCCCACACTTGACCGAGCTCCAACCACCACGAAAATGCACACTGCCACCGGTTTAGGTCACCTCTGACAAGGCCACTCTCTCTAGTCAACGTGCGAGACCACCAGCTTC
This sequence comes from Hordeum vulgare subsp. vulgare, assembly GCF_904849725.1. Taxonomy (NCBI): domain Eukaryota; kingdom Viridiplantae; phylum Streptophyta; class Magnoliopsida; order Poales; family Poaceae; genus Hordeum; species Hordeum vulgare. The sequence goes on along the minus strand of NC_058523.1, from coordinate 226,374,070 downwards.
GCATAGATGGCTTCGGCTGTTTCAATGGTCGTCGGACGGCACCGCCGTGTGTTTTGGTCGCGGCAACAAGCTCTATTGCCTGAGTCGCTGACCACTTGGCCCCGCGAGTCAGGTGATTAGCTGAATGCTAATTCCCTATTAAATAATCCCCGCGTGCATGACAGGTGGCCCCTACTCCAACTAATAAAGGATTGGTGCGAAAATTATTATTTACTAACACTGTTATCTCATGCTCCACAGACTAGTGGGCCCCACTAGTCAGGTTTGACCCCGCTGCCCCAACTGACTTGCTAACGTTAGGGTTACGCAATGGCGATGTCATAATGTTTTAGGAGTTTAAATAAATCTTGTGAGAATTATTTATTTCAGAAAATGTTTAAAACTTCCAAAAATCATAGAAAATAATATATAACACGGATGAAAATAAATTATATATGAAAAATTATCAGAAAAATCCAATGAATCTGTTTATGGCTTTTTCATGCATGTTAAAGAACCTATGTACTCTGTTGATCACTATTCATTATGACATTTAAATAACCACATATGGAGTTTGAATTTGAACCTTTGGTTCAAATCAACTTCATTTAATCTTGTTGCTAGATGCAACAGCTCAAACAACAACATATTGCCATGTCATGTTCATGCATCATAGTGTTTGCATTTCCATGAATTAAATGTTGTTTCTCTTTGTGTTTGTTGGTGTTTGTTCCCTCTCGGTAGACATTACTCCGACATTGTGATCGTTGACATTTATGAAGAGAAGTGGTATCTTTAGAACTATCAGGCAAGAAACCCCCTTGAGAATACTGATACAAACCCACTCTCTCACTCTTGCTGCTTTGAAAGGACGTGGATGTCGCCTAGAGGGGGGGTGAATAGGCGCTTTAAAATAATTAAGGTTTAGGCTTGAACAAATGCGGAGTTAAACTAACGTTTAATATGCCAAGCACAAAACCTCAAACAACTAGGCTTACCTATGTGCACCAACAACTTATGCTAAGCAAGATAAACAATTAAGTGATAGCAAGATATATGACAAGAGACAATATGGCTATCACAAAGTAAAGTGCATAAGTAAAGGGTTTGGGTAAGAGATAACCGAGGTACGCGGAGACGATGATGTATCCCGAAGTTCACACCCTTGCGGATGCTAATCTCCGTCGGAGCGGTGTGGAGGCACAGTGCTCCCCAAGATGCCACTAAGGCCACCGTAGTCTCCTCACGCCCTCGCACAATGCAAGATGCCATGATTCCACTAAGGGACCCTTGAGGGTGGTCACCGAACCCGTACAAATGGCAAACCTTGGGGGCGGTCACCGAACCCGTACACGTGGCAACCCTTGGGGGCGGTTACCGGTACCCGTACAAATTGCTCAGGGCAATCTCCACAACCTAATTGGAGACCCCGACGCTTGCCCGGAGCTTCACACCACAATGATAGAGCTGCGAGACACCACCAAGCTTCTAGGATGCCAAAGCATCCACGAAGAACAATATCTAGGGTACTAAGTACCAAAGGTAATAAGCTTCTCAAACTTCACTTCCACGTATCACCGTGGAGAACTCAAACCGATGCAACCAATGCAATGGCAAGAACACACGAAGTGGTCAAGTCCCTCACACTCAAATCCCTCCACAACAACGAAGGCTATGGAGAAATATGAGAGGAAGAACAAGGAGCTCACAAAGAACTCCAAGATCTAGATCCTAGGGGTTCCCCTCACATAAAGGAGAAAGTGATTGGTGGAGATGTGGATCTAGATCTCCTATCTCTTTTCCCTCAAGAACAAGCAAGAATCATTGGAGGGATTGAGGGTAAGCAAGCTCTAAGAATGTCAACAATGGAGGTAGAACAAGAGCTCAACGGATGGATAAGACCAAGGGGGAAGAAGACCCCCTTTATATAGTGGGGGAGGGAATCAGACCGTTACCCCCACTTACAGCCCGAGCCCAGCGGTACTACCGCTGACCCTCCGGCGGTACTACCGCTGGCTGCAGCGGTACTACCGATGACCCTCCGGCGGTACTACCGCTGGCTGCAGCGGTACTACGGCTGAGCCCATGGTAGCGCAAAGATAATACCGGGCCAACCACCGCCAAGAAAGTCTTCGCAAAAATGTCCGACGCAGTACAACCGCAAAGATGACGGTACTAAAAACTTGGAGCCGTACTACCACTGGCCAGGGGCGGTACTACCGCCAGCTCTAGCAGTACTACCGCTAGGGCCAGCGGTACTACCGCCAACTCTAGCGGTACTACCGCTAGGTCCAGCGGTACTACCGCCCGCCACTGAAACAGCCATAACTTTCGCATACGAGCTCCGAATCGAGCAAACCCAAGCTTGTTGGATTCAGGATGACAAGAGATATCCAAAATCTTAAGACCATGCATATATGAAAATGCCAATGATATAGAGATGTGAGTCCTCTATGAATGAAGAACCGGCAAAAACTCCAACATCGAAAACATCATAGTTGATGCATATGGACTCCATTTTCGATGAACTCGAGCATGTCATGAAGATGACCATAAGCTCTAAAACTCACAAAGAGAAACACCAAACAAGAACCAAGAAGTATGATGCAAGGATGCAAATGGTTTGAGCTCTCAACGAACGATACGATCAAGCTACTCACTTGAGAGCCCCCTCGATAGTACAGCAATCTATCCTAAACAGAAAACCTATCAAGGGCAAACCTATACCTTGCACCTCGTCCTCTTGAGCTAGATGATGATGATCTTGGCTTCCTCAAGATGGACCACCTTTCTAGATTGCGTTGGCTTGATGAAGACTAGTTGATTGCTCCCCCATACTCACTGTGGGTGAGCCACTCTTCAACATATCTTCACAAGTCCATTGCCACCACAATGGACGGCAAGCTTCAAGCATGATATCTTCGTGCTGATCCACTTGAACTTGCACACCGAAATCTTGATGACGATCACCACTTGACGTCATCCTTCATGGGTTGTATGAGATCTTCCTTTTGACGCAAGCCCATGGAAACACACCTAACCCACACATAGAACTCTCACGAAGACCATGGGTTAGTACACAAACACGTAATGGACAATGCTTACCATACCATGGGATCACTTGATCCCTCTCGGTACATCTTGTACGCTTTGTGTGTTGATCATCTTGATTTACTCTTTGTCTGAGATCTTGATCAACCATGTGTCTCTATGACCGTTCTTTGGATAATACCTTGAATACCATCTTGGTCATCATATAAACTCCTTGAACCCAACAGATGGACTTCAAGAAGTGCCTATGGACAAATCCTATAAATGTAACTTAAGGCAACCATTAGTCCATAGGAATTGTCATCAATTACCAAAACCACATATGGAGATATATGCTCTAACAATCTCCCCCATTTTGGTAATTGATGACAACTACTTCAAGAGAGTTTATATAAGGAAATAAGCATAACCAACCGCACACATACACAACAATAATGCATGCGTGCAAGATGTAAATGCTTACGCAATAAAAGCAGACCCCTCTAAACATATCCAAAGTAAACTCTCTAAACTTCTCCCCCATTGGCATGGATTGTCAAAATGGACGAAAAGTTTAGAAAGCCAATATATTTGGTGGTCCTCCAAAAAGTGTGTACTTCTGAGCAAATGAGTGCAAAGAAATACACAAATACAATGATAAGTAGTTGGAGGAAAACAAACTATATAGAGGACCCAAAGATTACAAATAAAAGAATCGTATGCCACAAGGACATACCAAAATAGAGGCAAGCAATCAAAAGATACCGGATGGAACAAACAATCATATGGTCCTTCGAACCACATGAATAAAAGATATTATGATAAAAGCAACGGAGTGTTTTATCAAAACTAGAGAAGCTCCCCATGATTTGTGCACTAATAGGAGATTTTTGTATATGATACAAGTGCACAAAATAGGATCGTTGCTCCCCCAAAATTAATAAAAACACACAACGGGTGCAAGAGAAAAGATGAGACAATAAGCAAATCTCTTGCACAAAACAAGTGGTTGAGCAACATGTAAAAGAAGCAACTTAAGATTAGGCTCAACCAAAATAATGTGTGTGAGTCATGGCAAGGCACTTGAGAAGACTAAGATAAGGATGAACATTACTCATCAACATAGTCTTGATGAAATGAGACACAAAGTGCAAGACATATCATTCCCACAGACACATACTACAAAATGGGTTCACAAGCTTACTAATAAACAAAATAAGAACCAACGCTTGTGACAACCCATGGTGAAGATAAGAAATAAGAACCTTGTCAAGAGAGGAGGGATACCAATCGAAATGGCAAAACCCTCATCAAGACAGGCATGAGGAAAAATAATCTTCACGGCCAAAGAGTGCATCAAGATGTAGGAAAATAAGATACGCACTCAAGACAAATCCTTTCACGAAGCCACCAAAAACTGAAAAAGGAAATGCAACGGTGGACGTAAAAGAAAAGAGGATATCAATTAGAGATGTAACTTCTCTCATATGTAACAGATTCTAAGTAGAAGACAATCAAGATGATATATATCCACAAAGAAGACCATTCTTTGGATAATACCTTGAATACCATCTTGGTCATCATATAAAGTCCTTGAACCCAACAGATGGACTTCAAGAAGTGCCTATGGACAAATCCTATAAATGTAACTTAAGGCAACCATTAGTCCATAGGAATTGTCGTCAATTACCAAAACCACATATGGAGATATATGCTCTAACATGCTTTGACTGCCTTAGGACAATCACTATTCAACTCTACATGTTCTTGGTAGTTGAACCCATTCCTTCGCATGACCTATATTTGTCATAGTAAATAGTTGAAACCACTTAGCATGAGTAGAAACTCCTTGATCCTTGTTGTGCTTACTCATCCATGCTTGTTTACTGTGCCTACTATGCTTAGAGTCGTGTTAAGCCTAATCCACCTGGGCGATGAATCAGAATGGATGTGTTCATGTCCTAAAGTATCAGATTTAAGTGTGTGAATCCGATTTGGTAAAAGTATCAAATAGAGGTGTAATGCCCAAGATGCCATCATATCCTTTTTGGCACAAGGGAATCGATAACAATAGAAGCGCATCTCGTCATTTTGCAAGAATGGATATCGTTACAAGTACATGTAAAGAAGAGATGAGTATATGGAACTGGCTTACACGCGCCACAAGCTACATCATGATCAACTAAATATAAACATACATTCACTCACCATTCAGAAGAGCAGGGTCCGACTATGGACGAAATCAAAAAATAAAAACGATGTCCATCCTTGCTATCCGTGGCTACCGACCTGGAACCCATCCTATGATCGATGATGAAGAATAATAAAACTCCAAATAGAACAATCATCGCGCTCACGTCAAAGTATCACTTTACCTGTTCCTGCAAATGTTGTTGTAGTAATCAATACTAGCAAACTTAATGGGTATAGTATGTTTAAGTGGTTAGGCTGCAGCAAGCACTAAGCATTTATTTGAGTGGCTAACTTACTAGTACAAGAATAAAAGGTGGTGATCTAAGCATAAATGGACATGAACTAACAATGATTAAGAAATGATCGTGAACACCTACTTACGAGTCAGACATAACCCCACCGTGTCCTCTCTCAGATGCAGAACTCATGAGAAGAGACAATCACGGTTACGCACATAGTTGGCATATTTTCTTTATGTTCACTTCAAGTTTGCTATGATCGGGTGTTAAACAAAGTTTACAATTTGCCACATAACCGCGGGCATGGCTCTCAGAAATATTTAACCCTACATGGGTGCTCCAACTAGTCCATGACAAACCACCACATGTTGCGTTGAATAATGTCAACAACGGAAAGCCCGTAGTCTCCTCAAAAATTCTGATGGAAATCCTCAACATTGAGATAGCCCAAAGTATCCTTGGAATCCCGTGCACAAGATGTTCGATAAAGGTAAAACAAATCAAACAAGGCAGCTCGACGTGCCTACGATCCCAAGAGTAGCCGCGTATCTCATTCTCAGGGCACAATCGAATGAGCACCACGTATAGTGGCCTGATAGAAATCCCCTGAGTTGCCCCGGGGTGGCCCCGTAAGTGGTCCCATTCAGGACAAGCACCATCAACACTTGCCCTCCCTATATTATGTTTAATTACTCCTGGGGCTCATGACGCCCTATCTTTTAATAACGTCTTCCGTATTATTATGTTGGGAAAATATAGTACCAATGTTGGGCCTTGACAAAAGAGTTTTATCCCGAAATCAAGGGGTCCCATAACACCCTAAGCATGTTTGGAGGACTCAAATATGTAACATAACATCGATACACAAGTAACCAGGGCGGCAAAGATGGAACAAAACATCGGGCTAGAAGGCCAAGCCTTCCTCCTGTTGCAAAGTATATAGGTGCATTAAATTAAATAGCGATAATATTGTGATATATCAAGGAATCCATGTTGTCACATGGGAAGCAACTTAAACCTGCAGCTAGCAACACTATAAGAAGGGTTGAACAGGCAGTAACATAGCCAAACAAAGGTTTGCTGGGATGTGGAGGGGTTAGAGGCTTTTGATGGGAATGTTGAGATGCTTGACATCACAAGTGGTAGGCAGCGAGACATAGCGATAGAAACGAGACAACTAGCATATCAATTATAGTAGTGGTATCTAGGGAAATGATCATCTTGCCTGAGATACCGCTTGGAAGAAGAACGAATTCGTGGAGTAGACGAACCAACGAAGCCGAACGAATCCTCACACTCCGAAGCGGTTCCAAACTCTATCAAGAAGAAACATTCTGGAACAATAATCACAACACTATAAACACCAAACATATGCATGGCATGATGCACGAACACATATGATGCATGCCCGGTTTAATTATGCAAGGGATGACAATCACCACAATCAAACACTACAACTTAAGTGAAGCTAAATATGCAACGAGTTGCATATTCATGAAATTCGACATTCAAATTACTTAGTTCACTCTCGTTTAGGTACACAACAATGTTAAACGTTGTTAAACATGGCAAGAGGTGAAGCATAAATAAACGACACTATCTAGGTATTTTAAACGAGGTCAGAAACAACTTATAGTATTTCTGAAATGACCCCATATGTTAATCTCGAAATTGGACCAGATCTGAACTAAACATATTTTATATTTATTAAACGGAAAAATAGAGTGGTCCATAAGAGTCTACACGTCATTCTAGTCGATTTACATAAATAGATCATCAAAAACGGAGTTACAGTTTAAAAGATATGATCATCACAAGATTTGTTATACAACAAAATAAAGGACATCATGTTATTCTACACATTTTTCTAGTCAAGTTGCATATGTGGATCATTTTAACCAGAGCTACGATTAATTAATTAAGAGACAAACTGTTTTAATATGACATTAATGCAAATTAAATGAAAACAACAAATTAAACATTTTTAACATGGGTAAAAGTTGGATATTATTCATCTACACGAAATTCTGAACAATTTTTCAAATACAAAGTTTTTACATCTGATGCATGGTTGATTAGTTATTGAACGCATGAAGATGAGGGGTTTTTTTTGTGTAAAACAGTAATCCCTAGCATAATAGTTAAAATCGCCAGACAGAAAAAATCACAACTGGGCCAAATCTCCTGCTACTGAATAAACTGTTGTAAGGGCTCCTTTGCAAAACGATGCATAGGGTGCGATTTACACGGGTTCTCACCATGGGCAGAGGCCCAAGACGATGATGCAGGCCCGCGGAGCAGCATGTGGCAGACGGTCGCGGCCGTGCGGCCCACACGGCTGGGGCGAGCGAGGCCCCACGGCTGGGAGGAGACCGGTCGGCTTGTCGATGCGGGTGTGCTGGGGAAGCTAGATCTGGCCCAGCATAAGGGCTGTGGGCAAGGCCAGCCCACACACAGATCGACAAATCACATGAGGGGATGAGCGGATTCTAGCGTCGTGCTCCTCATTCATCCTCACGAACATGAGGCGAGTGGCAGTGAGGGCGGACCTGGGGGCTCCGGCGGTGGGGCTCGGGGCTGGTGAGGACAAGGATGGACGGATCTGGGTGGAGTAGTGGCAGAAGACCTTCGGGTGCGGAAGCTCCATGGATGCTCTGGCCATGGCAAGAGAGAGAGCCAAAGTTAAGAGAATTAGATGAGAAAGGGGAGAAGGGAGATAAAGAGGGGTACAGCGGGACTCCGGCCTAGTGGTTCGGCGACAGCGACGTCACTGGGGGATGGCCTGGGGTCGCCGGCGGGAGGTGTTCGAGGACAAGAGGAGTTCAGGGCTCTCTCTCTCTCGATCCAGATCTGATCGGGGAGGAGCGCCCACTCCTAGCGGCTGCGAGGCGACGGCAGTTCGGGCCTGGAGGGCCCAGGTTGGGCTCAGTCAGGCCGACGGCTGGAGGCCTGCGCCCTGCGGGTTGGCTCGACGAGAACAACGAGGGAGGCGAGGGTTAGATGCAAAATGGCAGGTTGGGTTTGCTTAAATAGGAAAGTGGGTTAGCTTTAGGGATTTTAGCACCGGTTTCAATCGTACGATCACGATCGAACGGCTCTAGTAGTGGGTATGGCTAAGATGGGTTAGTGGGCGTTGTTGGAGGGGTTGGGCTGAGAAGAGAGGGAGGTTTGTGGCCCGACAATGATTTACAAATATCAAAAACGTCTGATGTTTTACCAGCTATATTGTCCCTATACATTTAACGGTTCGGGTATTGAACCTGGACTAGGGTCTTGCCTGGATAATGGTCTTGGCCGACGCGCACGCCAGTGCTTACGTTTGAAGGTTTCCAAGATGCATGATGTGCATACGATGATTAGTGGTGAGAGCGTGTGTGAAGAAGTATACCCATGCAGGGTGAACTAATCTCTTCGAATAGTTGTGTCCTCAGATATGGACTACTTGGAAAACTTATGTGGTACATAGAAAATATGGAATGAGTACTCTAAATGCGCGAGATAAGCGTGAGTTTTATGGATGGCCTTCTCGTAGGAAGACGGGAGAGGATACATGGTGTATTATTGATGTGGTGAATATGTGGTATCGTGTGTGCTATCCCACCTAAAAGAAAGTACTCGTAGTTATAGTACAGGTTAGCCAAGAGTCAAAGTTGGCTCTCTGCAATAAACTTCACTAACCCCTTGTTGAGAATGATGCATGTGTACATAGTTTTGATATAAGTCTTGTTGAGTACCTTTGTACTCATGGTTTCTTAATTTATGTTTTTGCATAGGAGACCTTAGTCTCGCCATTGGTTTCTACGAGAAGTTCTACGTTGACCGATTAGCTTGGGAATCCACATAGAGGTTTGGCTCCTTTGGGAGGATCGTTGTAGAATTCGAGGATCCTCCAGCCACTTTTAGTAGATGTGTGTACGCAGACATGTTATGCTTCCGTTTGATGCTTGTATAACTTGAGTGTTGGGTCATGTGACTCATGTTTGTAATATGACACCATGTTGACTCTTATGAGTCTTTAACAAATCCATGAGTCATAGAGTTGTGTTGTGATGCCATGTTGTATCTACACATATCATGCATATTGCACGTATGTTTTGAAATACATTGTATGTGTGGGATTCAACACCTAGTTGTGTGCCTTTTGTAGCCCTCTTTACAAGGAAATGCCTCTGTGTGCTTCCACCAAGCCATGATAGCTTGCTACTACTCCAGACACATTGATTGACCCGCATGTATCCTTGTTTGATGTTGTGTTTGTCTCCACGGGAAAATATCTCATGGTATAATGGAGTCCATGTAGCCTGCTATGACTCGTCTAAACGGAGCTGAAGATAGAAATGTCTCATGGTGTAATGGAGTCCGTGTAGCTTGCTTTGACTCGTCTACACGCAGTTGATGATCGACACCTACATTGCTGGTTATGTATGCTTGTTCCTGTACGGTTGTCCTACTTGGGTTTATAACTAGTCATGTTGATCCGCGTCCTTTGCCATATGATTGCTAGCAACATATTCATATTCGTGATCCAAAAGACACAAACAGTCCCGGCCAAGGTAAGGTGGTAGCCGTGGGGTTTTCCGTGCATGAGGCCACAAAGTGATGTGATGTGTTACATCTTAGATTCGCATGGCTTAGGATCAGGGTCCCGACAGCGTTGGTGTCAGAGGTTGATTGCGTGTAGGTTAAACAAGCCAAAGTGGTCGACGTTGAGTCTAGAAACTCGTTAGTTATATAATGGAATCGAATGTGGAAGGGAACATAAGGCTCTTTTTACTCGGTTCCTTGTGTCATACTTATTTTGAGTCACCCTCTTTTTTATTCTACCCGGGTACACAACTGGATTTCTCATATATCTATCAGAATGACGGGTTACTATGCTGGAGACCTATAGGGAAGTTATTGTCTTTCTGGATTAGTGTGTCACGCCCAAGATGGGACCATATACTCAATTTGGCACGAAGGCCTCATCAAGGATAGAAGCGCATCTCGTCATGTCGCAAGAATGGATATCGTAACAAGTACATGTACTGAAAAGAAGAGAGATATATATAGAATTGGCTTACACTCGCCACAAGCTACATCAGAGTCACATCAGTACATTACATAATCATCAAGAGTAAGAGCAGGGTCCGACTACGGATGAAAACAAACAACAAAAGAAGAACGACGTCCATCCTTGCTATCCCAGGCTGCCGACCTGGAACCCATCCTAGATCGATGATGAAGAAGAAGAAGAAGCAAGTCCAAATGAACAATCAACACGCTCGCGTCAATTAACCTTTACATGTACCTGCAACTGGTGTTGTAGTAATCTGTGAGCCACAGGGGACTCAGCAATCTCATTTCCAAAGATATCAAGACTACCAAAGCTTAATGGGTGAGGTATGGTTATGTGGTGAGGTTGCAGCAGCGGCTAAGCATATATTTGGTGGCTAAACTTACGACTACAAGAAAATAAGAGGGGGGAAGATCTAAGCATAACGGGCGTGAACTACTGATGATCAAATGAATGATCCTGAACACCTACCTACGTCAGACATAGCCCCACCGTGTCCTCGATCGGAGCAGGGGCTCACGAAAGAGACAGTCACGGTTACGCACACAGTTGGCAAGTTTAAATGAAGTTAACTTCAAGTTATCTAGAACCAGTGTTAAACAAAGTTTCCACGTTGCCACATAACCGCGGGCACGGCTTTCCGAAAGATTTAAGCCTGCATGGGTGCTCCAACTAGTCCATCACAAATTACCACAAGCCGCATAGAAATCCTCGATCACGACACTCGTGATCTCGTCTGATACCTTAGTGGAAAACCTCAAGTCTGAGATTACCCAAAGCATCACCGGAATCCCGATGCACAAGACATCTCGTCAAAGGTAAAACTAATCCAGCAAGGCTGCCCGGCGTGTCGACGATTCCGATAGGATCCGCGTATCTCGTTCTCAGAACACGACGGATAAGCTAAGCGTACGAGTGCCAAACCTTGAGTTTCCTCGCGGTGGCCCCGCACAGTGCTCTGTTTTGGACCAACACCATCAACACTGGCCCTCCCTGTATTATGTAGAATTACTCCTCGGGTAGCGCTAACTCCCTATGCATTGCAGTTTAACAGAATTATCATGTTGGGCAAATGTAGTACCAATGTTGGGCCTTGCCAGACCAGCTTTAATCTAAAACGAATTATCAAGGGGGTTCCCATAACAACCCCGATCGTGTTAGGAGCGCTCAATTATGGAACATAACACCGGTAGCCGAAATTAAGGGGGCAAAGGTGGAACAAAACACCAGGCTAGAAAGGCCGAGCCTTCCATCTTTTACCAAGTATATAGGTGCATTAAATTAAATAGCATTAATATGGTGATATGACAAGGGACCCATGTTATCACATCGAAGCAACTGCACCTGCAACTAGCAACGCTAACAACATGGTTAAGCAAGCAGTAACATAATCAATCAGTGGTTTGCTAGGTTGAATAGGTTGAAGGTTTTCATGGCATTGTTGAGAGGCTGATTGTTGTGGGTATAATTCTAACAGTAGATGGATTACAGTGAATTGCTAACCCCTGCACCAGTGGGGAAGGGCGGCTTATATAGAGTGCGCTACCCTTCACAACGGTTCGGTGCGCAGGGGTGGAGTAGTGGCGAATAACTGCATAAGTTACAGGTAACGTATGTCTTAAATGCTAATAAGGGTACATGGAAACGTATGACCATTGCCCTCCAGGGGGGTTACGATGTACAGAGTGGAATCTAGTCGGTAAGTTTGATACGCTCCGAATGCTCATCTCCGACTGGATGATGGAGGAATCGTCACCGACTGGATGATGGGAAGTCCTTAATTCAGTAGGAACTGACAAAGGGCCTTATCCCTTATGAAGGGTAGTCCTTGGGTAGGACCCATAGGGCAGGCCTATGACCCTACCCTAGGACTATAACCCCATCATTAGTCCCCGAATGGATTAGGGTTGGAACGATGAAGCGATGCCTCGAGTACGGATCCGACTGGTATGGATGCGACTTTGGCGTTGTTTGCCTTGATCCATTTTATCCTCTTGACCAGTGATCCGAGTGGATGTATTTGTGAAACGAACCGTCAGGGACCGAGTGCTTCCGTGGAATCTTTTGACGTGACCAGTCAACTGACAGCGGCGGATTTTCTGGGATCCTCAAATTTCGGTTGCCGCGCGATCATTGGGGATGACGACATCGTAATCGAGTAGTATCTACCGCCTCGATTTCTGCGCCTTCAGATCCTCCACTAATATCACAACATCCGATTGGGGGATATGATTTCGGGGCCACCTGCTAGTGACCCAGTCGGAACCTTATTTAAACCTCTACAGCGAGAGTTTTTCGTTGCACTCGCCTGATAGCTCGCACTTGCCCCACTTCTCTCGTGACCTCCTGTGCATCCCAAGCTCCTTCCTTCCCCTCCTCCCCCGCGGATCTGCAGCCTCCACCATGACGAAGGAGCAGACGAGCAAGCTCGAGGCGCGGAAGAAGAAAAAGGTGGCGGCTCCTGCTCAGCGGCGGCAGCAAGCACTGCGGTGTGTTGGATCCAGGGGGATTTCATCCCCTCCACGATGGCGAAGGAGGACATGATGGAGCTGGTGGAGCAAGGCATGATCAAGCACAAGACGTGGAGGCTGCTGGCAGAGGGCGAGATGGAGCCGGCGCCCCAGGAGGGGGAGCGCGTCTTGCTGCTCAGTCACGTGTACCGAGGCTTCTCTCTACCTCCACATCCCTTCTTCAGAGGTATAATGAACCACTTCGGCGTGCACCTCCACCATTTTCCTCCCAACACAATAACTCATCTCTCTGCCTTCGTCATGCTGTCCGAGTGTTTTATCGGCTGTCCTCCCAATTGGGGGCTCTTTAAGCACATCTTCTCTGCTAGATCTCAAACCATCAAAAGACTTAGCCAGTCGGAGGCTTATGCTTAAAAAGAAAAGTAAAAGTAGCTATCCCGCTCTTCAGTTGTCCGAATCCGTTAGGAACTGGCAGTCGACTTGGTTCTAGTGCCAGGACGTTGCTTGCCCGAATGCCGCAACTCGACTGCCACCTTTTAGCCTAGACCGATCGGCTCCGCCTAGGCAGCTTGCGCTCACGAAGATGGAGAAGATCCAGATCCAGCCTGTGGTCGATGCGCTGGTAGAGGTCGTCCGAAAGGGAGTCACTGGCATAGATTTGCTGGATATTTTTCTAGGTCGGCGTATCCAGCTTTTGGAAGCTCGACACCACGCCATGTGGCACTACACGGGGCCTGAGGACTCCACTCGGACTAACCCCGAGTGCGTGACCGGGGAGCTTGTGACGTCGTGGGTCCGCAACATCATAGGCGCTTGCGATAACCCCAGAGGAGCCCGGCGAGTGAAGCCCTTCCGCGAGGACAACCCTCCTCCGAATGAGGTGAGTATAACTTGTCGAGTCGCACAATTGTCTTGGATTTATCGCTTTTTCTTGCATCACTATCTGACGTCTGATGTCCTCGACTATATCTCATGCAGGCGTGGACCAACTGGTTTTCTCCTATCTCGAACGGGAATCCGGCTGAGGAAGAGCAAGGTAGCCAGGAGGGCAGCGTGGAGAGCGTCAAGTACGTCTCTGACAGTGGGGAGACAGAGGAGGAGTCCGAAGAAGAAGAGGAGGAAGATGAGGAACAGAACTCGCCACCCCCACCACCAGAGCCTCGAACTAAACGCCGTCACGAACCCGTGGCTCCGTCGGCTCCTCCAGGGGCCTCGAGTGCCCCGCCAGCTCCTCCTGTGGTTCCGAGCGCCTTGCCAGCTACTCCCCTGGTTCCGAGTGCTCGGAGCACAAAGATGACCAGGGACTCTGCTGTTGAGCCCGCGGGCTAGCCCTCTAAGGTGGCCAAACCGAGTGGATCTAAACCTCGGAAGGCTTTGCCGCGGATGAGGATCGCCGTTCCCGTCGCCTCAGCGTAAGTGCATTGTTATTTTATCTTCTTCTAGTATTTGATTGAACTCATGCTTATTGGTCGAGTGAATTTTACTCGACAGAGCTGCCACCTCCGCCACTTCTCTGCCACGCCAGGGAGATGATCCCATGGATACGGACAACGTTGTCACATCCCAGCAAGGTACGTCGAGGCGACTCCTAGAGCTTACATTATTGTTTCACAAATTCTGTCTTTGGTCTTGCCCTTTTTGCTTGTTGGAAATATGCCCTAGAGGAAATAATAATTAGTTATTATTATATTTCTTTGTTCATGATAATCGTTTATTATCCATGCTATAATTGTATTGATTGGAAACACAATACTTGTGTGGATACATAGACAAAACACTGTCCCTAGTAAGCCTCTAGTTGACTAGCTCATTGATCAAAGATGGTCAAGGTTTCCTGGCCATAGGCAAGTGTTGTTACTTGATAACAGGATCACAACATTAGGAGAATCATGTGATGGACTAGACCCAAACTAATAGACGTAGCATGTTGATCGTGTCATTTTGTTGCTACTGTTTTCTGCGTGTCAAGTATTTGTTCCTATGACCATGAGATCATACAACTCACTGACACCGGAGGAATGCTTTGTGTGTATCAAACGTTGCAACGTAACTGGGTGACTATAAAGATGCTCTACAGGTATCTCCGAAGGTGTTCGTTGAGTTAGTATGGATCAAGACTGGGATTTGTCACTCCGTATGATGGAGAGGTATCTCGGGGCCCACTCGGTAATACAACATCACACACAAGCCTTGCAAGCAATGTGACTTAGTGTAAGTTGCGGGATCTTTTATTACGGAACGAGTAAAGAGACTTGTCGGTAAACGATATTGAAATAGGTATGCGGATACTGACGATCGAATCTCAGGCAAGTAACATACAGAAGGACAAAGGGAATGACATACGGGATTATATGAATCCTTGGCACTGAGGTTCAAACGATAAGATCTTCGTAGAATATGTAGGATCCAATATGGGCATCCAGGTCCTGCTATTGGATATTGACCGAGTAGTCTCTCGGGTCATGTCTACATAGTTCTCGAACCCGCAAGGTCTGCACACTAAAGGTTCGACATTGTTTTATGCGTGTTTGAGTTATATGGTTGGTTACCGAATGTTGTTCGGAGTCCTGTATGAGATAACAGACGTCACGAGGGTTTCCGGAATGGTCCGGAAACGATGATTGATATATAGGATGACCTCATTTGGTTACCGGAAGGTTTTCGTGCATTACCGGAAAAGTTTCAGGCTCATCGGTAGTGTACTGGGAGTGCCGGGAGGGGTGCCGGGGACCATCAGGAGGGGTGTCACGCCCCATGGGGTCTCATGGGCTATCGGAAGAGATAAACCAGCCCCTAGTGGGCTGGAATAACTTCCCACTAAGGCCCATAAGGTTTGAGACAACTTTTGCCACGGCAGCCCGACCACATACCTCCACGGTTTTTCCTCTAGATCGCATTTCTGCGGAGCTCAGGCGGAGCCCTGCTGAGATTAGATCACCACCAACCTCCGGATCGCCGTCACGCTGGATCAAGAAGGCCGAGATCATAACGAGCTGTACGTGTGCTGGACGCGGAGGTGCCGTCCGTTCGGCATTAGATCGGAGCGGATCGTGGGACGGATCGCGGGACGGTTCATGGGACGGTTCGCTGGGCGGATCGAGGGACGTGAGGACGTTCCACTACATCAACCGCGTTTCTTAACGCTTCTGCTGTGCGATCAACAAGGGTACGTAGATCGGAAATCCCCTCTCGTATATGGACATCACCATGATAGGTCTTCGTGCGCATAGGAAATTTTTTGTTTCCCATGCGACGTTCCCCAACAGTGGCATCATGAGCTAGGTTCATGCGTAGATGTCTTCTCGAGTAGAACACAAAAGTTTTTGTGGGCGGTGATGTGCGTTTTGCTGCCCTCCTTAGTCTTTTCTTGATTCCGCGGTATTGTTGGATCGAAGCAGCTCAGACCGACATTACTCGTACGCTTACGAGAGACTGGTTTCATCGCTACGAGTAACTCCGTTGCTCAAAGATGACCGGCGAGTGTCGGTTTCTCCAACTTTAGTTGAATCGGATTTGACCGAGGAGGTCCTTGGATGAGGTTAAATAGCAATTCATATATCTCCGTTGTGGTGTTTGCGTAAGTGAGATGCGATCCTACTAGATACCCATGGTCACCACGTAAAACATGCAACAACAATTAGAGGACGTCTAACTTGTTTTTGCAGGGTATGCTTGTGATCTGATATGGCCAACGATGTGATGTGATATATTGGATGTATGAGTTGATCATGTTGTAATAGTTAATATCGACTTGCACGTCGATGGTACGACAACCGGCAGGAGCCATAGGGTTGTCTTTAAAGTAACGTTTGTGCTTGCAGATGTGTTTACTATATTGCTAGGACGTAGCTTTAGTAGTAATAGCATGAGTAGCACGACAACCCCGATGGCGACATGTTGATGGAGATCATGATGATGGAGATCATGATCATGGAGATCATGGTGTGATGCCGGTTACAATAAGATCGTGCCGGTGCTTTTGTGATGGAGATCAAGAAGCATATGATGATGGCCATATCATGTCACTTATGAATTGCATGTGATGTTAATACTTTATGCACCTTATCTTGCTTAGAACGACGATAGCATTATGAGGTGATCTCTCACTAAAATTTCAAGACGAAATTGTGTTCTCCCCGACTGTGCACCGTTGCGATAGTTCTTCGTTTCGAGACACCACGTGATGATCGGGTGTGATAGACTCAACGTTCACATACAACGGGTGCAAAACAGTTGCACACGCGGAACACTCGGGTTAAGCTTGACGATCCTAGCATGTGCAGACATGGCCTCGGAACACATGAGACCGAAAGGTCGAGCATGAATCGTATAGTTGATATGATTAGCATAGAGATGCTTACCACTGAAACTATTCTCGACTCACGTGATGATCGGACTTGAGATAGTGGATTTGGATCATGTACCACTCAAATGACTAGAGAGATGTACTTTTTGAGTGGGAGTTCTTGAGTAATATGATTAATTCAACTAGTTGTCATGAACATCGTCTAATGGTCTTTGCGAATTACGATGTAGCTTGCGCTATAGCTCTACTGTTTTTATATGTTCCTAGAGAAAATTTAGTTGAAAGTTGATAGAAGCAAACTTTGCAGACTGAGTCTGTAAAACCGAGGATTGTCCTTGTTGTTGCGCAGAAGGCTTATGTCCATAATGCACCACTCGGTGTGCTGCACCTTGAGCGTCGTCTGTATATGTTGTGAACATCCGACATACACGTTTCTGATAAATACACGATAGTTCAATACAAAATACTTAATGGCTTAGAAGCAAGGCACCGAAGACGTTTTGAAACGTCACTGAACGTAAGAGATGTTCTAAAGAGATGAAATTGTGATTTCATGCTTGTGCCCTTGTTAAGAGGTATGAGACCTCCGACAAGATTCTTTGTCCATGAAGTAAAGGAGAAAAGCTCAATCGTTGAGCGTGTGCTCAGATTATCTGAGTACGACAATCGCTTGAATCAAGTGGGAGTTGATCTTCCAGATAAGATAGTGATGGTTCTCCACAGTCACTGCCACCAAGCTGTGAGAGCTTCGTGATGAAGTATAACACATCAAGGATAGATACAATGATCCTTGAGTGATTCGCGATGTTTGACACTGCGAAAGTATAAATCAAGAAGGAGCATCAATAGTTTATGGTCGGTAAAACAACTAAGTTTCAAGAAAGGCAAGGGCTAGAAGGGATACTTCGTGGAACGGCAAAGCAGTTGCTGCAGTAATGAAGAGACCCTAGATTAAACCCAAGCCCGGGACTAAGTGCTTCTGTTATGAGGGGAACGGTCACTGAGGCGGAGCATCTCTAGATACTTGGTAGATAAGAAGGCTGGCAAAAGTCAAAAGAAGTATATTTGATATACATGATGTTGATGTGTACTTTACTAGTACTCCTAGTAGCACGAGGGTATTGGATATTGGTTCGGTTGCTAAGTGATTAGTAACACGAAATGAAAGCTACGACATAAACGGAGACTAGCTAAAGGCGAGGTGACGATACGTGTTGGAAGTGTTTCGAAGGTTGATATGATCAAACGTCGCACGCTCGCTCTGCCATCGGGATTGGTGTTAGACCTAAATAATTGTTATTTGGTGCTTGCGTTAAGGATGAACATGATTGGATCGTGTTTATTGCAATACGATTATTCATTTAAACAGAATAATGGTTACTCTATTTGCTTGAATAATCACCTTCAATGGTTTATTGAATCTCGATGGTAGTGTTACACATGTTCATGATATTGGTGCCAAAAGATACGAGGTAATGATGATAGTACCACTCACTTGTGGCACTGTCGGCTGAGTCATGTTGGTATAAATTGCATGAAGAGGCTCCATGCTGATGGATCTTTATACTCACTTGATTTTGAATCACTAGAGACATGCAAATCATACCACATGAGCAAGGCCTTGTTTTCATTGAGATGAAACAAGATAGTAACTTGTTGGAAGTGATACATTTTGATGTATGCAGTCCAATGGGTGCTGAGGCACGCAGTGGATATCATTATGTTCTTACTTCAATGACGATTTGAGTAGATACAACAGTATTTACTTAATGAATCACAAGTCTGAAATATTGAAAAGTTCAATTCTGTTTCGGAGTGAAGTTCATCGTAATAAGAGGATAAACTATCTACGATATGATCATAGAAATGAATATCAGAGTTACGAGTTTTGGTACGCAGTTAAGACAATGTGGAAATTGTTTCGTAGTTCATACCACCTCGAACATCATAGTGTGATGATGTGTCTGAACGTCATAGCCACGCACTATTCAGAATGGTGCATGCTATGATGTCTCTTATCGAATTACCACTATCGTTTATGGGTTATGCATTAGAGACAAACACATTCACTTTAAATAGGGAACCGCATGTTTCTGTTGAGATGACACAGTATAGATTGAGGTTTAGAGAAATCTAAACTGTCGTTTCTTGAAAGTTTGGGGCTTCGACACTTATGTGAAAAAGTTTCAGTATGATAAGTTCGAACCCAAAGCGGATAAATGCATCTTCATAGGATATCCAAAACAGTTGGGTACATCTCCTATATGAGATCTGAAAGCAAAGTGTTTGTTTCTAGAAACGAATCCTTTCTCGAGGAAAGGTTTCTCTCGAAAGAATTGAGTGGGAGGGTGGTAGAATTTGATGAGGTTATTGAACCATCACTTCAACCAGTGTGTAGCAGGGCGCAGGAAGTTGTTCCTGTGGCGCCTACACCAATTGAAGTGAAAACTGATGATGGTGATCATCGAGCATCGGATCAAGTTACTAGAAACCTCGTAGGTTGACAAGGTCGTGTACTACTGCAGAGTGGTACGGTAACCCTGTCTTGGAGGTCATGTTGTTGAGCAACAGTGAACCTACGAGTTATGAAGAAAGCAATGGTGGGCCCGGATTCCGACAAATGGCTGGAGGCCATGAAATCCGAGAGAGGATCCATGTATGAAAACAAAGTGTAGACTTTGGAAGAACTATTTGATGGTCATAGGACTATTAAGTAAAGATGGATCTTTAAAAGGAAGACATACGATGATGGTGATAAGTCACTATTAAGAAAAGATCGACTTGTCGCAAGGATGTTTCCGACAAGATCAAATAGTTGACTATGATGAGACTTTCTCACTCGTAGCGATGCTAAAAGTCTGTTAGAATTATGTTAGTAGTTGTTGCATTATTTTTGAAATATTGCACATAGGATGTCAAAACATTGTTTCCTTGACGGTTTAAGTATGCAAGATCCAGCGATCCTTCAATGGACTGGTGCAAGCATCTCGGAGTTGGAATATACACTTTGATGAGATGATCAAATATTTTGGGTTTGTACAAGGTTTATGAGAAACTTGTATTTCCAAAGAAGTGAGTGGGAGCACTATAGAATTTCTGATAAGTATATGTGGTTGACATATTGTTGATCAGAAATAATGTAGAATTTCTGTTAAGCATAAAAGGTTGTTTGAAAGGAGTTTTTCAAAGGAATACCTGGATTGAGCTACTTGAACGTTGAGCATCAAGATCTATGGAGATAGATCAAAACGCTTAATTGAAATTCCAACAAGATGCATGCCTTGACAAGTTTTGCAGGAATTCGAAATAGATCAGCAAAGAAGGAGTTCTTGACTGTGTTGTAAGGTGTGGATTTGAGTAAGACTCAAAACCCGACCACGACAGAATAAAGAGAATAGACGAAGGTCGTCTTCTATTCCTTAGCCGTAGACTCTAAAGTATGCCATGCTGAGTACCGCACCTGATGTGTGCCTTGCAGCAAGTCTGTTAAGAGGTACACAGACTGATCCAGGATTGAATCACTGATCAGCGGTCAAAGTTATCCTTAGTAACTAAATAGTCTAAGGAATTTTTCTCAATTATGGAGGTGGTTAAAGAGTTCGTCGTAAAGGGTTACGTCGATGCAAGCTATGACACTAATCCGAATAACTATGAGTAGTGAAACGGATTCGTATAGTAGAGTAGATATTTGGAGCATTTCCGAATAGCACGTAGTAGCAACATCTATAAGATGACATAAAGATTTGTAAAGAACGCACGGATCTGAAAGTTTCAGAACCGTTGACTAAAACCTCTCTCACGAGCAAGACGTGATCAGACCCCAGAACTATATGGGTGTTGGATTCGTTGAAATCACATGATGATGTGAACTAGATTAGTGACTCTAGTGCAAGTGGGAGACTGTTGCAAATATGCCCTAGAGGCAATAATAATTAGTTATTATTATATTTCTTTGTTTATGATAATCGTTTATTATCCATGCTATAATTGTATTGATTGGAAACACAATACTTGTGTGGATACATAGACAAAACACTGTCCCTAGTAAGCCTCTAGTTTACTAGCTCGTTGATCGAAGATGGTCAAGGTTTAATGGCCATAGGCAAGTGTTGTTACTTGATAACGGGATCACATCATTAGGAGAATCATG
Organism: Hordeum vulgare subsp. vulgare; assembly: GCF_904849725.1. NCBI lineage: Eukaryota > Viridiplantae > Streptophyta > Magnoliopsida > Poales > Poaceae > Hordeum > Hordeum vulgare. Next base: position 226,352,646 of record NC_058523.1, on the reverse strand, counting down.
TGATGGACTAGACCCAAACTAATAGACGTAGCATGTTGATCGTTTCATTTCGTTGCTACTGTTTTCTGCGTGTCAAGTATTTGTTCCTATGACCATGAGATCATACAACTCACTGACACCGGAGGAATGCTTTGTGTGTATCAAACGTCACAACGTAACTGGGTGACTATAAAGATGCTCTATAGGTATCTCCGAAGGTGTTCGTTGAGTTAGTATGGATCAAGACTGGGATTTGTCACTCCGTATGACGGAGAGGTATCTCGGGGCCCACTCGGTAATACAACATTACACACAAGCCTTGCAAGCAATGTGACTTAGTGTAAGTGCGGGATCTTGTATTACGGAACGAGTAAAGAGACTTGCCGTAAATGAGATTGAAATAGGTATGCGGATACTGACGATCGAATCTGAGGCAAGTAACATACCGAAGGACAAAGGCAATGACATACGGGATTATATGAATCCTTGGCAGTGAGGTTCAAACGACAAGATCTTCGTAGAATATGTAGGATCCAATATGGCCATTGAGGTCCCGCTATTGGATATTGACCGAGCAGTCTCTCGGGTCATGTCTACCTAGTTCTCGAACCCGCAGGGTCTGCACACTTAAGGTTCGACATTGTTTTATGCGTATTTGAGTTATATGGTTGGTTACCGAATGTTGTTCGGAGTCCCGGATGAGATCACAGATGTCACGAGGGTTTCCGTAATGGTCCGGAAATGAAGATTGATATATAGGATGACCTCATTTGGTTACCGGAAGGTTTTCGTGCATTACCGGAAAAGTTTCGGGCTCATCGGTAGTGTACTGGGAGTGCCGGGAGGGGTGCTGGGGACTGTCAGGAGGGGTGTCACGCCCCAAGGGGTTTCATGGGCTATGGAAAGAGATAAACCAGCCCCTAGTGGGCTGGAATAAGTTCCACTAAGGCCCATAAGGTTTGAGAAGGGAAAAACACAAGGTGGAAAGAGTTTCCAAGTGGGAAGGTGGAATCCTACTCCAAGTAGGATTGGAGTAGGACTCCTCCACCTCCAATTTCGGCCAAACCTTTAGGTTTTGAGGCTGCCTCCTCCCCTCCCTCCCTCCTATACATAGTGGGGTTTTAGGGCTGATTTGAGACAACTTTTGCCACGGCAGCCCGACCACATACCTCCACGGTTTTTCCTCTAGATCGTGTTTCTGCGGAGCTCGGGCGGAGCTCTGCTGAGATTAGATCACCACCAACCTCCGGAGCACCGTCACACCGCCGGAGAACTCATCTACCACTCTGTCTCTCTTGCTGGATCAAGAAGGCCGAGATCATCATCGAGCTGTACGTGTGCTGAACGCGGAGGTGTTGTCCGTTCGGCACTAGATCGGAGCAGATCGTGGGATGGATCGCGGGACGGTTCGTGGGACGGTTCGCTGGGCGGATCGAGGGACGTGAGGACGTTCCACTACATCAACCGCGTTTCTTAACGCTTCTGCTGTGCGATCTACAAGGGTACGTAGATCGGAAATCCCCTCTCGTAGATGGACATCACCATGATAGGTCTTCGTGCGCGTAGGAAATTTTTTGGTTCCCATGCGACGTTCCCCAACATTCTTGTGGTCTCACGTCATTCGGTCGGGCTTCTTTCAGAGGTGATTCATGTGAAAGAGGACGACCAGAAGAGGTCCGAGCAAGCTGCGGTGCCTGTCCTTGAGGCTGTTGCATCTGTTAGTACTCCCTCCATGGACGCGCCGCCAACCGAGACGATGTCGTCGACTGAAACAACGCTCATCGCTGCTGAACCGACTGGAGCAGGACTTGGGATGCCCAAGGAGTCTCTTGTGGTGCCAGGTCCGTCGACCGTCCAGTACGACGCCCAGCGCCTCCCGGAAAATCAGGTGGGAGCTACCAAGGGGGCCATGGTGCACGCGGAGTTGATGGCGGGTGATGCCAAGAGAGCGTACGACTCCATCGCGTCTGTGTACAAGCGACGCTTGGAACTCCGGGACGATATCCGAGTAAGTGGGCTAGTAAGTATTTACTTTCCCCTTGTAACCTAGTGGGTGTTTAAGCAATATACTCGGATACAGTATGATTATTTTGCAGTGGGTTCACTCTTAGTGAACCCAGTGGGTGTAGTCCCCGAGACTTCTGTCGAGTGCTTGCACCGGCAGTTGTCTTTATATACATTTTCCTTAAGTTGATCATATCAAAACTAATCTGTTCGAATGTTACCAGTGGGGGCACTCCGAGTGCACCTACTGGATTAGTCCCCGAGAGTAATTTTACTCTGGTCGGGTAGTAGTAGCCTCATAGGCTTGTTTTTGTTATGTATCTCAATAGGGCGGACCTGTTTGAGCTTCATGCCAGTGGGGTCACTCTCAGTGAACCCACTGGGTGTAGTCCCCGAGACCGCTGTCGACTGCTTGCGTCGGCAGGGGTCTGAAGAACTTGGAGTTTTTATTGTTTTCCTTGTTGAATTTGTTCGCAATGGAGAAAATGGGGAAACAAAGAACCGAGCTGATGGGACAGATGAAGGTGATGAACAGGCGGTGCATAGCACAGGAGAAGTACGTCAGTGACTGGGCAAGGAAGATGATTGCGCTTCTCGGTGGTAAGTTCTGTTTTTCCGAGTGCTTGTTGACTGTGTATTTCATTCTGCGCTTACTTTCTGCTCGTCTTGTCTTTGCAGATTTTTGTATGGACGCTGAGGCTGAAGCAGCTGACGTTGAGCGATTGGTTATTCCGAACGTTCCACTCGGCGACGACGCCAATCGAGACATGCTCCGAGCGCACATTCGCCTGGGTAAAGTGGGACCTTTCATCGGTCGACTGAGAGAGGTCGTCGGCCGAATCGACAAGGAGCTGTGGCCCGAAGACGAGTCCCGGCAAGAGATGGAAGGGTTGATGACTCGGCTGGAGGACGTCCCGAACCGAGTGCATGCGTGGAAGAAGTCTGCTGCTCGCTGTGGTGCGGACGTGGCGCTGTCGCTGGTCCGAGTCAACTACAAGGAGGCTCGCGAAGAGAAGCTGAAAGCGCTGCAGGTCGCCAACACGAAGAAGCTTCGATTCGAAGACTTCATGAAGACCTTCCTTGAGAGCGCCACTCGCATTGGAGACGGGATCGACCTCGACACTTTCGTGGAGCCTGCCAGTCCCAGTGCCAGTCCTGACGACGCGTGAAAAAACTTTTCCTCGGTATGCCGAGTGGTAGTTGTATCAAACTTTGGCCACTGCCGTTGGCCGTCACATTCGTGGTTCGGTGTGGATAAGCTTGATCTACACCGAACCAACTATCTTTAGACGAACTTTGAATTTGAATCGAATCTTCTGCTCTTCCTTTGCCAAAGAATTGTTGACACGATTTTAGCTCGTGGTTTTTGTTTGGCGTTTCTTGGTGAAGCCCATGGAAAACATGCGGAGCATGTAATTGTCAGTTGTCTTGACATCTGCATGAGCCTCACTGAGGGTCTGCTGAGTCTCCGAGTGGAATTGTAGGATACACTCGAAGGCAATTGTGTACTTAGGCGATTCGTGATCGCGGCTAAGTCTTCGAGGGAGAATGTAAGGTCGTACTCGGAGCGAGTTGCTACTCATGTAATTGTCAGTTGTCTTGACATCTACATGAGTCTCAATGAGGTTCTGCTACTCATGTAATTGCTAGTTGTCTTGACATCTACATGAGCCTCATTGAGGGTCTGCTAAGCCTCCGAGTGGATCTGTGAGATACACTCGAAGGAAGCTTTCTACTTAGGCGATTCTTGGTCGCAGACAAGTCCCCGAGTGCGACGTTTAGAGGACACTCAGAGAAAGTTTGTACTTAGGCGATTCTGGGTCGCGGCTAAGTCCCAGAATTCAACGTTTAGTTCACACTCGGAGAAAGTTTGTACTTAGGCGATTCTTGATCACAGCTAAGTCCCCGAGTGCGACGTTTAGTGCACACTCGGAGAAGGTTTGTACTTAGGCGATTCTTGATCGCAGCTAAGTCCCCGAGTGCGACGTGTAGTGCACACTCGGAGAAGGTTAGTACTTAGGCGATTCTGGATCGCAGCTAAGTCCCCGAGTGCGACGTTTAGTTCACACTCGGAGAATATTTGTACTTAGGCGATTCTTGATCATAGCTAAGTCCCCGAGTTCGACGTTTAGTGCACACGCGGAGAAAGTTTGTACTTAGGAGATTCTTGATCGCAGCTAAGTCCCCGAGTGCGACACTTTAGTGCACACTCGGAGAAAGTTAGTACTTAGGCGATTCTGGATCGCAGCTAAGGCCCCGATTGCGACGTTTAGCACACACTCGGAGAAAGTTTGTACTTAGGCGATTCTTGATCGCAGCTAAGTCCCCGAGTGCGTCGTTTAGTGCACACTTAGAGAAAGTTAGTACTTAGGCGATTCTGGATTGCAGCTAAGTCCCCGAGTGCGACGTTTAGTGCACACTCGGAGAAAGTTTGTACTTAGGAGATTCTTGATCGCAGCTAAGTCCCCGAGTGTGACGTTTAGTGCACACTCGGAGAAAGTTAGTACTTAGGCGATTCTGGATCACAGCTAAGTCCCCGAGTGCGACGTTTAGTGCACACTAGGAGAAAGTTTGTACTTAGGCGATTCTTGATCGCAGCTAAGTCCCCGAGAGCGACGTTTAGTGCACACTCGGAGAAAGTTAGTACTTAGGCGATTCTGGATCGCAGCTAAGTCCCCGAGTGCGACGTTTAGTGCACACTCGGTGAAAGTTTGTACTTAGGCGATTCTTGATCGCCGCTAAGTCCCCGAGTGCGACGTTTAGTTCACACTCGGAGAAGGTTAGTACTTAGGCGATTCTGGATCGCAGCTAAGTCCCCGAGTGCGATGTTTAGTTCACACTCGGAGAAAGTTAGTACTTAGGTGATTCTTGATCGCAGCTAAGTCCCCGAGTGCGAAGTTTAGTGCACACTCGGAGAAAGTTTGTACTTAGGCGATTCTTGATCGCAGCTAAGTCCCCGAGTGCGACGTTTAGTGCACACTCAGAGAAAGTTAGTACTTAGGTGATTCTGGATCGCAGCTAAGTCCCCGAGTGTGACGTTTAGTGCACACTCGGAGAAAGTTTGTACTTAGGCGATTCTGGTTCGCAGCTAAGTTTTTTTTAAGACCGGAGTCTGCGAACGCGGAAGAATTTTGAATCTGCAAAAACTCAATCTGCTTTGTATTACTTCAACAATACTTGTTCTTTACATTGCTTCAGTCGACGGTCACGTGTAGCAGCGCTTTAGGAGATCTCCGTTCCATGCTCGCGACTCATCCGTTTCCCTGTCGAGGTTCTAGAGTCGATATGCTCCGTTGTTCACCACCTTGGAGATGATGAAGGGTCCTTCTCAGGCGGGAGCCAACTTGTGAGGTCTCTGCTGATCCACTCGGAGCACCAGGTCGCCTGCTTGGAATGTACGACTCCTGACGTGTCGCGCGTGAAAGCACCGCAGATCTTGTTGATAAATGGTTGAGCGAGTCAGTGCCATCTCGCGCTCCTCCTCTAGAAGATCCACTCCGTCTTGCCTTGCTTGCTCTGCTTCAGCTTCTGCTCGGAGAAGAGTTCAACACGTGGAGCATTGTGACGAAAGTCACTCGGAAGGACTGCCTCTGCTCCGTAAACGAGGAAGAATGGGGATCGCCCTGTCGATCTATTTGGGGTTGTGCGGAGACCCCAAAGCACCGAAGGTAGCTCGGTGACCCATTTTCCGGCGGCATGTCCCACTTCTCGCAGGAGTCGAGGCTTCAAACCTTGCAGAATAAGTCCATTCGCCCGCTCTGCTTGCCCGTTTGTTTGGGGATGCGCCACAGATGCAAAATCCACTCGGATACCTTGGCTTGTACAGAAACCTTTGAATCTGTCCGAGTCAAAGTTTGTTCCATTGTCCATGATTATGATGTGAGGTACCCCGAATCTGGAGATGATGTCCCTGATGGCCGTAAGGGCGTCGACCTTCTTGATGGGCTTTGTTTCAATCCACTTTGCGAACTTGTCGACTGCCACCAACAGATGTGTGAATCCCCCTTGGCCTGTCCTGAATAGACCGACTGTATCTAATCCCCACACTGCAAACCGCCAAACAAGAGGGATTGTCTTCAACGCAGATGTTGGCTTGTGGGACTTGTTAGAGTAGAACTGACAGCCTTCGCATCGGTCGACGATATCCTTCGCCATTTCATTCGCGTGCAGCCAGAAGAAGCCAGCTCTGAATGCTTTGGCGACGATTGCCCTTGAGGAGGCGTGATGACCGCAGGTTCCCGAGTGAATTTCTTCCAGGATTAACTGTCCTTCCTCAGGGGAGATGCATCATTGAAGGACACCTAAAATGCTTTCCTTGTACAACTGGCCATCAATGACAGTGAACGACTTTGACCTGCGGACGATCTGTCTGGCTTGGACTTCGTCTTCTGGTAATTCTTGCCTCAGGATGTATGCAATGAACGACACAGTCCAATCGGGGATGATAGCAAGAATCTCCATGATCAAATCAATCACAGCAGGGACTTCGACTTCAGTCGGATCTGTCGAGCTCTTTGGTTGTACTGGTTCCTCTGTGAAAGGATCATCTTTAATTGAGTGAAGGTGGAGGTGCTCGAGGCAGACGTCACTCGGGACTGGTCTCCGAGTGGATCCGAGTTTTGCCAACTCATCAGCTGCTTGGTTTTTCAGTCGCGGAACATGGTGGAGTTCCAGACCTTCAAACTTTTTCTCGAGCTTCCTCACTGCATTGCAGTATGTGGTCATGGTGGGGTTCCTGACGTCCCACTCCTTCATCACTTGATTAACCACCAAATCCGAATCGCCATAGACCATCAGGCGACGGACGTCGAGTGCGATGGCCATGCGCTGTCCATAAAGGAGAGCTTCATACTCTGCTTCGTTGTTTGAGGAATCAAAGTGTATCTGCAACACATACTTGAGTTTGTCACCGTTTGGCAATATGATCACAACGCCAGCGCCGGAGCCTTTCAACATCTTGGACCCATCGAAGAACATTGTCCAATGAGCCGAGTAGATGTGGTTCGGTTGCTGTTGTTCTACCCATTCTGCTATGAAGTCAGTCAGAGCTTGAGACTTTATAGCTTTCTTGGCCTCGAACTTGATGTCGCAGTATAACATCTCCATTGCCCACTTCGCCACTCGGCCCGATGCGTCCCGATTGTGTAGGATTTCCGACAACGGAGCATCAGAAACGACAGACACCGAGTGGTCTCGGAAATAATGAGCCACCTTCTTCGCAGTCATGTAAATCCCGTAGATAAGTTTTTGATAGTGGGGATACCTCTGCTTGGAAGGAGTCAGGACTTCGGGGACATAATACACTGGCCGCTGAACCTTGTATGCTTTGCCTTCTTCTTCCCGTTCGACTGTGAGAACAGTGCTGACGACTTGATTTGTAGCCACGATGTAAAGAAGAAGGGGTTCTTTACTGAGCGGAGCAGTAAGAACCGGCTGGGTGGAAAGTAGGACTTTGAGGTCGTTGAATGCAATTTGGGCTTCGTCTGTCCACTCGAAAGTATCTGATTTCTTCATGAGTCGGTACAGAGGAAGTGCCTTCTCGCCGAGACGACTGATAAACCTCCTCAAAGCCGGTAGGCAACCTATGAGCCTTTGAACATCGTGTATTCTGACCGGCCGCTCTATTCGAACGAGGGTCCCGATCTTTCTGGGATGACATTGATCCCTCGTTCGGAAACGAAGAAACCGAGTAACTTTCCACTGGGAACACCGAATGAACACTTGGCTGGGTTGAGCTCGATATCGTACCTACGAAGGTTGGCGAATGTTTCTGCCAAGTCAGTCAGCAGGTCGGAACCTTTGCGTGACTTGACTATGATATCATCCATATACGCCTCCACATTCCGACCGATCTGGTCGAGGAGGCATTTTTGGATCATGCGCATAAAGGTTGCTCCTGCATTCTTCAAACCAAATGGCATAGTGATGTAGCAGAAGCACCCGAATGGGGTGATGAAGGCTGTTTTTAATTCATCGGGGCCATACAGACGGATCTGATGATAGCCCGAGTAGGCATCAAGGAATGACAAACGCTCGCAAGCCCCAGTCGGATCGACAATTTGATCGATGCGGGGGAGCGGAAAATGGTCTTTCGGGCAGACCTTATTGAGATGCTTGAAGTCGATGCACATTCGGAGCGACTTGTCCTTCTTGGGCACCATGACAACATTAGCGAGCCACTCGGAGTGGTGTACCTCGCGAATGAAGTTGGCTGCCAAAAGCTTAGCCACCTCTTCTCCGATTGCCTTCCTCTTGTGCGCGGCGGACCGACGCAGGCGTTCTCGGACAGGCTGAGCGGCGGGATCCACATGCAATCGGTGCTCAGCCAACTCCCTGGGTACACCTGGCATGTCAGCGGGCTTCCATGCGAAGATGTCCCAGTTCACACGGAGGAATTGGATGAGCTCGGCTTCCTATTTAGGATCAAGGGTGGTGGAGATGTTCGTCGGGGCAGCGGTGTCATCCGTCGGGTGGATGCTGACCTTCTTCGTCTCTCCCGCCGACTGGAATGTGGACTCCGAAGCTGGCTTCTTCGAACGCATCAAGTCAGCGGGGTCGACTGTCTTCTTGTACTCGTCGAGCTCGAGGACAGCCATCTGCTGATCGACGTTCCTCGATCCCTGCTGCAGACACTCCTCGGCCCGCTGCCGATTGCCTGGGATAGTGATCACACCTTTTGGGCCTGGCATCTTTAGCTTCAGGTACACGTAGCATGGATGGTCCATGAAACGCGCATACGCCGGGCGGCCCAGAAGTCCACCACCTCGAACGTCAGCTTTTCCTTGCGGAAGCTCTTGTCGGAGCCGAAGACAACGTCCAACACGATCTGGCCGAGTGACTTGGCCTTTCGTCCAGGGACAACTCCATGGAACTGCATGCTGCTCTCGCTAACTTTGGACATCGGAATGCCCATCCCCTTGAGAGTGTCAGCGTACATGATGTTCAAGCCACTGCCACCGTCCATGAGGACTTTGCGCAGTCGGACTCCTTCCACCACCGGGTCGACGACCAGAGCCTTCCTCCCTGGGGTGGGTACGTGTGCTGGATGATCCGACTGGTCAAAGGTGATCGCAGTCTGAGACCATTTGAGGAACGTGGGGTTGGTCGGCGTGGCAATGTTCACCTCCCTCTTCACTAGCTTCAGTCGACTCTTGCTCTCAACGTCAGCAAAAATCATTAGTGTTGCATGGACTTGGGGGAACGGATCCTCATTGTCGTCCTCATCCTGTTCATTGTCCTTTTCACTCGGCTCCCCTTCGCCGAACCCCTGGATCAGGAGACGACATTGCCGAGTGATATGTTTTAGAAATATGGCGTTGCCCTCTTCATCCATCTTCGTGTGAATTGGACATGAGTGGTCCAGGATGTGGTTTCCGAACTGCTTCTTCTTAGGGATCAACTAAGCCTTCCCCTTGCCCTTGAACTTGGCATTGGTAACGGTTGCGGCCTCTCCCTACGGAGTGGACGGAGCTTTCTGCTTCTGCTTCCGAGTGCTGTTCCCATCTCCATCGGCGACTGCTTTGTGCTTGCCGCTACGAATGCGGTCCTCTTCTTCGCCATTTGCATAGCGTGCCGCTATCTCCATCATCTTACTCATGGAGATGTCGCCTGTTCGACCGAACTTTAGGTACAGATCTCTGTACCGCACGCCTGCCTTGAAGGCGCAGACTACTTGGTGCTCTGTGACGTTCTCCACCGTGTGGTAGAGGGTCGTCCAACGCTGAATGAAATCACGCAGGGGCTCATTCTGCTTCTGGACACAGTGCTGGAGCTCCACGAGACCAGTAGGGCGTTTGCACGTCCTTCGAAGGTCCTGATGAACACTCGGGCCAGATCTGCCTAGTTGTAGATGCTTGAGGGAGCCAACTGGTTCAGCCACGCTCGTGCCGAGCCGTCGAGCATCAGGGGGAGGTGTTTCATGGCGACATGGTCGTCCCCTCCTCCGATCGGGACTGCCACTCGGTAGTCGTCCAACCAAGTTTCTGGCTTGGATTCTCGTGTAAACTTGCTGATCCCCGTCGCCAATTGGAAGTTGGGAGGGATGTCAGCCGAACGGATGGCTCGACTGAAACACTCGGGACCAGAGACGACGGTCCATATCGTGACCATCGCGGTGGTCCCGGCCCTTGTCGACCCTCCTCTGGGCGATATGCCCTCTCGCGTCAGGCCTTTGATCATAAGTGTCACCGACTGAACGCCGATCATCATGATGTCGGGGCCCATAGAGCCCACCCCGCGGAGGGGTGCGTGAACGGCAACAATCTTCGGGATTCATGGAACGGCTGCCTCCCCTGTGTCGCTGATAAGAACCGGGGCTGTGAACTGACCGATGCGTGTTCGCGTGGACAGAACTATTGTGGATTCTCTTGTGCGGCTGGGAGACCGCCGAATTTTGCTGCTGCGCCGTGTGCAGCAGGGCACGGATTTGCTCGATCCCTCTGCCAGCCTCTGAATTAGTCGGCTGGAGAGAATCGGTTATCTTGGCAACGGCAGCCAGGTTAAGGACGGGTGTGCGGAACACCTCCACGTTGCTCCGACGAGTGTGCCGACTGGCAGAACGGCGGGGCTGACGGCGAGCGACGGATGTTTCGCCGACCTCATGCTCGTTTCGGCCAGTTTGGCAAGGACTTTCATGGGAGTTGGCCATGTGCACTTCGGCTGCAGGCCCGTGACCCAAGTACTCGGAAGGAAACTCAGTCGAATCTGAGTCCGAGCGCTGGGACGGCGGCGCAACCACAACCGACTCTAGGACCGCCACTTGTGAGGACGCGTTCTGGCGCGCCTAGGCGTGTTGCACCCAACGCTGGAGCCACGGACGGCGGGACCGCTTGTTGCGGCGCGCGACGGCGGCATAGGTCGACACCGGAGCCGACTGCTGGAGAAGAAGGATACCGCGGGCGCCGGCACGGAAGTGCGTAGCCCCGCAACTGGGGAGCGCCTCGACGTCGAGAGGGGCATCCCGAAGCCATTCCAAATCGTCGACGATGAAGGAAAGAGCGCCGAAGAGGATCTCGCGACCCATGCTCAAATTTCCACCGGATGACATGATGAAAAGATGTAGTCGCAAACTCGCCGGAAGTCGCTTAGACGCCTGCCCCAAGGTGGGCGCCAACTGTCGTGGGTATAAGTCTGACAGTAGATGTGTAGGGTACGATAGGATGGGCAGAGCCTTAGCTACGGCGAGGTTGTATGAGTCCAGGCCCCTCTACGGTGGAGGTAAAAGCCCTACGTCTCAGTGCTCTTGGGAGCTTGTTGTCGAGTGGAATATGGATTACAGTGAATTGTTAACCCCTGCACCAGTGGGGAAGGGCGGCTTATATAGAGTGCGCTACCCTTCACAACGGTTCGGTGCGCAGGGGTGGAGTAGTGGCAAATAACTGCATACGTTATAGGTAACGTATGTCTTAAATGCTAATAAAGGTACATGGAAATGTATGACTGTTGCCCTCCAGGGGGGTTACGATGTACAGAGTGGAATCCAGTCGGTAAGTTTGATACACTCCGAATGCTCATCTCCGACTGGATGATGGGAAGTCCTTAATTCAGTCAGAACTGACTAAGGGCCTTATCCCTTATGAAGGGTAGTCCTTGGGTAGGACCCATAGGGAAAGCCTATGACCCTACCCTAGGACTATAACCCCATCACTGATATTTAACAGGTGGTAGACAACGAGACATAATCGATGGAAGCGATAAAGCTAGCATGACAATGATAGTAATGGTATCTGGGGAAATGGTCATCTTGCCTGAGATCCCGATTGGAAGAAGAATGCCTCCGTGAAGCAGACGAACCAACGTAGCCGAACGGGTCCTCTCAATCCGGCATGCTTGGGGAACTCTATCGAGACGGAGGAAACTGGAACCAAGCATCAACACACGATATACACCACACGATGCAAGACACACATGATGCATGAGCGGTCTAATGCACGGCATGACAATCACAACAATCAAACACTACACATTAATTGAAGCTCGATATGCAACGAGTTGTATATCGACGAAGATCCACGTTTAAATATTTAGTTCATTCCCGTTTATTAACACGACAATATTAAAATGTTGTTAACATGACACGGGGTGAAGCACAAATTAATCTACCTAGCTAGGCATTTTAAATGAGGCCGGAAACGTCATATAGCATCTCCGAAATGACCCCACGTGTTAAAACTTAATTCTGTCCAGATTTGTCCTAATCACATTTTAGGTTTGTTAAACGGAAAAACAAAGTGGTTCGCGTGATTCTACTCGTCGTTCTGCAGCATTTATATATATGACACATCTTCAATGGAGCTATGAAGAAATAGTTACGACCTAACCCGTTTCCAACACGTCGACACACACACCGATGCAAACATCATACTAAACATTTCTAATTATGCATGAGAGTTGGAAAATATTACTCTACGCAAAATTCTAGCCAAGTTACATATCTAACTCGTCGAAATCCGACACACAGAATAGAATCTACGGGCGTTTGAAAATATATGATTTTTCTGAAGATTAGCAAAATCCTAGTGCAGCAAAAAAATTACAAGGGTAACAATTATGGGGCAAAGCTGGGATTCGAACCCCAGACCCCTGGGTTGAATCCAGGGCACTAACCAGTTGGTCTGGCTCCTGTTGTTTGATCTTACAGGGCCTCGAAGTTAAGTGAACCGAGGCAGAAACTAATCCTATGGAAAGGGGAAAATTCGTGAAAAAATACACATGCATCCGCGGGGACTTGAACCCACGATCTCCTGGTGCTAGGAGATGGGAATGGCTGCGCTAGCCAACTCGGCTAGCGTTGAACTCGTGATTAAAGCCATCGTCTAATGAATATTACCTCTATGCATCAGATACACATCTAGGAAAAGAAACACGATTCAGAAAGTTACTTACAGCGAAACGGATCCAACGGCCATGGAGATGCTCGCACGCGCCGGCAACCGGGTGATGGGGCTGGTTGGGTCGAGGGCGGCCGGAGGACCATGGGAACGAGCGGATCCGGCAGCTCCATCCTGGATCTGGCCGGAGACATGACATGGAGACGCGCAGAGGCGAGCTCAACGACGGCCAATGAACCTGCAAAGAAGAAGAAGAAGGTGAGGACGAGGCAGGGAAGGAGAGGGAGAGGAAGGAGAGAGGAAGGGGAGGAGAAGGTGGAGGCCCGACAAAGAATCTCGGACGGCTGCTGCTGCCTGGATGGTGGTGCTCCGGCAACGGGGAGGAGTTGCGGCCTGGCTCGGGAGGAAGGAGCTCGGGCACGACGAGAGGCACGAGAGGAGCTCCATGGAAGGCTCATGAGTATTTTCAACCGTTGGATCTCCGATCCAATGGTCTAGATCGATGGACAGGCTAGATGAGATCTGAGAGATGGAGAAGGTGGAGTGGCTAGGGTTAGGGTTGCACGGAAAACGAGGCAAGGGGGATTGGCTGTCCAAAATGAGAGGAGGAGGAGATTAAATAGGAAAGGGGGCTAGGCTTATCCGAATCCGACTCCTTTTTCGACCACGTGATCGCGATCGAACGACCACGGATGCGGGAATGTCTAGGTGGCTGTGTAGAGTGGTTTGCCGGAGACGAGAAGGAAAACGGGCGGCGCGGCAACGAATTTTAAAACACCGACGGACGTCCGACGGTAGACCAAATACGGTGCCGCTACGGTTGACTGTTCGGGTACCAGATGGACTCCGATCGCGACAAAATTCGACAGGCAGCCTAGCTATATTAAAATAAGACCGCACGTCAAATCTCAACCCAATCAGAGAAAGTTTTACGCACACTTTTCAAACAGGGTTTCGATGGTGCCGCGGGCGCGTGCGAGTGCGGTCGGACTCAGAACGGACAACATCGAGAACTGGCAACTACTAACGGATGCAAGTTTTGAAAACGGGCGGCAACGGGATGTCGATGTAATGTTGGTGATGCGCATGATGCGATGATGCTGCGACAAAAGAACACATACACACGATGAAAACGGAAAGAAAGGGGAATCATCTGTTACGTCGGTCTCGGGCTGTCATAACTCTCCTACACTACAAGAGGATCTCACCCCGAGATCCAAGAATGAAAGGGGGGAGAGGATGAGAAAGAACAAGAGGTAAAATTTAGTCGCTTCTTTGACAAACGAGTGAAAACAACAATCCTTGAAAGTCGCAAGGAGACGAGGAATGATATGAGAAAGAACCAAGAATTCACGGAAAATTTCGGCACCACTTCGGTAGGAAAATGGTACAAAAAATTCGATAAGAAGAGAGAACTAGACAATATTCACAACCAACAACTAAATATAACAAGGGAACACCATGATCTTGAAAGAACAACAAGATTGACCCAAAAGAGCAACATTACAATGCCTCCGGAACAATTGAATAGGAACTAGATCATACGGAAGAAGAGAATGAAGAGAGAATGACAACCACTAACTCCAATGAACTTGGCAACTATCCTTGCAAGAAGAATTGAACGGAGTTGTTGGAAAAACAACAACAAAAAGAACAAGATAGTAGTGGGCTTATGGAAACCTTTTCAAACTAATGAAGTGACAACCAGCCACTAACAGAAACAAGGGTTAATTGGGAGAAACAAGATATGAACAATTACTTACACCAAGAGGATACAATGAGAACTTGGATTAATGGCAAGCACAATGATAGCAACAATCCATAGGAAAAGCCTTTGGTGAAATCCAAACCAAGATAGCTCAATGAAGAAATCATGGGTTTAAATATGTCTCATGATCATAGAATTGGTGGTTTAATTATCTCATTCTTCAAAGGAAAGCTCTTCGAAGCTCCTACACTAACAAGAATGCTATAATACCACCTCAAAGGATAAAGGAAGAACAAATGCACTTGGAAATGCAAGAGAAGAAAACTTGAGGTTCTCCAACAAGAATCTTGAAGAATACTTGAGAATAAATTAAAACCTTGATGAACCACCATGAAGGAGCTCCGTATACCAATGAACGATGCAAATATATGAAGGTAGAAAGAATATAATTATGACTTGACCAAGATTTAGATGAAGCCTCACAAAGAGATACTTAAAAGAACTTGGCACTCCGGAAAACAAATATAGGCACTTGAGAAAATAATTGATATCATGAGCCCTCCGGAAGAAGAATTGAAATCTCTTGGAAGAAGGAAGGAAAATAATAAGAATTATGTTATGCTCATCCTTCATAATATTAAATTGATGACAAGCAACGGATCTAGGAACAACTTATTACTCTTGAAAGAAACTTGAAGAGAAAGATAGGTATGCACCACATGACGCATAATTGACGGGAGCACCGGTGAGAATTCACAACTGAATGGGAATACCAAGAATTAATGGATATACATGAGAATGAAGAGATCATGATCCACCTGAAAGAAAACTTGAACAAAGCACCGGATAATCGAGAGGCGAACGAAGAGACAACAATTGAGAAGATTTGAGGATGAAAGCTGAAAGTGAGAACGAAGAATCTTCTGAAATGTTGGCCTTCGGAGAATTGAGAATGAAACAATTTAGAAATACACCGGATAGCAGAAATAGATTCTCATGATTGGGAACAAATCAAGATGATGCCACAAGGCTGAAATGATGAATCTCCAAGAGAATGGACCAAGATTTGAGAGAAACACTCCTTCGAATTTGGAAGCAGAGAATGATGACGAAAACAACACCACCAAAATTAATGAGACACTCCGGGATAAAGAAGAATGAAAGGTTGAACCAATATGAGAATTAATTCAAATAGATCTTGACGAAGGGAAAGATTGATGAAATTCATACTTACGTCATAGTTGAAAAGATATAGAGATCTCCGGAAAATTACACAGCTATATAAGATCCTTGGAAAAACATGTGGGTTATGGGCCCACTCAAAGAAACCACCGTTGAAACATATACTAACAAAGAAAGATACTGCACCGGTAGAAATGAAAACTTGATGAGGTTGAGCATCTCGAAATAATTAAAGAATTGAGAACAAGAATTCTGAGATAACTTCAACGCTCCGGATAGAATAGAGAGGAAAGAATACCAAGATAGGCTGATAAGAATCTCCAACATACGAAGAAAAAAATATACAAGGACGAAAAGGATATGATGAACATAGACAACTGAATTAAATTCACCGGTAAGGATGACAAAAATGAACAAATATGATACGAATTTCCTAAGAATCTTCACAATGAATCACCGGGTACGAGAGAAAAGAACACACAGCGGAAGCACAAAAAAGAAAAAACTCTTGGATGAAAATTGAATCACTGAGAAAAAGGGCGGGAGGGTGGGGAAAAAACAAAGACAACTTGGGCTAGATGAGATGAACTCCAGAATAAAATGAGAGAATGATCTTGCAAAAATTAAAGAGGATTGAATTCACTAAAGAGAAGCACACCGGTTGAATGGAATTGATACGATGACTCCGGTTGAAAAGGAATTGATAAGACAATTGATAGAGCAAAAGAATTAGCATTCCCATAAAATACGGGAACACCTCTTAGGAAAGATCTGAAATCACCACTTGATATCGAAGCAACTTGAATTACCCTATTCAACGAAAAAAAGGGTGAGGCTTATGAAACAAGCCAGAAAAAACTCATGAGAAAGATTTCGTCCGATATTTTTGTGGACAGGATCGCACGGGCTCGATTTTACAGTAGCCATCAAGTGCAAGGCAGTGCACCTGACATATGAAGCGTCCCCGAGTCGTAGCAAGCTACAAGGACTCTTTAAGACACAACGTGTACCGCTGTAAGTCGACCGTGAACAAACGAATCCACTAGATGTCGAACCCCAACCTAACATCATGCATTTGTTAGAAGATTGTCCTATAAGCAACTACTAGAATTCCCACCTATGAATTCCCGAAATATATGGTCATGCAATCTGGTACACGGATACAAGTAGTAATAATCACACAACTCCTATACTAACCCGTCACCTGTATCACATCCGTCAACACACGACCAGAATCTCGGACCTTCATCTACAACACACCCTCGTGATCACAACGATACAAAGTATGGCAGTACTCCCGAACAATCTGCACCAGTACTGGGGACATCGGGGTTATCTCGCCACTACTAGTATTGAAGCAATTACGAACATCCTTCGTTCTGAGATACTAAGAAATCTGAATGATAACGATGTGCTCAAGAATCCCCTAGAGCTCAACTCCCCTGAAACTCAAAGCATATAGGAGGCACCAAGACAGAACTCCTTCACATCCGCATCGCATAGATTCCAAAAATATCCGCGTGATCCTAAATTTTGTTTGAGTGAGAAAAGGAGTAGAATTAAATTATTACGTCAAGATTCCTCACCAGAGCATAGAAGAGGAGAAAAAAGAATCCTAATCTCTGATATATAACTAGACTCAAAGCAATTTTTCACTAGACTCGACTCGGCCAAGTTCGATCAATCAAGGGGGCTCCTAGGTCGGTACTGCTCTGATACCAAGTTGTCATGCCCAAGATGCGACCCTATCCTCAATTTTGCACGAAGGCCTCGTCAGGGATAGAAGCCCATCTCGTCGTGTCACAAGAATGGATATCGTTACAAGTACATGTACTGAAAAGAAGAGATATATATATAGAATTGGCTTACACTCGCCAAAAGCTACATCAGAGTCACATCAATACATTACATAATCATCAAGAGTAAGAGCAGGGTCCGACTACGGACGAAAACATACGACAAAAGAAGAGCGACGTCCATCCTTGCTATCCCAGGCTGCCGGCCTTGAACCCATCCTAGATCGATGATGAAGAAGAAGAAACAACTCCAAATGAACAATCAATGCGCTCGCGTCAAGTAACCTTTACCTGTACCTGCAACTGGTGTTCTAGTAATATGTGAGCCACATGGGACTCAGCAATCTCATTTCCAAAGGTATCAAGACTAGCAAAGCTTAATGGGTGAGGTATGGTTAAGTGGTGAGGTTGCAACAGCGGCTAAGCATATATTTGGTGGCTAAACTTACAAGTACAAGAAAATAAGAGGGGGGAAGATCTAAGCATAACGGATGTGAACTACTGATGATCAAATGAATGATCCTGAACACCTACCTACGTCAGACATAACCCCACCGTGTCCTCGATCGGAGCATGGGCTCACGAAAGAGATAGTCACGGTTAAGCACACAGTTGGCAAGTTTTAATTAAGTTAACGTCAAGTTATCTAGAACCAGTGTTAAAAAAAGTTTCCACGTTGCCACATAACCGCGGGCACGGCTTTCCGAAAGATTTAACCCTGCAGGGGTGCTCCAACTAGTCCATCACAAATTACAACAAGCCGCATAGAAATCCTCGATCACGACACTCGCGATCTCGTAAAATTCCTTAGTGGAAAACCTCCACTCTGAGATTACCCAAAGCATCACCGGAATCCCGATGCACAAGATATCTCGTCAAAGGTAAAACTAATCCAGCAAGGCCGCCCGACGTGTCGACGATCCCGATAGGAGCCGCGTATCTCGTTCTCAGAACACAACGGATAAGCTACGCCTACGAGTGCCAAACCTCGAGTTTCCTCGTGGTGGCCCCGCACAGTGCTTTGTTTTGGACCAGCACCATCAGCACTGGCCCTCCCTCTATTATGTAGAATTACCCTCGGGTAGCACTAACTCCCTATGCATTTCAGTTTAACAGAATTATTATGTTGGGCAAATGCAGTACCATTGTTGGGCCTTGCCAGACCAGCTTTAATCTAAAACGAATTATCAAGGGGGTTCCCATATCAACCCCGATCGTGTTAGGAGTGCTCAGTTATGGAACATAACACCGGTAGCCGAAACTAAGGGGGCAAAGGTGGAACAAAACAACAGGCTAGAAAGGCCGAGCCTTCCAGCTTTTCCCAAGTATAGAGGTGCATTAAATTAAATAGCATTAATATGGTGATATGACAAGGGACCCATGTTATCACATGGAAGCAACTGCACCTGCAACTAGCAACGCTAACTACATGGTTAGGCAAACAGTAACATAGCCAATCAGTGGTTTGATAGGTTGAACAGGTTGAAGGTTTTCATGGCATTGTTGAGAGGCAACGAGACATAATCGATGGAAGCGATAAAGCTAGCATGACAATGATAGTAATGGTATCTAGGGAAATGGTCATCATGCCTGAGATCCCGAGTGGAAGAAGAATGCCTCCGTGAAGCAGACGAAACAACGTAGCCGAACGGGTCCTCTCAATCCGGCACGTTTGTGGAACTCTATCGAGACGGAGGAAACCGGAAACAAGCATGAACACACGATATACACCACACGACGCAAGACACACATGATGCATGAACGGTCTAATGCACGGCATGACAATCACACCAATCAAACACTACACATTAAGTGAAGCTCGATATGCAACGAGTTGTATATCGACGAAGCTCCACGTTTAATTATTTAGTTCATTCCCGTTTATTAACACGGTAATATTAAAATGTTTTTAACATAACATGGGGTGAAGCACAAATTAATCTACCTAGCTAGGCATTTTAAATGAGGCCGGAAACGTCATATAGCATCTCCAAAATGACCCCACGTGTTAAAACTTAATTCTGTCCAGATTTGTCCTAATAACATTTTAGGTTTTTTAAAAGGCAAAACAAAGTGGTCCACGTGATTCTACTCGTCATTCTGCAGCATTTATATATATGGCACATCTCCAACGGAGCTACGAACAAATAGTTACGACCTAACCCGTTTCCAACACGTCGACACACAAACTGATGCAAACAACACACTAAACATTTCTAATTATGCATGAGAGTTGGAAAATATTACTCTACGCAAAATTCTAGCCAAGTTACATATCTAACTCGTCGAAATCCGACACACGGAATAGAATCTACGGGCATTTGAAAATATATGATTTTTCTCAAGATTAGCAAAATCCTAGTGCAGCAAAAAAATGATAGGGGAAACAATTATGGGGCAAAGCTGGGATTCGAACCCGAGACCCCTGGGTTGAATCCAGGGCACTAACCAGATAGTCTGGTTCCTGCTGTGTGAACTAACAGGGCCTCGAAGTTAAGTGAACCGAGGCAGAAACTAATCCTATGGAAAGGGTAAAATTCGTGAAAAAATACAGATGCATCCGCGGGGACTTGAACCCACGATCTCCTAGTGCTAGGAGATGGGATCAGCTGTGCTAGCCAACTCGGCTAGCGTTGAACTCGTGATTAAAGCCAGCGTCTAATGAATATTACCTCTAAGCATCAGATACACATCTAGGGAAAGAAACACGATTCAGAAAGTTACTTACAGCGAAACGGATCCCGTCGGCCATGGAGATGCTCACACGCGCCGGCAACCGGGTGACGGTCCTGGTTGGGGCGAGCGCGGCCAGAGGAGCATGGGAACGAGCGGATCCGGCAGCTCTATCCTGGATCTGGTCGGAGACAGGACATGGAGAGGCGCAGAGGCGAGCTCAACGATGGCCAATGAACCTGCAAAGAAGAAGAAGAAGGTGAGGACGAGGCACGGAAGGAGAGGGAGAGGAAGGAGAGATGAAGGGGGACGAGAAGGTGGAGGCCCGGTGAAGAAGCTCCGATGGCTGCTGCTGCCTGGCCGGTGGTGCTCCGTCAACGGGGAGGAGTTGCGGCTTGGCTCGGGAGGAAGGAAATCGGGCAGGAGGTGAGGCACGGGAGGAGCTCCATGGAAAGCTCAGGAGTATTTTGAACCGTTGGATCTCCGATCCAATGGTCTAGATCGATGGACAGGCTAGATCAGATCTGAGAGATGGAGAAGGTGGAGTGGCTAGGGTTAGGGTTGCACGGAAAACGAGGCAAGGGGGATTGGCTGTCCAAAATGAGAGGAGGAGGAGATTAAATAGGAAAGGGGGCTAGGGTTATCCGAATCCGACTCCGTTTTTGACCACGTGATCGCGATCGAACGGCCACAGACGCGGGAATGTCTAGGTGGCTGTGTAGAGTGGTTTACCAGAGACGAGAGGGAAAACGGGCGGTGCGGCAACGAATTTTAAAACACCGATGGACGTTCGACGGTAGACCGAATACGCTGCCGCTACGGTCGACCGTTCGGGTACCAGACGGACTCCGATCGCGATGAAATTCGACAGGCAGCCTAGCTACATTAAAATAAGACCGCACGTCAAATCTCAACTCAATCAGAGAAAGTTTAACGCACACTTATAAAACAGGGTTTCGACGGTGCCGCGGGCGCGTGCGAGTGCGGTCGGACTCAGAACGAACAACATCGAGAACCAGCAACTACTAACGGATGCAAGTTTTGAAAACGGGCGGCAACGGGATGCCGATGCAATGCTGGTGATGCGCATGATGCGATGATGATGCGACAAAAGAACACATACACACGATGAAAAAAGAAAGAAAGGGGAATCTTCTTGAACGTCGGTCTCGGGCTGTCACATAGTGTGTCCATAAGAATTCAGTGTTATGTTTTTATATTTCATGCACATTACCTAATATTTCATGCATGTACACTCGTTATGGCGTCCGAGTTATCCAAGGTTTTTCAATAATCTGATGCATTTGCGAATCCTTTGACCCTGAGCTAATGTCTTTTTGGCCAGACAAAGCACACTAATTATTGTGTTAAGGTACTCTATTACCTTGACGTATCTCTTGAAAGTGTTGAAAACAATGTTATCCTAAGAAAACCACCATGTCATTTAGCTATGATTTGTGTTCCCACTGTGACAATTCAGGCCCTCATTGTTAAAAGGATCTCGTGATGTTATTTAGTCTGTAGGTATTCTATTCTGGATTCTTGGACCCACGATTCGTTCTTCCTAGTTGTGTTGATAGTATTTCTCGTCCCTTTAGGATGATTAGTAACCTTGTTCTAGTCTTCGAGGTCCGGCCTATGTCCTTCTTCCAATACCATGAACCAGCTATCATAGAAGTTCTCGTGAACAAAAATATCACAACAAGAGTGCTCTCGATGAGTTCTCCATTCTGCATTGTGGCTCTGCCAATTATCTTCCTTCTATATGGGTTATCTGGAAGGAATGTGTTGCACTATGTTTGACATGTTGATCTATGCATCCAAAACTCAAAAAAATCATGCAATCTTGAGTTTCCCCCTCTCTTGTATTCTAACCAACAACTTTCCGCGGATAGCCAAGAGTAGTTGTGCATTTATGTTCACTGGTGCACATTATTCTTGTGGTCCGTCAAGCCATTCTATTCCACAATGACTAGGAGAATGAAACTCTCGTGCCTCATCCATTTCGAGGATTTGGTCAAAGCAGTTGTTTCTGTAGGCCAAAATGGCAATCCATCTTTTGCTTTGCTCCACCTTGAAGTATTACCCTCTTAATATCAAGATTGTCATGAGAATTGCACCGCCTCTTATGAACTCTTGATACACTCATACTCCTCGCTCCACGCCATTATTGTTTTTTCTCGGCCTCCATGTTGGTTCTTACCGGAACATCAACAAGTGAACTGTGATGTGTGAAATCAATACTCTTAGCAACCCCGTTGCTTGAAGTTCAGGGAAAATAATTTCACTCTTAGTGTGATGGTTACTAAATTTTCATCTTAAGATCGATTGTGCTACCTAGTGCATCTTTCGTGGAGCACTCTTCAATCAATTTGTTAGGATTGTATTAATCCCTTGCTCTTTTGGTCATATCATCTTGCCCTGAAAATCAAGATTGTTCCTAAGCTTAATAACATATCGGTGGTTTTTGATTTTCCGATTATATTCTCTGAAGTATTACCGGATTGTCACTCAGCGATATGTTGAGTTCGTGATCAAGTTGGTTTTCCTATAAACCATGTCTTCTCCAAGAATTTGTGTTGGATACCCTTGAACTAGTTGGTTAAGCTAAACAACAACTTGGAGAGTTTGAAGATAAAAGCTTTTCCTAGATTAGCTCATTTCAAAGGGATATCTTTGTATGTGTGTGTGTATTGAAGAGAGATGATATTCTCATCGGTTGATCCCAACGATCAATTGCTGCACCTATCATCTTATCAAATCTCTGATTTGACTGTGGGTTATCATCAAATCAAAATCAGAACCAACAATTTTCCTAATGTTGTGTTATCCCTTGATTTTTCCTCGAGCATACATGATGTCAAGTGTTCTTCCCCTTTGCAATGGCACCAGAAGAATGCTGATTACAATCCCCGGCAATCGAAGCTAGAAGAATGTTGTTGACGCCGACCAGCGCGTGGGATCGTAGCAGTTTTCGAAGATAGAGTATTCGACCCAAATTTGTTGATTCGCATGACGGGAGGTGAGATAATACTCTCAAGTATTAGCAGCTGAATTTATCAGATTCCACCACACCTGAAAGATTAGTATCTGCAAGCAAAGTAGTAACAACAAAGTAGTGAGTAACGGCAGTGGCAAAGAACAGCGGTAGTGACAGCAGTAGCAAGTAGCAATAGTAGCAAGCGACAGTAGTAGCAACAGTAGCTGCAGAGCAAGACAAGTAACAACAGTAGCAATAGTAGTAGTAGTAGCAGCAGAGCAAGACAAGTAACATCAGTAGCAACAGTAGTAGCAGCAGCAGAGCAAAACAAGTAACATCAGTAGCAACAGTAGGACAAACTTGTAAGCAATGGGTCGGTGATTTGTTTGGATGATATTCATCATGCAACAGTTATAACACGGAGAGATATGTGGCTAGCTCCCGTTCGTCGATGTGATGTAGGCATGCATTCCGTGTGTCGTCATACGTGCTTAGGGAAAAGAACTTGCATGACATCTATTGTTCATCCCTCCCGTGGCAGCGGGGTCCAAAAGGAAACTACGGGATATTAAGTTTCTCCTTTTAATAAAGAACCGGACCAACGCATTAGCAATTGGTGAACACATGAACTCCTCAAACTATGGTCATCACCGGGAGTGGTTCTGGTTATTATCACTCCAGGGTTGCCGGATCATAATACATAGTAGGTAACTACAACTTGCCAGATCGGATCTAAAACACACATATATTGCTGACAACATAATAATTTCAGATCTGAAATCATGGCACTCGGGCCCAAGTGACAAGCATTAAGCATGGCAAAGTAGTAGCAACATCAATCTCAGAACATAGTGGATACTAGGGATCAATCCCCATCAAAACTAACTCGATTACATGTTAGATCTCATCCTACTCATCACCGCCTAGCGAGCTTACGAATAGATTACTCACGAACGACAAAGACATTCATGGAATTAGAGAGAGCAGAAGGTTGATGATGACGATGGCGACGATTTCCCCTCTCCGGAGCCCAAGACAGACTCCAAATCTGCCCTCGAGATGAAGAACAGGTGGTGGCGGCGCCTCCGTATCGCAAACGCAACGAAAACTTCTCTTTTTATTTTTTCTGGGACGAAAGGGGACTTATAGACCTGAGGTTGGGGGTGACAGAGCCGTGTGGGCCCCACAAGCTTGCCCACCGCCACCAGGGGGTGGTGGAGGAGCCAGGGCTTGTGGCCCACTGGCCCACCCCCTCAGGTGGAACTTGGTGCTGATACTTTTTATATTTTCCAAAAATTCTCCCCGTAGATTTTCAGGACGTTTGGAGAACATTGATTTCTGCACAAAAATAACACCAAGGCAATTCTGCTGAAAACAGCGTCAGTCCAGGTTAGTTCCATTCAAATCATGCAAATTAGAGTCCAAAACAAGGGCAAAAGAGTTTGGAAAAGTAGATACGATGGAGACGTATCAACTCCCCAAGCTTAAAACCTTGCTTGTCCTCAAGCAACTCAGTTGACAAAACCGAGAGAGGAAGAAAAACTTTGACAAACTCTGTTTGATCTTGTTGTTGCAACTTTGTCTAACTCATAACCAGAATTTCAGCAAGATCACAAGTTAACCACATAAGAAAATGACACAAAGGTCTCATGGTAAACTAATATCAATGGCATAATCAGCTAACGAGCAAATAATAATAAGTTTCAAATACCAACACTTCAATCAAAACAAGCATGAAGCAATATGAATAGATGGTATCTCGCTAGCTCTTTCTGAGACTTCAAAACATAAGTGCATAGCACTTTCAAAGATCAAGGGCTGACTAAACATTGTAATTCATAGCAACGAAGATCCAGTCATAGTCATACTCAATATCAATCAAAAGAAAAGATTAAAAATGACAGAGGTGCTCTCTAATTGGTGCTTATATAAGAGGAGGATGACTCGACAAGAAAATAAATAGACAACCATTCGCAGAGGGAATCATTGATTTGCAGAGGTGCCAGAGCTCAAGCTTTGAAAACAAAGATAATAATTTTGGGTGGCATGCTTTCATTGTCAACGCAATGACCAAGAGTTCTCAATAGCTTCCATGCTAATCATGCTATAGGAGGTTCCCATACAGAAAAGTAAAGTTTTAACTCCCCCACCACCAATCAATCACAATCCATGGCTAGCCGAATCCTCGGGTACCGTCCATACTAACATCAATCCGGGGGGAGTCTTGTTTTACAGTTACGTTTTCGATTTAAGCGTGGAACTGGGCATTCCAATTACCGGCCCCTTTCTCGTGAATGACAGTGAATAAACACATGTCAAGGATAACACTCGTAGCATGGAACATACCAATAGCCCTCTGTCACCACATGAGCGGTTCGGGCATGCAAAACAGATTATTTCTTGAAGCTTTAGAGAATGGCACATGCAAATTTACTTGGAACGACAGGTAGATACCGCAAATAGGTAGGTATGGTGGACTCTCATGGAAAAACTTTTGGGTTTATGGAAGTGGATGCACAAGCGGTATTCCGCTTAGTACAAGTGAAGGCTAGCAAAAGACTGGGAAGCGACCAACTAGAGAGTGACAACATTCTTCAAGATGCAATGAATTTGACTAACATTGAATGCAAGCATGAACAAGATATAAATCACCATGAACACGAACATCATAGAGGCTATGTTGATTTTGTTTCAACTACATGCATGAACATGCGCCAAGTCAAGCCACTTGAAACATTAAAAGGAGAATACCATCCTATCATACTACATCATAGTCATCTCAAAATCTATGTTGGCATTCAAGACAAACAATTATAAGCTCTCAGCTAAATAAGCATGGAATTAGAAACTATGATCTCTAAGTTGTCATTGCAAACATGGTTCTCTCACAACAAAGCTAAATCTGGGTCGACAAGCTAGTCATATTTACAAAAACAAAATAGATAGAGTTCATACCAGCTTTTTAGTCTCAGTCACTTCATCATATATCATCATTGTTGCCTTTCATTTGCACGATCTAACGCTGTGAACAATAATAAGCGCATTGGACTAAGCTCAATCTGCAGGCAAACACAAAGGGGAAGACAAAGTAATATGGCTCTTTTGAAAGCTAAACAGGTAAGCTTGCAAGAACCAATAAACATTGTAACCAATATCTTCTACCTTGACCCAAAGAAAAACAAAACTATTTACACAGGAAAACTCCCAACAAGCAAAAGAAGAAAGAAAAATCTTTTTGGGTTTTATCAAAAGGACACAAAACAAGAAAACAAGAAAATGAAAATAAACTAGCATGGATAATACAGTGGCAAAGTGTAAACACCGGCTAACAAAGTGAAAGCATAAGCATGAATGTAAAGTCGGTGAGAACACGTACTCCCCCAAGCTTAGGCTTTTGGCCTAGCTTGGTCTACTCCCAAGGATGGTCCTGGCGAAACCCAAAATCATAATGGGTGTTATACGGGAGTGCTGCAGCCATTGCCTGAATAGCTGTCTCACAAAGTCGAGCAGTCGTCGCCTCCCTCTCATACTCCTCTGCCTCTCTTATGGTTATGTAGTGTCTTCGTTTTACCTGAAAGTCAAAGAAAGCAAGAGCAGGAAGGTTAATATGGAAAACATGTTGTCGGTTAAATATCAAGCGGTATAGGAGGGATCCATGATCTCTCTCAAGGAACTGGTAGCGTGTTAGAGCGACACGATCAAGGTAGGCCGTACGGAGAGGAGGGTCTTGTGGATGGATGGGTACTCCAAGAAAATTTGCTAAGCGTGTAGCATAAACACCACCAAAGAAATCCCCCTCACTGGCATTTTTATTCAGCATCCTTGCTATTATAGCTCCCATATTGAAGCTCCTGTAACCTGTTACTGCGCTCTTAAGGATACTAAGGTCGGAAGCGCATAGGTGACAATGTGCACCCTTACCGTTAATGCACCTACCTATGAAGAGGCAAGGTTGGGAAATGGATGCTTCCTATGGTGGCTTGCGTGATATCTCTGGTTTCTCCAACAGTTATACTGGAGACAAAGTCTCTGACCGAAGACATAGAAGGATCATTAACACTACCCCCATCGGGTATCATGCAAATCCTATTAAAATCCTCCAGATCCACATTATAGGATTTATCGTATAGATCAAACAGTATGGATGAGTCACGGCCAACTGAGAATTTAAATCTGTGCACAAAATAGGCATTGAGCATAGCATACTGTTCACATTTTTCTGAGAGGAATTCTTCTAACCCGGCATTGCGGACAAGTGTATCAACCTCATCCTTGAAACCTGTTTCGATCATGAACTCATCGGAAGGCCATTCACATGGTTGTACCGGTGCGTCCCTTAGTAGAAAAGGTTCGGCCTCCCGAAAAGAGAGACGAGGACCCTTCTTACTTGAGGAACCACCATGAAACATTCTCCAAAACATAATTTCCTTTTTCTGAAATTTTTGAAGTTCAAGAGAAAAGTGAATGAAGATCCACCACACCTTGTAGCAACTACTCCTACTACTGCCTAGAGACCGTATCATGCGCTAAAACTACTTCTGACCAGCTAAAATCAACATTTCAAGCTCAAGAACAGGGTCACCAAGGTAGCAAGAATTCGCGAAGGATAAAGCACTAGAGCAAACACTAATTGGACCAATGGAGGAGTCACTTACAAAGGAGCAATTTCCCCAAAACGGTTCGGAGAATGGTGCTTTGAGCAAGGAGATCGAAAATCACAGCCAAATGAGCAAGAACACGGGTTTGAGCTGCGAAACAATTTTTTCTGCAGGTGGAAGAAGAGGCTGGGAGCTGGAATGAGTGGAAGGGGTGCCTGTGGGCCCCACAAGCTTGCACCCCGCCACCACGGGGTAGGTGGCGGTGGTAGGGCTTGCGGCCCACTGGTTTGACCCCCAGGCCAGCTCTCAGGCCCTGTAATTTTCAAAAATTCCACAAAAAATCATACTAAATTGTCAGGACCATCGGAGAACTTTTATTTTTGAGGTATTTTTGTCCGGGACGCTAAAACAGAAAACAGGAAAAACTAATCTAATTCTATCATTTTTCTTCTAAGCATAATAAAATGAAAGCTCAAAATAGAGGTATGTGACTCTTTGATTCATCCGTTTCATGGTCATCGAAAGAAATCTGTCAATGGGGTTGATCAAGTCCTTATGACAAATCCTTCTCGAATCTCAAGAGAGAACGGGGAATTTTCGAATAGCCACTAAGTCACCTCTATGGGGATATGTATCTCCCCAACGAGCAAATCATACTTCATCTTGACACGAGGAATAGGGCATTCAAAGCTCCCAATGGGAATCGATGAAGTCTTTTCGATAGCATTGATGCAATGTACTTGATATCGTTTCTTCGGAAAGTGCACTGTGTGCTTATTATCGTTGACGTGGAAAGTTACATTGCCTTTGTTGCAATCTATAACAACCCCTGCAGTGTTTCAAAAGGGTCTTCCGAGGATGACAGCCATGGCATTGTCCTCGGGAATATCCAAGATAACAAAGTCTGTTAAGATAGTGGTGTTAGCAACCACAACAGGCACATCCTCGCAAATGCCGATAGGGAAAGCAGTTGATTTGTCAGCCATTTGCAGAGAAATTTTAGTGGTTGTCAACTTATCCAACTCAAGTCTACGATAAAGAGAGAGCGGCATAAGACTAACACCGACTCCAAGGTCACATAAGACAGTTCTTACGTAGTTTTCTTTAATGGAGCAAGGTATAGTGGGCACTCCGGGATAACCAAGTTTCTTAGGAGTTCCACCTTTAAAAGTGTACTTGGCAAGCATGGTGGATATCTCAAGATTTGGTATCTTCCGTTTATTAGTCACGATATCTTTCATGTACTTGGCATACGGAGACATCTTGAGCATACCAGTTAACCGCATCTGCAGAAAGACGGGTCTTATCATCTCAACGAAGCGCTCAAAATCATCATCAACCTTTTTCTTGGATGGCTTAGGAGGGAAAGGCATAGATCTCTGAACCCATGGCTCCCTTTCTTTACCATGCTTCCTAGCAGTGAAGTCATTCTTATCGTGTTTCTTAGGCTGTGGGTTATCAGGATAAACCGTAGGTTCAATCTCCACATCCTCATCATTGCTAGGTTGAGCATTATTATTAACATCACTGTCCATATTGTCACCAGGTTCATGTTCATCATCAGATTGTGTTTCTGCATCAAACGTAGAAATATCATTACGTTCTTCCGGTGTGACAGTATTTAGTGAACTGGCATGTAGGTTTCCATCCTCCTTCTTCTCCTTAGGATGACTGGGTGTATTAGCATTGATTCCTTGAGAATCTTGATCAATTCTCTTAGGATGACCTTCAGGATACAAAGGTTCCTGAGTCATTTTGCCTCCTCTAGTAATGACTTTGACAGAGTTGTCATTTAATTCATTGAGCATGTCATTCTGAGCTTTAAGTACTTGTTCTACCTGAGTAGTAATGATAGAGGCATGTTTACTCAGAAGCTTCAGATCGTTGACATTTCTGTCTACACAAGCACTTAAATGGTAAGCATACGAGTACTTTGTTCCAAATGTCTGCTAACATAATCATTGAAACTCTGTTGTTTGGCAACAAAGTTGTCAAATTCATCAAAGCATAGGCTAGCAGGTTTATCAAAAGGAATATCACTCTCATAAAACCTACGCAGAGAATTTACTTCTACTACTTGTATTGGGTTATCGAGACCATGGATCTCTTCGATAGGTGGTAGATTTTCGACATCTTCAGATCTAATGCCTTTCTCTTGCATAGATTTCTTGGCTTCTTGCATATCTTTGGGACTGAGGAATAGAATACCTCTTTTCTTCGAAGTTGGCTTAGGAGGTGGTTCGGGAATAGTACAAGCATTATCGTTGATCAAGATGTTATTCAGTAGAGTCTCGGCTTGTTCTACAGTTCGTTCCCTAAAAACACAACCGGCACAACTATCTAGGTGGTCTCTAGAGGCATCGATAAGTCCGTTATAGAGGATATCAAGTATCTCGTTCTTCTTAAGAGGGTGATCAGGCAAAGCATTTTGTAGCTAGACAAGCCTCCCCCAAGCTTGTGGAAGACTCTCTTCTTGGAGCTGAGCAAAGTTGTATATTTCCTGCAAGGCAGCTTGCTTCTTATGGGCAGGGAAATATTTCTCACAGAAGTAATAGACCATCTCCTGGGGACTACTCACACATCCAGGAGCAAGAGAGGTGAACCAGGCTTTAGAGTCATCCTTTAGAGAGAAAGGAAACAACTTGAGGATATAGTAGTGACGGATCTTCTCCTCATTAGTGAAAAGGGTGGCTATTTCGTGTAGTTTGGCAAGATGGGCTATGACTGTCTCAGAATCGTAACCGTGAAAAGGATCACATTCGACTAGAGAGATTATCTCAGGATCGATAGAGAATTCATAATCCTTATCGGTGATCAAGATAGGTGAAGTGGCAAAGTTCGGTTCATATTTCATCTTAGCTTCCCGAGATTTTTCCTTCCACTTGAGAAGTAATTTCTCAACGTCATAGGCATCCTTACGCGCAAGAAAATCCTCAGCTATCTCTCCCTCCATAACATAACCCTCAGGTATATTAGGCAATTCATATCTCGGAGAGCTATATCTAGTAGGAGCAAAAGCAGGTTCTATCTCAATAGTATCGGCAGTTTTAGAAGCATCACGAGCATTGGCAGTAACTCTAGAAATATGAGCATCAAGGAATACCCCTAGTGGAACATCAGGCAAAGTAGTATCTGTAGCAGTATCAAGCATAACATCTCTAGCAATATCAGGCATAGCATCATCAGGCATAGTATCAAGCATAGCATCTCTACCAGTAGCATCATAAGCATCATCAAGCACAGGCGACATATCAAGATTTCTAGCAGGAGGTGATGTCGCAAACTTACTCATAATTGAAGGTGAATCAAGTGCAGAGCTAGATGGCAATTCCTTACCTCCCCTCGTAGTTGAGGGCAAGACTTTGGTCTTCAGATTCTTCAGATTCTTCATAGTGATCAGCAGACATAAATCCCGAGTGACTCAGAGAATATAGCAATACCTCCCCGGCAACGGCGCCAGAAAAATGCTAGATGTCAACTGTTCTTCCCCTTTGCAACGACACCAGAAAAATGTTGATTGCAATCCCCGGCAATCGAAACTAGAAGAATGTTGTTGACGCCCACCAACGCGTGGGATCGTAGAAGTTTTCGAGGGTAGAGTATTCGACCCAAATTTGTTGATTCGCACGACGGGAGGTGACAGAATACTTTCAAGTATTAGCAGCTGAATTTATCAGATTCAACCACACCTGAAAGAGTAGTATCTGCAAGCAAAGTAGTAACAGCAAAGTAGCGAGTAACGGCAGTGGCAAGGAACAGCTGTAGTGACTGCAGTAGCAAGTAGCAACAGTAGTAAGCGATAGTAGTAGCAACAGTAGCAACAGAGCAAGACAAGTAAAAGCAGTAGCAACAGTAGTAGCAGCAGCATCAGAGCAAGACAAGTAACAACAGTACCAACAGTAGTAGCAGCAGCAGAGCAAAACAAGTAACAGCAGTAGCAACAGTAGGACAAACTCGTAGGCAATGGGTCGGTGATTTGTTTGGATGATATTCATCATGCAACAGTTATAACACGGAGAGATATGTGGCTAGCTCCCGTTCGTGAATGTGATGTAGGCATGCATTCCGTGTGTCGTCATACGTGCTTAGGGAAAAGAACTTGCATGACATCTATTGTTCATCCCTCCCGTGGCAGCGGGGTCCAAAAGGAAACTACGGGATATTAAGGTTCTCCTTTTAATAAATAATCGGACCAACGCATTAGCACTTGGTGAACACATGAACTCCTCAAACTATGGTCATCATCGGGAGTGGTTGATCATAACACATATATTGGTGACAACATAATAATTTCAGATCTAAAATCATGGTACTCGGGCCCTAGTGACAAGCATTAAGCATGGCAAAGTAGTAGCAACATCAATCTAAAAACATAGTGGATACTAGGGATCAATCCCCATCAAAACTAACTCGATTACATGATAGATCTCATCCTACTCATCACCGCCCAGCGAGCCTACGAATAGATTACTCACGAACGACGAAGAGCTTCATGGAATTGGAGAGGGAAGAAGGCTAATGATGACGATGGCGACGATTTCCCCTCTCAGGAGCCCAAGACGGACTCCAGATCTGCCCTCCAGATGAAGAACAGGTGGTGGCAGCGCCTCCGTATCGCAAACGCGACGAAAACTTCTCTTTTTATTTTTTTTGGGACAAAAGGGGACTTATAGACCTGAGGTTGGGGGTGACAGAGCCGTGTGGGCCCCACAAGCTTGCCCACCGCCACCAGGGGGGTGGTGGCGGAGCCAGGGCTTGTGGCCCACTGGCCCACCCCCTCACATGGAACTTGGCGCTGATATTTTTTATATTTTCCAAAACTGCTCCCCGTAGATTTTCAGGACGTTTGGAGAACTTTGATTTCTGAACAAAAATAACACCAAGGCAATTCTGCTGAAAACAGCATCAGTCCAGGTTAGTTCCATTCAAATCAAGCAAATTATAGTCCAAAACAAGGGCAAAAGAGTTTGGAAAAGTAGATACGATGGAGACGTATCAATACACCATTATATGATTTGGTCTGACCAATGCTATCAACTTGTTCTCATAGTTGTGGAATTCCATTTTTTATGGATATGTAGGTAAATTGTTATAGAGCCATCGACAACATTTTCATTTGTTCCCTGATTCATGTTGTACATTAAACTAGTTTTGGAAACTTTGTAGGCAACACCTTCGTGTTCCATTCATGAAGTATATATATGGTGGAAGAAGTGACCTCCTCTAATTCACATGCATTTGGTGCAAGTTGCCTTCGTGAATTTGAGAAAATTTTATTTTTCTTCCTTTGGGATCATCCCAAATCAGTCATGCATGTGCAACGTATGCTAGGGTTTGATAGCTTGGCCGCCTCCACTACATATGTATCTCCTAGGACACCCAGCCACAGATTGACTTGTTTAAGGAAAAGAAGTTAAGTGTTATTCTTGAGGGTACCACACGGAATTGCACCGGGCTTCGTAATCCGCAAGGATGGTTCCCAACAAGAACACGATAGTGTTTTGTTCTAAGATCTCCATATGGCCACAATCGTCTTGGATACTTTGTTCACGTGAGCCTTGAAATCCAGCTTATGTTTTGGAGTTGGCTTTCGCGGTTCATTTCCCGGGAATCCCGCAATGCTATCTCGTCGATTTGTCTTGCAAACTTTCTTTTTAGACATGCTGAGTTTGAAACATCCTATCACCAACTAGATTTGAATCACATGCAGACATGATGGTTGGAACATTTCACAAGAATTATAATGTTTTTCTTAGTGTAAGCCGGTAAGGTGATGTCATGGCTAACACAACTTGACTGAAGAACTATTATTATGATATCTTATATCAGCCACATTAGCCACTTTCCCATGAGGATTTCGTACGACTTATTCCAGAAGTTGTTCCTCATGGACCCTTTGAGATCCTGAAGTCCGACCTTTCACTTGATGTTCTAGATATCAAGAATTATCTATAAATGGGTTATGCTAGTACATCAAGGAGAACATTATAAGCAGAGTTCTAGATGTCTCTCGGTCGATCATTCAGATTTCACTCCCTTGGCATAGCTAAGGTGAAATGTGAGGAAGTGTTGTCTTCCTTTGCATTTGCATCCTCCATCGTTATTCATCATGGTAGTATGATGTGCTGGCAAGATCCTTGGCAGGGATATTGGTAAAAACTCTAATGAATGTGGAAATGCCCAAGTTCTTCAGAGCATGTCAGACGCTGAGTTATACCCTCGGTATCAATTGGAATTTGCCTTCCTTTGCCGAGTTGTTCTATAACCATAGTTTCCTTTCCAAACTGAGTATGTCATTTATTTTACATCCTTCAAACAACCGCTTGTGGATTTCCTTAACCTGGTATGGAGAGTTTCAATTATCTCTAAATAAAAAATATTTCGTTTTGCCACTTAAGGGATAAATCTATGGGTCACCTTCCTCAGGTGCCCTGCTATGGTATGAAGGGCAATTAACTCCTTGCTACTTTGAAACCCATGCACCATCTTACTTAAGCGTGGAATTCTTGCCTACCAAATTGAACCTTCAACTTTTGCTTCTTTTTGTTCCCCTCATGTGTCTTGTGTCTCAACTCGAGAGATTTTATCACATCTCATTCCATGAGTTGATCATGAGTTGCTCGATCTTCGAGAAGATCGAATCTTGTAGAGCTTTTCCTGTTCCCATTGTCCTCGTGTTTGGATGAAGAAATCGAAAGAAAGGAAGAAAAAACCAAGATGATGGCAAGAATCAACATCTTCGAGAAGGGAAACAGGATCATGAAGATCGTGAGAGCTTAGTGTTCCCCCTTCGTCTTACCCTACCCGTGAATCTTGGGACTAGATTCCTGTTTAGTGGAGGTGAGTTGTCACATCCCTAGTTTAACCTTGCTTTTCATTGCATTTCATGCATGCATTTATTTATTTCAAATGAATTTGAATTGGGGAATTATCAAGACCCGAAAATAAAAATAAGCAATATAAAAACTGCCTCAAATAAGTCCAAGAAAATGCTTGCAATATTCTGTGAAAATATTGGCACGGGTTTAAATTCAAACCATTATTTTTGGAATCATAAAATATTTTATCTTGGGCATTTGAAATTAATCCAACAATTAGTTGCAATTGATTGGTATTTACAATATATATAATATAGTTCCATATATTATGAAAATTGTTATGCGGCATTGGTTACATCCACTTAGTCCACATATACATTTTCCAGGATTTTATTAAATGGTTTGGTAATTGTTTCTAAACCAAAACAAAATCACAAAATAGAAAACAGTATAAAAAGGAGAAGGAAAAGCTTGCCTTGGCCTTACCTGGACAGAAGCGACCCATCCCACCAGGGCACGGTCGTCTTCTACCTGTGCTAGTAGGCAGAGGCAAAGCCGAGCACGACGAGCTACCATGCCAGTGATAGACAATTTATTGTTACGTATACACACGGTAGTTGTATCAACCGTGTGTATCATGTCATAGGTGTGCGTAGGGTCGGTTAATTTGAGGATAGATGTTAGGATCAATCCCTTTGTGTTTAAACTGTAATCTAGATTGATCCTAACCTCTTTCAGTTGTAATCTCCTTGGCCAAGTGCCCTATATTAACACGCACGCGTCCCTGCATCGTGTATACGCTTCAGCCAATATTTTATTACATGGTATCGAGCCTAGCTCCTCCATCAACATCCAACTCCTTCTCCTCCACCACCGCCGCCATGTCTTCCTCCTATTCCCTTGCTGCCCTCGGCCATACTATCACCGAGAAACTCTCCCGCGACAATTTTCTGGTGTGGAAAGCCCAAGTTCTTCCCCACATCAGGGCTGCCGGTCTGATGGGCTACCTAGATGGTACGTCCATGGCGCCCACTGCCGTCCTGCAAGCAGAAACGAATGTCGCTGGGAAGAAGGAGACTGTCTCCACTCCAAATCCTACCTTCAACACCTGGTACACACAAGATCAACAAGTCCTCACCTTCCTCCTCGCTTCTCTCTCCCGAGAAGTGCTACTGCAAGTCCACGACATCACCTCCTCCACCGGTGTTTGGCATATGATTCTCCAACTCTTCACGTCCCAGTCCCGTGGGCGTGTTATGCAACTTCGGGGCCAGCTTTCCACTACCCGCAAGGGCGATCTGTCTGCTGCTGCCTACTACACGAAGATGAAGGGATTATCCGATGAGCTCGCGGCGGTAGGGAAGCCTGTTGATGAAGATGAGGTGGTTTCTCATTTGCTGCATGGGTTGGATTCAGACTACAACTCTTTTGTTTCTGCTATCTCCACTAGTGAGGCCCGGATCGAGGCGCAAAACACAACCCTCTCCCACTCCATCAACCTGGCGTCACAAGGCGGTGGTCGCGGCTCCTTCCCCCGGCCTGCTGCTGGGGGCGATTCCCACTTCGGCTTCGGTGGGGGTGGTGCACCCCATCCAAGCAACAACTTTGGCGGGGGGCGCCTTCTTCAGGGAACAGCGCTCCCTCCCATCCTGCTGGTCCCCTTGTCTGTCATATGTGCAAACTTGACGGACATGGGGCTTGGTCCTGCAAGAAGCGTTTTGACAAAACCTACAACAACAATCCCAAGCGCCGTGCAAAATTTGCAAACACGGCGGAAGCCTCCTTGGTGTTGATACTAACTGGTACCTTGACACCGGTGCAACGGATCACGTGACGGGTGAGTTGGAGAAGCTTACCGTACGTGATCGCTACACAGGACCGGAACAAATCCACAACGCTAGTGGTCAAGGTATGGAAATTACACATGTTGGTCATGCACTCCTTCCTACTCCTCATGAATCTCTTCGCCTAAACAACATATTACATGTTCCCACTGCATCCAAAAGTCTCCTTTCGGGTCACCAACTCACTAAAGATAATCATGCCTATCTTGTTGTTTACCCGGAGTTTTTTTCTGTACACGATCAGGAAACGGGGAGCACACTCATCCACGGCCCAAGTAGACGTGGGCTATACCCCATTGCTGGCCAATCGGTTGCTTCGGTACGACAACTCCTTGGTGTCATCAAGCCATCCACTTCTAGGTGGCATAGGCGCCTAGGACATCCATCTTTCCCGGTGGTCCAGCAAATACTTCATAAACAGAGCCTTCCAATGTCAAATAAAAGAGACCATCACCTTGTCTGTGATGCATGTCAAATGGCCAAAAGCCACCAATTACCTTATTCTCGCTCAAATAGTGTGTCTCATGCTCCTTCAGAGCTTATTTTTTCTGATGTATGGGGCCCTGGGCCTCTTTCCGTTGGTAGAAAAAAATACTATGTCAGTTTTATTAATGATTTCAACAAGTTCTCTTGGATTTACGTCATTCACAATAAATCTGATGTGTTCCAAATTTTTTCTGTCTTCCAAGCACTAGTTGAGCGTTTGTTTGATCGCATAATAATTCCCATGCAAACTAATTGGGGTGGCGAGTATCAAAAGCTAAATCAATTTTTTGAACGCATTGGTATTACCCATCATGTTTCATGCCGTTATGCTCATCAACAAAATGGGTCTGCTGAACGTAAACACCGTCATATTGTTGAAGTTGGTCTATCCCTTTTAGCACATGCATCCATGCCCCTCAAATTTTGGGATGAGGCGATCCTCACTTCCATCTACCTTATCAAACGTGTTCCTAGCTGAGTTATTAATAATCAAACTCCCCTCGAACGTCTCTTTAACACATCAGCAGACTACTCCTCACTAGCATTTTTGGATGTGCGGTATGGCCAAATTTACGTCCCTTCAACAAACATAAATTGGAATATCGCTCCAAACAATGTGTCTTCATTGGCTATAGCCCTCTTCACAAAGGCTACAAATGTCTTGATGTGTCCACCGGGCGTGTCTATGTCTCTCGTGATGTCATCTTTGAAGAGCATATATTTCCCTTTGCAGCATTACACCCTAATGCCGGTGCCCAACTTCGTCAGGAACTTCTTTTACTTCCCCCACTTCTCCTGAATCCTTCACCCATCAATCCCCAGGAGGACGTGCCTACTAACAATGTGTTAATTTCTGATAACCTTGGGTCTGATTCTGTTGACACTGTGCAGGAATCTGATGGAAATAGTGTAACACCTGGTCATGATTTTATGTATGCAGAAAATCCAGCAGATCCAGGAACCTTATAAGATCCGGCTCGCGCTGAAACCGAAGCTGATTTACGTGTCAGACCCGTCTCGGGATCGCCGGCTGGGCCTGGCTCCCCTGCCAGCCGCGCCTCGGGATTACCGGGCACCAATTCCCCCCGAGCGGGCGTTGCGCCCCAATCGCCACGCGCCGTGTAAACCGGCAGCCCCACATGGGGGGGGGGCGGGGCGCGGTCCTCTGCACGGTACGCGCTTCGGCGATGATCCGGGTGGCCCCTCCTCGGGTTCGCTCCAGTCCCCTGCAGTGTCCACCCGACCGGATCAGGTATCGCCGCCTCTCGCTAGTCGTGACAGCGGGTCGCCTCGCTCTGCTGATTCCTAGGTGGATTCTTCTCCTGCCGACTCCACCGACAGTCTGTGCCGACTCCAATTCGCTGTCGTCGCTTGCTGCGGAATCTTCTTCCTCTGCTGTCTCCTCCGACTCTCCTGCTGCGCATCGGCTTCATCAGCAATTGCAACCACTGCCACTACCGTCTCCTCCAACACGTGCTCATACCCGGTCACGTAGTGGTATTTTAAAACCAAAAGAATTTACTGATGGCTGTATTCGCTGGGGATCCTTTTGTGCTACAGGTGAACCGCAGAAATTTAAAGAAGCTCTTGCTCATTCTGAGTGGAAGGAAGCAATGGATGAGGAGTATCGTGCACTCATGGCCAACAACACTTGGCACCTGGTTTCATCTCGCCCAGGTACAGATATAATTGACTGCAAGTGGGTGTATAAAGTTAAACGCAAATCTGATGGCAGTATTGATCGTTATAAAGCACGCTTAGTGGCAAAAGGGTTTAAGCAACGCTATGGTATTGATTATGAGGATACTTTCAGCCCTATTGTCAAAGCTGCTACTATCAGGCTGATTCTTTCTGTAGCTGTGTCTCGAAATTGGTGCATGTGGCAATTGGATGTTCTGGAAGAGGATGTCTTTATACGACAACCCCCGTGGTTTGTTGATCCACGCTTTCCGCATATGGTTTGT
Organism: Hordeum vulgare subsp. vulgare; assembly: GCF_904849725.1. Taxonomy (NCBI): domain Eukaryota; kingdom Viridiplantae; phylum Streptophyta; class Magnoliopsida; order Poales; family Poaceae; genus Hordeum; species Hordeum vulgare. Next base: position 226,313,785 of record NC_058523.1, on the reverse strand, counting down.
AAGCTTGATAAAGCTCTATACGGTCTGAAGCAGGCCCCTCGTGCATGGTACTCTTGGTTGTCCTTCAAACTCCAAAGTCTTGGTTTTTTACCATCCAAGAGTGATACTTCCCTATTCTTTTATTCTCGCCATGGAGTTACTATTTTCATGCTCATCTATGTTGATGATATTATCATTACTAGCTCATCAGTTGCAGCAGTTGATGCCCTTCTCACTGATTTGCGCATGGATTTTGCCCTCAAGGATCTTGGTCCTTTGCATTATTTCCTTGGTATTGAGGTAAACCCCGCTGATGATGGTATTGTTTTATCCCAAGGAAAATATCTGCTAGATATCATTCATCGTGTTAATATGACTGGTTACAAGCCTGCTTCTACACCCTTGTCTACCTCCGATAAGTTATCTCTGTTTGATGGTACACCCCTTGTCTACCTCCGATAAGTATAAAAGTATTGTTGGTGCTCTACAATATCTGACCTTGACTCGCCCTGATATTTGTTTCTCACTCAACAAGGTTTGCCAGTTTTTGCATGCTCCTACCTCTGTTCATTGGACTGCAGTAAAGCGTATTCTTCGTTATCTTCAAGGCACTTTAACTCATGGTCTACGCATTTGTAAGTCTGCCTCCATGTTGGTCAATGCCTTCTCTGATGCAGATTGGGCTGGTTGTCCTGATGACAGAAAGTCCACAGGGGGCTTTGATGTGTTCCTTGGAAGTAATTTGCTTTCTTGGACTGCACGCAAACAACCCACTATTTCTCGTTCAAGCACTGAGGCTGAATATAAAGCTCTTGCTAATGCCACCGCTGAGTTAATTTGGGTGCAAAACCTTTTGACAGAATTAGGTATCTCTCATCCACGGGCTGCTTCTCTTTGGTGTGACAATCTGGGTGCTACCTACTTGTCTGCCAATCCTATCTTTCATGCCAGGACCAAGCAATTTGAAATCGATTATCATTTTGTGCGTGAACGTGTTGCTCACAAGTTGCTCAATATACGGTTTATTCCTACTGGTGATCAAGTGGCGGATGGGTTCACTAAGCCTCTCACTGTTCGGCAATTGGAGGGTTTGTAAGTGCATCTAGTGCCCCTTAAGTGATTTTGGTGGTTTGAAGACTTATAGGTTAAGTATCTAATGTGTTTATAAGTGTACACAGGATCTATAAGTCATTGAGGATTTTGAGATATTTGAAGAATATCGACCCCTAAAAATGTATATCTTCAGTTGAAGAAATTGGTCTGAAGCTGAATAAATGAATCGCGAGGAATCTGCGATGAAATTGATATTCCTCATGAAGATATTGATATTGAGAAGATCGGTGGTTCCTGAAGAAAATCATTCTGAAGAAATTCAAGCGTGAAGATTTTCGCTCTCTGTTTTACTTTCTTCGGGTTTGATGAATAGGAACACCGTACTGTTAAAGGGGGTCAAAGTAACACTATGGAATGGATTTCCTCATGATGCTCAACCCAAGCCAAATCCTACCAAAAGCCTCAAGTGAGGAATATGAGTGACATGAGGACTCTCACAGTTGAGGGTCCCGACCGTTTCGATAACCACGCCAAGTCACTGGTCTTATCCACTCCAACGGTCATATTATTTAAGGGCATTATAGTCAAATCATGTCGGGATGCTCCCAGGCTATAAATAGCCGCCCCCCACAACCACTAGCTGGTTGGCTGCTCCGTTAGAAACTGACACTTGTCATAAGAGCAACCCAATTCCTTCGAGCTTTCGAGAGTAAATCATAAGTGAGGAAATACACCACCCACCGAAACCACAAAACCAAACCTAGTGATTGAGCATCACTGAAGAAGTTGTTCCTGTGTGGGACTGAAGCCTTTTACCTATGAGGACTGTGCATCCTCCAGACGGTTAGGCGTCATGGTCTAGAGCAATCCAGCAGTCAATTGTGGATCGCCGGGTGACCGAGTTTGTGAGGGTTTGGAAGTCTACCCTGAAGACTTACCACGAGTGTTGGGCGAGGACTGTGTGTCCTTAGCTCAAGGAGAATACGGTAGGGACTGTGTGTCCCGGGACTGGGTGTCCTTTGGTTTCAATACCAAGCCGCTCCAAACCAGATGTACAACTGTCACAACAGTTGGAACTGGGTCATCAACAACAGTCTTCACCAAGAATCGGGTTCTAATTCCTCAACTCTTTACTTTCTCTGTATTATGTGTTGATGACTTTCACTGTGACTGTTTGAAGAATTTGCTGAAGACTTTCTCCGAATTTCCTCAACCCCAAATTCTTCACAATAGTTAATCATCATCTGTATTCTGCGTGCCTGCTTACTATGCAATCTGTTTTCATAATCTTCACTTTGTAATACTGCTGTTATGAACGATTGCACGACTGATCCTTAACTGTTTCCGTTGTAAGTTAGTCATCAGTGAGGAATTTCCTCAACAGGAATTTCCTCAGTGATGAAATTCTATAAATCTCATATTCACCCCCGCTCTAGTTGATATAACACACTTTCAATTGGTATCAGAGCAAGGTACGCCCTTGTTCTGTGTGATTTTGGTTTAACCACCTGGAGTTTTAGTTATGTCGACTGCAGGCATGTTTAAGGTGACTGCAGCATGTCCAACCTACGAGGGAAAGAACTTTCCCTTTTGGAAGAACAAAATGCAAATGCATCTACAAGCTATAGACAATGATCTCTGGTATATTGTGGAAAATGGTGTCCCCATCATTTCTGCTAGTGTCACTACAGCTGATGTGAAGAAATTCAAGCAACTCGATTCTCAAGCGAAGAACATCATCTGTGGTCATCTCAGCCCTGGCCAGTTTGCAAGAGTAAGTTCCTTAGGCTCTCCAACACTGATCTGGGAGAGACTGTGCAAGGTAAATGAAGGAGTATCAACCTAATGTGACTCTCGTGTTGATATTCTTCGCAATCTCTTCAATCGCTTCAAGAGACATGACAATGAAAGCTGCCAAGACACCTTTGATCGCCTCACTGACATATCAAATGAACTGCAAGCACTCGGAGCTCGAGACATCACTAATCACGAAGTTGTGAAGAAACTGCTGAGATCTTTGGATTCTTCATTTGACACTTTAGTTTTGATGATTCAAGAAAGACCAGACTACAAGATGCTAGATCCTGTTGATATCCTCGAAAGGCTAAATACTCATGAATTCCAGCTAGAAGAAAAGAGAGATCTATATGGACAAAGCTATTCCAGACCACGTGCACTGAAGGCAAGAGCAATTTCCTCATCTGAAGAAGAAGACACAGATGACAGCAGTTGTGACCCTGAAGAATTTGGTCAGGAACTTCCAATGCTTGTGAGGAAATTCCAGAGATTTACACGATGAGGCCAGTTCGGTAAATCATCAAGAAGAGACATGAGGAAATCAGAATTTGCACCTGAGGACTAAAAGAAACGGACCTGCCACAAGTGCAAGAAATCAGGTCATTACATTGCTGATTGTCCTCGCTGGGGAAAGGAATCAAAGAAGAAGAAATACAAGGATGACAGTTCTGATGACTCAAAGAAGAAAAAGAAATCTTCAAAATCCTCATCTTCAAAGTCCTCCTCACACAAGAAGACTAGCTTCAGAAAGGCTCGGGCACTTATTGGCAAGGAAATGGATTCCGAGGCAGAATCAGAGGAATGTGATGAAGAAGAAGGCTCTGGAGAAGACTCAGAATCCGGACAGGCTAGTCTTGCACTAGCAACCACTTTCGTCAGCAAGTCAATCTTCAATCTTGAAGAAAATGATTGCACCATCCATACTGATGAATATGCTGATGACTTCGCTCCAACCTATTGCTTCATGGCGAAAGGTTCAAAGGTATCAAATAATGCCTCCTCCTCTGATTCAAGTGACTGTGAACATGATGATTACAAAAAACCCAGTTACAGTAAACTTGCCATCATTGCCACTAAACAACAAACTGCTCTGGAAAAGCTTCAAAAACTGCTAGACAAAAGTGATGATCTGTTGAATGATGAAATGAATCTTAATCAAATCCTCGCTGATGACATGAAAAATCTTCAGTCTAGATTTGATATTCTTCAGGATCGTTATGATACACTCCTCACTGATCATGAGAAGCTTTCCTACGAATTTCTTCAAAGGAAGCTTGATCTTGAGAAGCTGAGGATGTCTTATGATGATCTTCGTATGGAAAATGATTCATTACTAGCTCAACAGATTAGCGCTAGTCAAGTTGAATTTATTCCTCCATGTCTTAAATGCATTGAACGTGAAACTACAAATTCCTCACCAGAATCATCAAATGCTACAAATTCTTCAACTGCACCGGCTGTGTCTATTTCCTCACTTGAGGAAAACACAAATGTTACTGATGAAAATGCAGGGTTGAAGGAATTGTATGTGACAGGCATGTACAAAAGCCTCAAAGGACACCAAATCCTTTGTGATGTGCTCAAAAAGCAGATCTTGAACAGGAACCCAAGGAAAGAAGGAATTGCCTTTGAGAGAAAACTAAATGCTGATGGATCTTATTGGAAACCTGAGCAATATCCCAAAACCTCATGGGTTGCTCCTACTGGGCCTCCTTTTGATCCATCTAATCTAACTGGCTTCTCATGTGAATTATCCTATTCCTCGGATGAGTCATTTGATTCCAACTATAAACTGTTCAAAAATCAATCTGGTGAAGTATTTGCTCGATATGTTGGAACTAACTACAGGAATGGCCCTCCTCTGAGGAAAATCTGGGTTCCCAAAAGTTCTCTTGAAAATCTTCAAGTGAATGTTCTCATGACATCACCTCTGAAGAATCTGAAGCCCAGATCAAATTCCTCAGGAGGACCAAAGTCTTCAAGAGGATCAAAATCCTCAACTGGTCAAAACTATGCTCGTACCCGTGCTTATGCGTCTAACATGCAGGGAAACTACAAGGAATATGATTATGAGCGCTACTCCTCAAATCATTTTATTCATAAATCCTCAAACCAGTTCTCTGCATACTCATATGAGTACTTTAACCCCCCTACTGTTAAGAGAAGTGCATTAGCTTCAATGCCACCTTTCTCTTATGGTGCTCGCAGGATGATGAACGCTTTGCCACCCCTTCAGATGTGGGTGGTGAAGAAATCAAACTAATCACTTCTGCAGGTCAGGTCTCCAGACGAAAATCATCATCTGAAGAATTTGCTGGAGACCTGAGGAAATGCTTGATAGGACGCAAGCTAATGATTGATGAAATAGAAATATTTCACACGTCCTTATATTTCTGTTATGATGAAATCACTGAACTGATGAAATTAGTATCATATTCTTCAAATCTGAAGCATATGAGATGGTAAGCTGTAGTAATTCATCTGCAGGATGACAAACCCAAAAATACTGAGTGGGTTCTCGATAGCGGCTGCACACATCACATGACTGGTGATAAAAGCCTACTGATGAATATGCCACTAACTCCATCACCTCTGAAGCAAATCACATATGCTGATAAAGGTAAAAGCAAGGTATTGGGACTTGGCAAAGTAGCTATTTCCAAGGATAGGCATATGGACAAAGTGATGCTTGTTGAATCTCTTGGTTTTAACCTCCGGTCAGTCTTGATGCTTTGTGATCTTGATATGATTGTTATCTTTGGTAGATATAGATGTGTAGTCATCATGGAATCTGACAGATCCAAAGTCTTCGAAGGTGTAAGAAGAGGGGATTTGTACATTGTTGACTTCTCTACAGGTCCTCAACCAGCCACTTGCTTACTAGCAAAAACCTCAGAAGGATGGCTGTGGCACCGAAGACTGGGTCATGCAGGCATGAGGAATTTGCACACACTTGCAAAGAAGAAGCATGTCATTGGCATCGAATCAGTCGAATTCCTCAAGGATCATCTCTACGGTGCTTGTGAATCTGGGAAAATGACCAGATCCAAGCATCCCTCCAAAACCATCATGACCACTACACGTCCATTTGAATTGCTTCATATGGATTTATTTGGACCTACACACTATGCAACACTAACCAATGCAGCATCTCTATATGGCTTTGTCATAGTTGATGATTATTCCAGATACACTTGGGTGCATATTATAGTGTATAAAACTAAAGTGCAGGAAGTCTTCAAACGATTTTCTTCAAGGGCCTCGACGAACTTCGGCATCAAGATCAAACATATCAGGAGTGATAATGGGACCGAGTTCAAAAACACTGGTCTTAATGATTATCTTGATGAACTTGGTATTACTCACGAATTGTGCGCTCCTTATACGCCTCAGCAGAATGGTGTCGTCGAAAGAAAGAGTAGGACTCTGGTTGAGATGGCAAGAACTATGCTTGAAGAATATCAGAGTCCTCGTCGCTTCTGGCCTGAAGCAATCAATACTGCATGCCATATCATCAACAGGGTATATCTTCACAAATTCCTCAAGAAAACCTCATATAAACTCCTCACTGACAAGAAACCCACTGTAAGTTATTTCAAAGTCTTCGGTGCAAAATGCTGGATTAGAGATCCTCATCATAGCTCAAAATTTGCACCTAAGGCACATGAAGCTTTTATGCTCGGTTATGGAAAGGACTCGCACACCTACAGAGACTTCAGCAACTATCACAACAAAGTTGTTGAGACTGTAGATGTGCGGTTCGATGAAACTAATGGCTCTCAAAGGGAGCAATTGCCTTCTGATCCAGATAAGCTATCTCCTGAAGAAGCAACAAAGCTTAAGCCTACTGAAGACATTGTCCCCACTGAGGAAATTGACGAAGAAACGATCCCCATCGCTGATGAAAGCCAAGAAGATGCTCCTGAGGAAATTACAACAGCACCACTTCCTCAGCCCAGACAAAATCCTCAACCAGGTCATCCGAGGATTGCAAATGAAGTAGAACTTGACAAAATCCTCAACGACATCAACGCGCCAGGTCCTCTCACTCGCTCAAAAGCTTCACACTTAGTTAACTTTTGTGGGCATTTTTATTTTGTATCCATCACAGAACCCTCAAAAGTAGCTGAGGCTTTTCTCGAACCCGAGTGGATCCAAGCCATGCAAGACGAACTTCTTCCATTCAAGCTGAATGACGTATGGGAGCTAGTCAAACAACCAGATCCTCGCAAGCATAACATCATCGACACCAAGTGGATTTTCCGAAACAAGCAAGATGAGGACGGTCAAGTGGTGAGGAACAAGGCACGACTTGTAGCCCAAGGCTACACCCAGGTTGAAGGAATAGATTTCGATGAAACTTTTGCACCTGTTGCTAGACTTGAAGCTATTCGAATTCTACTTGCTTATGCTAATCATCATAACATCATCTTATATCAAATGGATGTGAAAAGTGCATTCCTCAATGGTAAGCTTGAGGAAGAAGTATATGTTGCTCAACCCCCAGGTTTTGAGGATCAAAAGAATCCAGACAAAGTCTTCAGACTCAAAAAGGCTCTGTATGGCCTCAAGCAAGCCCTCGGGCATGGTATGATACATTGAAGGAATTCCTCATGAAGAAAGGCTTCAAACCTGGTTCACCCGATCCAACTCTTTTCACAAAATCTTATGATAATGAGTTGTTTGTATGTCAAATATATGTTGATGACATCATATTTGGTTGTACTGACAAAAGATACAGTGATGAATTTGCCTATATGATGAGTGAAGAATATCAGATGTCCATGATGGGGGAGCTGAAATTCTTCTTAGGTCTTCAAATTCGAAAACAAAACAATGGAATCTTCATATCACAGGAGAAATACCTCAAGGATGTTGTGAGGAAATTCGACATGCATGAATGCAAAGGTGCAAAGACTCCAATGCCTACCAACGGTCACCTCGGCACTGATGGAAATGGTAAAGATTTCGATCAGCAGGTAGATCGTTCTATGATTGGCTCTTTATTGTATCTATGTGCATCTAGGCCAGATATAATGCTTAGTGTTTGCATGTGTGCACGTTTTCAAGCAAAACCGAAGGAATCACACCATAAGGATGTGAAACATATTCTTCGATACTTAGCTCACACACCAACACTAGGATTGTGGTATCCCAAGGGCTCCAATCTTCATCTGGTAGGGTATTCTGATTCAGACTATGCCGGTGACCGTGTGGATCGCAAGTCAACATCTGGCACATGCCATTTCCTCGGAAGATCACTGGTTTGCTGGTCCTCAAAGAAGCAGAACTGCATATCACTCTCCACTGCCGAAGCTGAGTTCATTGCTGCTGGTTTTTGCTGTGCTCAATTGCTATGGATGAAGCAAACCCTCAAGGACTACGGCATCAACATGAAGAATGTGCCTCTCTACTGTGACAATGAGAGTGCTATCAAGATTGCCTACAACCCAGTGCAGCACTCGAAGACCAAGCACATCCAGATTCGTCATCATTTTCTTCGGGACCATGTCCTCAAGGGCAATATCCTCATCGGCCATGTGAAGACTGATGATCAACTGGCTGATATCTTCACTAAGCCCTTGGATGAGAAAAGGTTTTGCAAGTTGTGATGTGAGCTAAATATCTTAGAGTCTTCAAATGTTTTGTAAAAACATGCACACATCCTAACACTTATGCAAAGTTGATGACTTAGATGTGCAACACATGATGAAACGATTTTCTTCAACCAATGAAGAAAGTCACTCTGAATGTGAAGAAATTAACGAAGAAATTGATTCTCAGGGCCCTACGACAATTGTACGCGGCGTCTGTAATCAACATTCTTATATGGTGGGTAACGCCACCGCCCAACGTCAAATTCCTCAAGTTAATTTTCTTCAAATGGTCAATTTCCTCACAATGCATTTTTCTTCAAAACAGTTGTTCTTCATTGTGATGATCTATTACAAAATCTTCAAAAATACTTGATGACTTTTATTTGCATAGGTAGACTGTGATTTCGAGTCCTCAACAGCATTCACTTATTGCTATTTCTTCAAGTTGATGTTTCTGCTAAGTGAATGTGATCGGACCCTACCTTCCCTCTATGCTATACTTATCCAGTCTATTCAGTTCTTCATATGCGTTCTACTTGAAACTTTGTTCAAAATCCTCACTGCATACTTGTCAGCAGATGATTTTGTAACGAAAATCCTCAAATCTTCAAAAATTGTTTTCTTTAAAAAGAAAAGTAACTGAACTCCACTTCCCACGATCGGATAACCACGATCTCCACTATCTCCACCGCATCGTACGGGAGCTACACGTGTCCTGCGGAGACGTAGAGGCAAGGGCTATTCGGTCCGAAACTTTCGCGCCAAACAGTAACTTTCGGGCTATAAATAGGTCCTTATCCCCCTCGGTATCTTCTTCTTCGCCTCATCACTCTCCTGCCATCACACTCTCCATCGAACCCTAGCGCCACCGCTGGTTGTCTTGTCGCCTGCAAGGAAGAGCTTCACTGCCTCAACCTTTTCGTCGCCAGGATCACGCTGGAGTCGGAACATCTACGTTCGCCGCCGCCGTAGACGTCCTCTGCTGCCAAGTTAGGGTGCATTGGACACTTGACCGAAGAGCCTCTCCAACACCACCTTTTGTGTTCTTCGCTCGCACCTTCTAGGGTAAATATACTCCATTTTTACAGCAGCTCGGATCTGAAATTTTACCTCTCCCATGTGAAATCTGTTTTTCCTCAAGATACGATGCGCACATGATTCCTCAAACACTATCCATCACCACAATCATTGATGAACTAGCTAAGAATTTAAGATTTTCACGAGATTCCTCAATTGTGCGAATTTTTCGGATCTGTACAACTCTGGAACCCAAGAATAGTATGCTTAAGCAAATTCCTCAACCACTGGTTATATTCTTCAAACTGTCAAACTTTTTCATTTTCTTCAAATCTGAGAACGCATATGACCTCTCCAAATTCCTCGCAACTATACTTTGTTCAGAGGTACACACATGTCAGCTGATGAATCTCTCGGTTCTCATCACATTAACTCATTTGCAGCATTTCTGGAAGAAACTCTTCAAGGCTCATCAGAATCTTCAAGAGTTCAAAATCATCAGCAAATTCCTCGTCTGAAGAAAATGGAGGAAGAAAGGAAATAGAAGGGAGGAAAGAAACTGGAGCAGAACACAACTGTTGATATTCCTGATGACATATACATGGACTATTGCACGCCTGATGAAGAACCTGAGACAATGGCTAAAAGAGAGATTAGGCTGCAAAAAATTGAACGCAGATGGGCAAAGGAGTGGAAGGAGTACAGGTTTGTGACCCCAAAATATGCGAAGAAATTTGCTTTGAAGCCTCAAGTCTTATGACACTTGATGACACTTGATGACTAGCCAGATGAAAAAGAAAGGCATCTGACCAAGCTCAAGAAGCAAGCCGAAACATAAGTGAAGAAATTTAATGAATCCTCAGCTGCTGCCTCCGGTGCTGCTCATTCCTCAGCAGCAGAAACTTCAGGCTGAGAGATTCCTCAAAAGCAGTCTGCGCCATCAAAACCAAAGGCTCCAAAGCCTCAAGAGAAGTCTGGACAGGCTTCTGTCACAAACCCTCAGCGCCAAAACCCTCGGTTCCAAAACCGTCAACACCAAAACCATCAGCGCCAAAACCCTCAGCACCCATCTTATCTACACCAAAGTCCTCAGCTCCACCTCCAAAACCAGTACAGAAGAAAGTCGTGAAGCCTACGACTGCCAGCTCCAGCTCCTCACTCCCAGCTGCAACTAGCTCGGAGACAAAGTCTTCAACACCCCTTGTGAAGACTTTGGCAACTACTGAACCTGCACCTCTGCCCAGCCCCAGCAAAATCATCGCAGTCCCGTCTGCATCGGAGGGAAGTGATGATTATGATGATGAATCCCTGGAAGCCATCATCAGGAACAAGGAAGAACGGGTAGCACAAGCATCAGGCAGTGCTATTCCTCTGGCCATGGACCCCAAGGTCCTCCTCGACTTCATCAATGTATGGTATGAAGACCCAAACACACCCATTGATGATTTGAAACTTCCACATGGTGGCCACCTTCATAAACGAAGCCAAGTGGAAGGAACAGAAGGCCAAGCAGGCAAAGATTGCAAAGGCCAAAAAGGAGAAATTCCTCAGGCAAAATCTCCTCAAGCTGACGCCTGAAGCACTGGTGTCAACCCAGGCAGAACTGTAGGTCTTGACTGACAAGTGTGACAAACTGTCAGACCGCAAAAGCATCAAACGCAATTTCATCAAACTAGCCACTAGTGTTGTTGATGACTACAACAAGCGACACCCACAACCAGCACCAACTCCTCAGCCCCTGGTTGAGCAGCCAGAAGATGTATCTCCTGATGAGGAGGAAATTCCTCAAGCTGAGGAACAACACCAAGAGCGCCGTGCTGATGAGCCAGCCATTGAAGAAGTCATCACCGAGACCGCCACTGATGAAATTGCAACCCCTGATGCAACTGCTCCTGATCCAGCTGCTTCACCAAAGCAGGCTGATGACTCTGTTCCAGCTGGTTCCTCACAACCAGCTGAAGAATCTGTAGAGAAAACACCTTCACCAAAAGCTTCAAAGGTGAAGAAGTTCATCCCGTCTGCATCAGACGCGAAAAAGACAAGAGCTGCTGAGAAGGAAGCGAAGAAGAGAAAAGCTTCCTCAGCAGAAGAAAAGATTGAGGCAAAACGCCTCAAGGAAACTGAAGTATCTGCCCCTCTGGACCCGGTGCCTCTAAATGTTGCACCTCCATATGAAATGGTCGTCAATGGTGACCAAACTACAAGGGCAGATGAGGAAATGAAGGATGCTGCCTCTGAGGAGCATACTGATGAGGAAATCCAAATTGATGAAAGTCCTCAACCTCATGTTCCTCAGACAGAGACTACTCAAGCTTCAGCTGCAGCAGCTGATGAATCTGCTTCTTCCACAAAGTCAACTGATGAAATCCAAGCTGAAGAAAATGTCCAGTCTGAGCAGGCTCCTCCCACTGAACAGGCTGACCAAACTCCTCAAGCTGAGAAGGAAGAAGAAATTCCTCAGCCTGAAGCTCAGCCAGAGCAAGAAATACCAGGTGATGAAATTCCTCAACCTGAGGAAACTGCGGAAGAAAATGTTCCCGCCCCTGACAATGACTTCATTGTGCTCAACCCCGAGACTGCCATGGTTGTTTCCCCTCCCATTCCTCAGCACAATATCAAGCCAGTTCAGCGCCAGCCATTCTCGAAACGGCCAAAGTTTCAGAAACAAAATTTCTTTGAGGAACACATGTATTTCATCGGAGAGAATCCCTATGACAAGCCTCAAATGAGGCATCTGAAGTTTTCGACAAGGACTCAGATGAACTACTATGCTTCTGTGCTCTGTGGACGCAACAAGATATTCCAGCACATGCACATTCCTCATGATGAACTTGAAGAAATTCCCTGCATGGAACCAGTCCTCAGTGTACTCCATGATGCAGGTTTGCTCCCTATGTGCTCAGACATATCAGATTGGAATAGTGAGCTTATTCTTCAGTTCTATGCAACTCTGCACATCTCGGGCAATGCTGATGACATCAACACTTGGGTGTTTGACTGGATGACCCAAAACACTCACTACAAGGCTCCAGCGTCTGAACTCCTTAGAGAACTGCCCGTACCAATTCCTTCAGACAGGGCAGTGAAGCTTTATGGTGAGCGTGAGCTGCCAAATGGAATGATGGAAGTCCTCATGAAGCCTTTGGCTGCAGGAAAACCTTCAAGAACCACATTCCTCGCCCATGAGCTCAAGCACACACCCCGGTCTGTCTACCGCATTCTCTGCAGTGTGCTCGCGCCAATCAAAGGCCATGACGATGAAGAAGATGTTGTCGGCCTCATGAAGAATATCCTCTTCAACATCATTCACGGTATCCCCATGAATATCCATGATTTCTTCTTGAGGACTTTGGCTGACAATGCAATGTGCCCCTATGATCACAAAATTTATGCACCATGGATCATGAGATTCCTCAGGACAAGGACCGGCATCAACTTCCACGCAGATTTCCAGAACCATGTTGGTTATATGCCTCGTATCCGGGTCAACAAGAAGACTTTAGAGCCCATTGAGGGAAAAGGAAAGTCTGTGATTGATGAAGGCAGCAGGCCTCTTGATGGCCAGTTTAAAGAGCCAGACGCATATTCTTCATGGGACGATATTGAGACTCGTCCACCCAGCCCTGTTCCTCCTCGCGTGCTAAACACCAGAGAGCTTCTTCTCAGTCTTCATCAGAAGGTAGATCACAACCACAAATGGGTCAAACGCCAGTTTGGTGCCATTGTGAAAACCCTCACTGAGACCCAGAACTCTGTGATACTTAATCATCACTATCTGCATGAGGTTTTCGATCACACCTGGGCTACTCTTGCACATCTGAAGACCCAGACTGAGCTTGAAGAAATGAACTTTGAGCAAGACTTTGAGTGGTCATGGCCTCCCAAGAAGAAGTTCAGGCCCATTCCAATGCCTGGCCTCGTGGAAGCGCCCTGCTGGCCTCGTGGAGCTCCAGCACTGTGTCCAGAAGCAAAATGAGCCCCTGCGCGATTTCATTCAGCGTTGGACGACCCTCTACCACACGGTGGAGAATGTCACAGAGCACCAAACAGTCTGCGCCTTCAAGCCAGGCGTGCGGTACAGGGATCTGTACCTGAAGTTCGGTCGAACAGGCGACATCTCCATGAGCAAGATGATGGAGATAGCGGCACGCTATGCAAATGGCGAAGAAGAAGACCGCATCCGTAGCGGCAAGGACAAAATAGTCGCCGATGGAGATGGGAATAACACTCGGAAGCAGAAGCAGAAAGCTCTGTCCACTCCGCAGGCAGAAGCTGCAGCTGTTACCGATGCCAAGTTCAAGGGCAAAGGGAAGGCTCAGTTCACCCCCAAGAAGAAGCATACCACTCGGCAATGTCGCCTCCTGATTCAGGGGTTCGACGAAGGGCAACCGAGTGAAAAAGGCAATGAACAGGATGAGGAGGATCCTTTCCCCCAAGTCCATGCAACACTGATGATTTTTGCTGACATTGAGAGCAAGAGTCGACTGAAGTTGGTGAACAGGGAGGTGAACATGGCCATGCCTACCAACCCCAAGTTCCTCAAATGGTCTCAGACTGCGATCACCTTTGACCAGTCGGATCATCCAACACACGTACCCACCCCAGGGAGACAGGCTCTGGTCGTCGACCCGGTGGTGGAAGGAGTCCGACTGCGCAAAGTCCTCATGGACGGCGGCAGTGGTTTGAACATCATGTACGCCGACACTCTCAAGGGGATGGGCATTCCGATGACCAAACTCAACGAGAGCAGCATGCAGTTCCATGGAGTCGTCCCTGGACGAAAGGCCAAGTCACTCGGCAGATCGCGTTGGACGTCGTTTTCGGCTCCGACAAGAACTTCCGCAAGGAAAAGCTGACGTTCGAGGTGGTGGACTTCCAGAGCGCGTATCAGGCAATTCTGGGCCGCCCGGCGTATGCGCGTTTCATGGCCCGTCCATGTTACGTGTATCTGAAGCTAAAGATGCCAGGCCCGCAAGGTGTGATCACTATCACAGGCAATCGAAAGTAGGCCGAAGAGTGTCTGCAGCAGGGATCAAGGATCGCCGATCAGCAGATGGCTGTCCTCGAGCTTGACGAGTACAAGAAAACAGTCGACCCCGCTGACTTGATGCCTGCGAACAAGCCAGCTTCGGAGTCTGCATTCCAGTCGGCAGGAGAGACGAAGAAGGTCAGCTTCCACCCGACGGACGACACCGCTGCCTCGACGAACATCTCCACCATCCTCGATCCCAAATAGGAAGCCGAGCTCACCCAATTCCTGTGTGAGAAATGGGACATGTTCGCATGGAAGCCCCCTGACATGCCAGGTGTACCCAGGGAGTTGGCTGAGCACCGACTGCATGTGGATCCCACTGCTCGGCCTGTCCGAGAACGCCTGCGTCGGTCCGCCGCGCACAAGAGGAAGGCAATCGGAGAAGAAGTGGCCAAGCTTTTGGCAGCCAACTTCATTCGCGAGGTACACCACTCCGAGTGGCTCGCCAATGTTGTCATGGTGCCCAAGAAGGACAAGTCGCTCCGAATGTGCATCGACTTCAAGCATCTCAATAAGGTCTACCCGAAAGACCATTTTCCACTCCCCCGCATCGATCAAATTGTCGGTTTGACTGCGGGTTGCGAGCGTTTGTGATTTCTTGATGCCTACTCGGGCTGTCATCAGATCCATCTGTATGGCCCCGATGAATTAAAAACCGCCTTCATCACCCCATTCGGGTGCTTCTGCTACATCACTATGCCATTTGGTTTGAAGAATGCAGGAGCAACCTTTATGCGCATGATCCAAAAATGCCTCCCCGACCAGATCGGTCGGAATGTGGAGGCGTATATGGATGATCTCGTAGTCAAGTCACGCAAAGGTTCCGACCTGCTGACTGAATTGGCAGAAACATTCGCTAACCTTCGTAGGTACGATATCAAGCTTAACCCCGCCAAGTGTTCATTCGGCGTTCCCAGCGGAAAGTTACTCGGTTTCTTCGTTTCCGAACGAGGGATCGATGTCAACCCCGAAAAGATCGGGACCATCGTCCGAATGGAACGGCCGGTCAGAATACACGATGTTCAATGGCTCATAGATTGCCTAGCGGCTTTGAGCAGGTTCATCAGTCGACTCGGCGAGAAAGCAATTCCTCTGTACCGACTCATGAAGAAATAAGATAGTTTCGAGTGGACAGATGAAGCCCAAGTTGCATTCGACGACCTCAAAGTCCTACTTTCCACCCAGCCGGTTCTTACTGCTCCGCTCAGTAAAGAGCCCCTTCTTCCGTACATTGCGGCTACAAATCAAGTCGTCAGCACTGTTCTCACAGTCGAACGAGAAGAACAAGGCAAAGCATACAAAGTTCAGCGACCAGTGAATTACGTCTCCGAAGTCCTGACTCCTTCCAAGCAAAGGTATCCCCACTATCAAAAACTTATCTATGGGATTTACATGACTGCGAAGAAGGTGGCTCATTATTTCCAAGACCACTCGGTGTCTGTCATTTCTGATGCTCCGTTGTCGGAAATCCTCCACAATCGGGACGCATCGGGCCGAGTGGCGAAGTGGGCAATGGAGATGTTGTACTGCGACATCAAGTTCGAGGCCAAGAAAGCTATAAAGTCTCAAGCTCTGGTTGACTTCATAGCAGAATGGGTAGAACAACAGCAACCGACCCACATCTACTCGGGCCATTGGACAATGTTCTTCGATGGGTCCAAGATGTTGAATGGCTCCGGCGCTGGCGTTGTGATCGTATCGCCAAAGGGCGACAAACTCAAGTATGTGCTGCAGATACACTTTGATTCCTCCAACAATGAGGTAGAGTATGAAGCTCTCCTTTATGGACTGCGCATGGCCATCGCACTCGGCGTCCGTCGCCTGATGGTCTATGGCGATTCGGATTTGGTGGTTAATCAAGTGATGAAAGAGTGGGACGTCAGGAACCCCACCATGACCACATACTGCAATGCAGTGAGGAAGCTCGAGAAGAAGTTTGAAGGTCTAGAACTCCACCATGTTCCACGACTGAAGAACCAAGCAGTTGATGAGTTGGCAAAACTCGGATCCACTCGGAGACCAGTCCCAAGTGACGTCTTTCTCGAGCACCTCCACCTTCCCTCAGTTAAAGAAGATCCTTTCATAGAGGAACCAGTACAACCAAAAAGCTCGACAGATCCGACTGAAGTCGACGTACCTGTTGTGGTTGATTTGATCATGGAGATTCTTGCTGTCATCCCCGATTGGACTGTGCCGATCATTGCATACATCCTGAGGCAGGAATTACCAGAAGACGAAGTCCAAGCCAGGCAGATCGTCCGCAGGTCAAAATCGTTCACTGTCATTGATGTCCAATTGTACAAGGAAAGCATTTCAGGTGTTCTTCAACGATGCATCTCCCCAGAGGAGGGACAGTTAATCCTGGAAGAAATTCACTCGGGAACCTGCGGTCATCACGCCTCTTCAAGGGCAATCGTCGCCAAAGCATTCAGAGTTGGCTTCTTCTGGCTGCAGGCGAATGAAATGGCTAAAGATATGGTCGACCGATGTGAAGGCTGTCAGTTCTACTCCAACAAGTCCCACAAGCCAACATCTGCGTTGAAGACAATCCCTCTTGTTTGGCCGTTTGCAGTATGGGGATTAGATACGGTCGGTCCATTCAGGACAGGCCAAGGGGGATACACACATCTGTTGGTGGCAGTCGACAAGTTCACAAAATGGATTGAAGCCAAGCCCATCAAGAAGCTTGATGCCCTAACAGCCATCAAGTTTGTCAGGGACATCATCTCCAGATTTGGGGTACCTCACAGCATAATCACGGACAACGGGACAAACTTTGACTCGGACAGATTCAAAGGTTTCTGTGCAAGCCAAGGTATCCGAGTGGATTTTGCTTCTGTGGCGCATCCTCAAACAAACGGACAAGCAGAGCGGGCGAATGGACTTATTCTGCAAGGTTTGAAGCCCCGACTCCTGCGAGAGGTGGGACATGCCGCTGGTGCATGGGTCACCGAGCTACCTTAAGTGCTTTGGGGTCTCCGCACAACCCCGAATAGATCTATAGCGCGATCCCCGTTCTTCCTCGTTTATGGAGCAGAAGCGGTCCTTCCGAGTGATTTGCTTCACAATGCTCCGCGAGTCAAACTCTTCTCCGAAGCTGAAGCAGAACAAGCAAGGCAAGACGGAGAGGACCTTCTAAAGGAGGAGCGCGAGGTGGCATTGACTCGCTCAACCATTTATCAGCAAGATCTGCGGCGCTTTCACGCGCGACACGTCAGGAGTCGTACATTCCAAGCAGGCGACCTGGTGCTCCGAGTGGATCAGCAAAGACCTCACAAGTTGGCTCCCGCCTGGGAAGGACCCTTCATCATCTCCAAGGTGATCAACAATGGAGCATACACACTCTACAACATCGACAGGGAAACAGACGAGCCGCGAGCATGGAACGGAGATCTCCTGAAGCGCTTCTACACGTGACCATCGACTGAAGCAATGTAAAGAACAAGTATTGGTGAAATAATACAAAGCAGATTGAGTTTTTGCAGATTCAAAATTCTTCCGCGGTCGCAGACTCCGGTGTAAAAAAAACTTAGCTGCGATCAAGAATCGCCTAAGTCCTAACTTTCTCCGAGTGTGCACTTCACGTCGCACTCGGGAACTTAGCTGCGATCAAGAATCGCCTAAGTATTAACTTTCTCCGAGTGTGCACTTCACGTTACACTCGGGGACTTAGCTGCAATCAAGAATCGCCTAAGTATTAACTTTCTCCGAGTGTGCATTCACGTCGCACTCAGGGACATAGCTGCGACCAAGAATCGCCTAAGTATTAAATTTCTCCGAGTGTGCACTTCGCGTCGCACTAGGGGACTTAGCTGCGATCCAGAATCGCCTAAGTATTAAATTTCTCCGAGTATGCACTTCACGTCACACTCGGGGACTTAGCTGCGATCAAGAATCGCCTAAGTATTAACTTTCTCCGAGTGTGCACTTTGCGTCGCACTCGGGAACTTAGCTGCGATCAAGAATCGCCTAAGTATTAACTTTCTCCGAGTGTGCACTTCACGTCGCGCTCGGGGACTTAGCTGCGATCAAGAATCGCCTAAGTACAAATTTTCTTCGAGCGTGCACTAACCGTCGCACTGGAGGACTTAACTGCGATCAAGAATCGCTTAAATAGAACGCTTCCTTCGACTGTATCCTACAGATACACTCGGGGGCTGAGCAGACCCTCATTGAGGCTCATGTGGATGTCAAGACCATTGACAATTACATGAGTAGCAGACCCTCATTGAGGCTCATGTGGATGTCAAGACCACTGACAATTACATGAGTAACAACTCGCTCCGAGTATGACTTGACAGTCGCACTCGAAGACTTAGCCGCGATCACGAATTGCCTAAGCCCTACAGATCCACTCGGAGACTCAGCAGACCCTCAGTGAGGCTCATGCAGATGTCAAGACAACTGACAATTACAGGCTCCGCATGTTTTCCATTGGCTTCACCAAGAAACGCCAAACAAAAAACACGAGCCAAAATCGTATCAACAACTCTTTGGCAAAAGAAGAGCAAAAGATTCGATTCGAATTCAAAGTTCACCTAAGGATAGTTGGATCGGTGCAGATCAAGCTTATCCACACCGAACCAAGAATGTGACAGCCAACAGCAGTGGCCAAAGTTTCTTACAACCAACACTCGGCATACCGAGGTAAAAGTTTTCTCAAACGTCGTCAGGACTGGCGCTGGGACTGGCAGGCTCTACGAACGTGTCGATGTCGATCCCGTCGGTGATGCGGGTGGCGCTCTCAAGGAAGGTCTCAATGAAGTCTTCCAATCGAAGCTTTTTCGTGTTGGCGACCTGCAATGCCTTCAGCTTCTCTTCGCGCGCCTCCTTGCAATGCACTCAGACCAGAGACAGAGCGACGTCCGCACCGCAGCGAGCCGCAGACTTCTTCCATGACTGCACTCGGTGCGGGACCTCCTCCAGCCGAGTCATCAAGCCTTCCATCTCGTCCCGAGACTCGTCTTCAGGCCAAAGCTCCTTGTCGATTCGGCCGACGACTTCTCCCAGATGACCGATGAAAGGTCCAAGTTTTCACAGGCGAATGTGCGCTCGGAGCAGATCTCGATTGGCGTCATCGCCGAGTGGAATGTTCTCACGAATCGACCGCTCAACGTCAGCTGCTTCAATCTCCGCGTCCATGCAAAAATCTGCAAAGACAGGATGAGCAAAAAGTCAGTGCAGAATGAAATGCACAGTCCACAAGCACTCGGAAAAACAGAACTTACCACCGAGAAGCGCTATCATCTTCCGGGCCCAATCACTGACGTAATTTTCCTGTGCTATGCACCGCCTGTTCAACACTTTCATCTGCCCCATCAGCTCCGTCCTTTGTTTCCCCATTTTCTCCACCTCAGGAGTCAATGCCTTGTTTGCCTCACGGGCCTGCTCCAAGGACTTTTCTCGTTCCGCGAGAACATCCTTCATTCCAGCCATTGCAACCATTGCTGCATCCAGTTCACCAGCAAACTGAACCTTTTCAGCCCTCAGAGTCTCGTACGCTATACCCATCTCGCAAGTTTTCTGTAAGGTAGCGCCAAGGGACGGTCAGACAAATTCAACAAGGACAACAATAAAAATTCTAAGTTCTTCAGACCCCTGCCGACGCAAGCAGTCGACAGCGGTCTCGGGGACTACACCCAGTGAGTTCACTAAGAGTGACCCCACTGGCATGATACTCGAACAGGTCCGCCCTATTGAGCTACATGACAACAAATAAGCCTATGAGGCTACTACTACTACCCGACCTAAGTAAAATTACTCTCGGGGACTCATCCAGTAGGTGCACTCCGAGTGCCCCAACTGTTAACATTCGAACAGATTAATTTTTGATCTGATCAAGTTAAGGAAAATGTGTATAAAGACAACTGCCGGTGCAAGCACTCGACAGAAGTCTCTGGGACTACACCCACTGGGTTCACTACGAGTGAACCCATTGCAAAAAATCATAAGCTATCCGAGCACACCCAGTGGGTTACAAGAGGAAAGTAAATACTTACTAGCCCACTTACTCGGATATCGTCCCGCAGTTCCAAGCTTCGCTTGTACAAGGACGCGATGGAGTCGTACGCCTTCTTGGCCTCTATAGCCATCAGCTCCGCCTGCACCATGGCCCCCTTGGCAGCTCCCACCTGATCTTCTGGGAGGTGCTGGACGTTTTGCTTGACAGTCGACGGGCCTGGCATCATAGGAGGCTCCTGGGGCATCACAAGGCTTGCTACAGCATGTTCAGCTGTGATCGGCGCCGTTGAAGTCGGCGGTGTGACCATGGCAAGAGTGGTAACCGGTGGAACATCCTCAAGAACAAGCACCGCAGCTTGCTCAGACCTCCTCTGGTCGCCCTCCTCCACATAGATCACCTCAGAGGAAAACCCGACCGAACGGCGTGAGACCACAGGAAAAAGACAAGACCAAAGACAGAATTCATGATGCAGTAATATAAACTCTCGGAATCGCCACGATGCACCTCGCTGGGATGTGACAACGTTGTCCATGTCCATGGGATCGTCCCCTTGGCGTGCCGGAGAGGTGGCAGAGGTAGCAGTTCTGTCGAGTGCCATTCATTCGACCAATAAGCAGAGATTCGATCAAATACTGAAAGAAGATAGAAGAACCATGCACTTACGTTGAGGTGACGGGAACTGTGACCCTCATCCACGGCAGAGCCTTCCAAGGCTTAGATCCACTCGGTTTAGCCACCTTAGAGGACTGACCCGCAGGTTCAGCAGCAGAGTCCCTGGTCCTCTTTGTGCTCCGAACGCTCGGAGCCACGGGAGCGGCTGGCGAAGCACTCGGTACCACAGGAGCAGCTCGCGGAGCTAGCGGCGCACTCGAGGATGCTGGTGGAGCCGAAGGAGCCACATGTTCATGACGGCGCTTAGTCCGAGGCTCTGGCGGCGGAGGTGGCGAGTTCTGCTCCACATCTGCCTCTTCTTCTTCTGCGGACTCCTCTTCCGTCTCCCCACTGTCGAAGACGTACTCGCCGCTCTCCTCGCTGCCCTCGAGGCTGCCTTTCTCCTCCTCGGCCGGATTCCCGTTCGAGACGGGAGAAAACCAGTTAGTCCACTCCTGCACAAGATACAGTCGACGACATCAGATGTCAGCCAGTGATTCAAGAAAGCAATAAATCTAAGACAGTTGTGTGCACTCGGCAAGTTGTACTCACTGCGTTTGGAGGAGGGTTGTCTGCCCGGAAGGCCTTCACTCGCCGAGCTCCTCTAGGGTTTTTGCAGGCGCCGGTGATGTTGAGGACCCACGACGCCACCATCTCCCCGGTCACGCACTCGATGTTAGTCCGAGTGGAGTCCTCAGGCCCTGTGTAATGCCACATGGCATGGTCTCGAGATTGCAGAGGCTGGATACGCCGACCCAGGAAAACCTCGAGCAAATCTATGCCAGTGACTCCCCTTCGGACGACCTCTACAAGCGCATCGACCAGAGGCTGGATCTGGGTTTTCTCCACCTTCGTGAGCGCGAGCTGCCTAGGAGGAGCCGGTCGGTCTAAGCTAAAAGGAGGGAGTCCAGTGGTAGCATTCGGGCAAGCAACGTCCTGGCAGTAGAACCATGTCGACTGCCAGTTCCTAACAGATTCACTCAACTGCAGAGCAGGATAGCTACTTTTACTTTTCTTTTGGAAGCCTAAGCCTCCGCAGAGCTGGAGAAGGTGGGTTTTGTCATCTGACTGGCTAAGCCGTTTGATGGTCTGGGATCTAGCAGAGAAGATATGTTTGAAAAGCCCCCAATGGGGAGGACAGCCGATGAAACACTCGCACAGCACAACGAAGGCAGAGAGATGAGCTATGGCATTGGGAGGAAAATGGTGGAGCTGCGCCCCGAAGTGGTTCATGATACCTTTGAAGAAGGGGTGAGGAGGCAGAGAGAAACCTCTGTACACATGGCTCAGCAGCAAGATGCGCTCCCCCTCCCGGGGCGCCGGCTCGGTCTCGCCTTCCGCCGGCAACCTCCACGACTTGTGCGCAATCATCCCATGCTCCACCAACTCCAGAAGGTTCTCCTCCGTCACCGTGGAGTGGAGGAAATCCTCCTGGATCCACCCCGACGGTAGCGTTCACTGCCGCCGTTGGGCAGGAGCCGCCGCCTTCCCCTTTTTCTTCTTTGCCTCTAGCTTGCTAGTCTGCCCCTTTGTCATGGCGGAGGTTGCGGATCCGCGAGGGAGAAGAAGAAGGAAGGAGCTTGGAAGGCGCAGGAGGAGGCGAGAGAAGCGCGGCAGGCAAGTGCAAGATATCCGGCGAGTGTAACGAAAAAACCCTCGCCGCTGAGGTTTAAATAAGGTTTCGACTGGGTCACTGGCAAGTGGCCCCGAAATCTTATCCCCCGACCGATCGCGGCGATATCAGTGGAGAAGACGAAGGCGCGGAAATGGAGGCGTCAGGTACTACTTGAGCGCGATGTCGTCATCCCTGATGGGCGCGCGGCAACTGAAATTTGAGGATCCCGGAAAATCCGCCGCTGTCAGTTGACTGGTCACGTCGGAAGATACCAGGGAAGCACTCGGTTCCTGACAGTTCGTTTCACAAATACTTCCACTCGGATCGTTGGACAAAGAAGAAAAAATGGATCGAGGCAAGCAATGTCAAAGTCGCATCCGTACTAGTCGAATACATACTTCAAACATCGCTTTGTCATTCTAACCCCAATCCATTCGGGGACTAATGATGGGGTTATAGTCCTAGGGTAGGGTCATAGGCCTGCTCTATAAGTCCTACCCAAGGACTATCCTTCATAAGGGATAAGACCCTTAGTCAGTTCCGACTGAGTTATGGACTTCCTATCATCCAGTCGGTAACAAATCCTCCACCATCCAGTCGGAGATGAGCATTCGGAATGTATCAAACTAACCGACTAGATTCCAATCTGTGCATCGTAACCCCCCTGGAGGGAAACGGTTGTACCTTTCCATGTGCCTTTATTAGCATTTAAGACATACGTTACATGTAACGTAGGTATTTATTCGCCACTACTCCACCCCTATGCACCAAACCGTTGTGGAGGGTAGCGCACTCTATATAAGCCGCCCTCCCCCACTGGTGCAAGGGTTAGCAATTCATTGTAATCCATATTCCACTCGACAACAAGCTCCCACAGCACTGAGACATAGGGCTATTACCTCCACCGTAGAGGGGCCTGAACTCATATAGCCTCGCCGTAGCTAAGGCTCTGCCCATCCTTTCGTACCCTACACATCTACTGTCAGACTTATACCCACGACAGCCATAGAAAAATCTGATTAAATTTGGAGATGATCACAAGGACATATATTTTCCATACATAAGATTTTAAAGCCCTATTTATATTATAATTATTTGAGTAAAACCCTGAAAACCATTTATGTCTGTTTTGACCATTTGAAATATTTCATTCGGAAATATTCTCAATAAAATCCTAAAAAATTCCACTGGTATCCCTAAGCCATACTTGGTGTCCACATAAAGTTTCACTTTGATCTAAGGTCATTCAGGATCCCCAAATAACTTCAAAACCCCTTCTGTCTAGATTGAAGTTAGAGCAACTCTACATAGGAAAGTTTGTCCAATGATGTTGAAACTTTGCAGGAGTGCCTAATACCTCAAATGAGGGTTCCACACCAAAAATGGGATTTGTGGGACTTAGTTTGCCCACAATCTCTTTTGAAGGGACATATCTGGTCAAATGGTGAAGTTTTCAAGTTCACAAAGCTAAACTTGTCCAATGGGGATCAAACTTGGTGAAACCACATGTTTTAGCACCAAACCCAAAACTGTTAAGTTATAGCACTGTCGAGCACCTTTTGACAGATGGGTAAAATCCCCCTTAGCCATAGCTAAACCCAACCCCTTTGCTCCAAACTCTCAGATTAGGTGGCCAGTATCAATGCCCAGCCCCAGTCAACTAGCCCCTCTCCGGTTAAAAGTAGAAATGCCAAAAACCCGAATCTAAGCTTCAGCTCAAAGCTGACTGCACCTGTTTCTCTTGTCTCACTTGACCATCTGAAGCTCCCACGGGACTACAACGGCTAGCCTCATCCCAGCCAGTGCCTAGGACATGCTAGACACGTCCAAAGAACCTCAGAGCGCACCAGCATGCCGTGGCATGCCAAAACTGAGCTCTGGGCGTGCTACAGGAAGCCACCGACGTGGGGGCGACGCTCTCGGTCAGTTCTAGCTTCCCCCAAGGTGTCCAACCTCTTCCCCAACAACCCCTCTGCATCGAGAAACCATCAAGCCACCTACTCTCCCGCGCTAGAGATTGTACGACGCGCGCCCGCGCGCACCAGTACCGGCCAAAGTTGCGCGACCACTGATGCTCGACTCCCCTCTCTCTCCCTCTGTTGCAGATGGTTCTGGCAGTCCAAAACCACGTCCTGAGAACGTGGTTTCGACCCCAGCTCATCTCTGCACCCCCATGCGCGACACGGTGAGTCACCGGCGCTCCCGAATCGGCTCACCGTCGCGGGCCTATTTATAGCCCTCCCCCTCGCTCCCACACCCCTCAGATAGCTTCGCCACAACGACTAGCACCTCCCTAGCCTCCCGAGCAAGCCAACAGAGCCCCGGTGCTCGAGATCGACCGAGGCCCCTCCGCCTCGGAGCTCTGGTCGATCAACAGCTACACGACGGCTCCTGCGTCCCTCAACCCACCAAAACACTCCCCTCGACCGTGACAGGTGCGCCCCAGCTGTCAGTGGCCAGCCCCCTCTCCCTCGCTACCCACAGCCACTGACCGCACGACACCGCACGTCAGGTTCAAACCTGACGGCGCGCGCTTGGGCAGGCTGTCGGCTGGTATTTGGCCGACCCAGTTCCAGGCCAAGCGAGGCCAGGGACTTAGACCATTTTCCTTTTGTTTTAAATAACATATTAGATTTATCGATAATAAAGAACATTTTTAAAATGAGTTTGTGATCTGTTTTTGAGTGAGCTATTTCTTATTTATTCTTTTGACGACGATAGAAATCCGTGTGATGAGGGAATCCGAGCGGAAGACCTCGAAGACCCCGGATACCTAGCTGACCAAGGCAAGCAGCGCTTTGACCATGACTGAGCATATGTTATGATGCATGCTAGAGAAGCAAATATTTCCATTGCATATGATCATAAGTGCCGGTAAATCATTGATGCGATGTTACCGATGGCTCCTCCGGAGCACGTGCTTTAAGCTTCATCCTACCACCTATGAGGATCATGCTAATATCATGTTGACAAGTAAATTTAGAATAGTATAACATGAGCATGTGTCGGTATAAATCAAAGTCGTATGAAAACCCCGTCGGGTGCCACTAATGCCCGAGGGTGATGATGAGTTAGGTGGCCACTTTTGGTGAAGTGGTGCACCGGGTATTTTGAGTGAGTATGGTTTCGGAAATGGGATTAGATTTATGATGTGTCGACCGTCCCAACCATACATGTACGACCACGTTACCCATTTATCGGACGGGGCTATGTTGATTACTCTGCTCGGTGCTAGCAAAGAGCCACATTACTAGTGGCGGGAGTAACGTGTGGTCACTCTCGTGATGGGGTCATGCCAGGTACGGCGACTATGCCATTTTATGTGTTCCAGGCACACTGATTGTCCTCGCATGGTTGATACTATCCAGAGTCGGTGCTCGTAAGACGTACAACATGTGGGTTGGGTAACAATCGAGTGGACCTCTTTGTCTAGTATCGTCAGGGGAAAGGCATTATTCGGGTACTTACCTCGGGTATGTTATATACCGCGAGTTGTGGATGACACGGAAGTTACCCGGATCTCGTGGGTCCAGTGTACTACCTCTGCAGAGTGTAAAACTATTCGAATAGTCGTGGCCAAGGTCAAGGACAGTTGGGTGGTGCTGCTTAAACTTTGTCCAGTTGTTTCCGCATAAACCAAGTGTGTGTGAGTTGGGATAAAAAGGAGTTATTATGAAAGTAACGATGTGACCAAGTTTGGTGACTTGGCATATAGGGTGAACCCGGATGGTTCAGCCCTCAACAGATATATTGGTATCTGTAACCTGTTCTTCAAAAGTAATTCTTAACTTATGATGCACATCTGTGATCGTGTTTATTTACCAACAAGAGATTTCCACCAAAGATGCATGTTATTGTTACCCTTCACTTTCATTGTTCATATCATGGACTGTTTGCGAGTACATTCAAAAGTACTCATTAGCTTGCCACTTGTTATATTTTTGTCCAAACATGGAAGGACCGGAGTTTGGCGATGAGTACATCTTCGGAGACGCCCCTGCGAACTAGGACGCTTCCGAGTCAGAATGCCTGTCGGTGTAGGCTTGATGGCATGGGCACCCGCTTAGCCCCTATGATTTCCGCTAGTAGTTGTATCGGTATGATTTGGCCTTAGGCCCAACCTTGTGAAACTGACCATTCGGTCATGTGATGTAATAATTCGTTACTTGGATGTAAGACTCTTTTATTCAGTATCTGTGTGTTCGGCGAGCATTGATCTCTGGGATCACTGAGCACGTTCATTCGGGGATCTCGACTTGTAAGTCGGGGTCCCCACAGAGCTGGTATCGGAGCCATCATGACTATAGGAAGCCTTTGGAAGCATGGAGGATAGCCAAGACGACTAGTGCACTTAGAACATAACGAGAGGTTCTACACACACTAAAGACTTTCTAACCCTCTCCTCTACATCTTGTAGATGGCCGTCGTACTTGAGACACTTTTGGAGACAGGCTTTCCTCTACTTTTGAGTGATAGCCTCGAGAAGTGCCAATTATGCCGCACGCCCATCTTCCTGTACCACCAACACTGGGTCAATGCCGACACCAAATAATATCACGTGGACGTGATAGTGAAGGCCAATGACTCCCCGACTAGCTGGTTCTTTGAAGGACCACATACGGAGGATCTGATGTTGGCAATGGTGACAGCAGCACGAGAGGCGCTCGTGCGACTCCACGACATCGTTCCCAAGATGGCTGACGAGCCAGCTACTCGTCACCTACCCTTCATTAAGGATGGGATAGATTGGAGTTGGACACTCAACCCATCTTCTAAGGACGGGACGCCACTGAGGTTTCAAACCTACTTCAGTCTCTTCTCCGACACTTTGACGCACCTTTTGATCAAGGAGTCAACAAATATTCGCCAAGAGCTCTACCAAGTCAAGGATCTACTTCCATGGAAAAGATGAAGAACCGCAAAGTGAAGAAGGAAGGAGCACCCGAAGGATGATATAGCATCGCCTTCCGAGGAGCAATACCAGCGCTTCAGGCCACTCCTCTTCAGAGTCGTCACCTGACTGGGGAAGAGTACACTGAACTCTTTACTACCACGCCAACCAAGAGACGCCGTGATGTACCGTTTCCTTCTCCTACTCCTTTAACGGAGGGAAGTACTGATGAAGATGAAGACGAAGACGAAGATCCCGCAGAACCCGCCTATGAGACCGCATAGTCTTCCTCTTAGTATAATCAATGTAGGCAATTATGAGTTACTCCCCGAGCGTAGGAGTTCATGTATTGGTTCAGTGAACCATGAGTGTTGTGTAAGCATGTTGGATGCAAGTCGCATTCTGCTTTAGGCAGCTTGTGAGCGACTAAATCGCTTGTTTTGATCTAATTCATTAGATTTTTCAAAAACCTTTGGCTTAAAAATTTCACACTAGCACAGCACGAGACCCCTTTACTAGAGCATCATCCCTTATGATTTCTGCCGGTTCGGCAAATTGACCTGTCTACTCCCCTGACATGATGGTGAGTGCAACTCGCAACAGCACCTTCGGCAACCCCGGCTCTGCCACTTCAGTTCAGCAGCAGGGAACCGGAGGGGAAGCTCAAGCTGGAGATCACCACGAGCAGCAAGACGATGTTCCACCGCCACCGCCTCCTCCTGAAAGCTTGACTATGGCTCAGTTCCTTCAAGCTCCCCGAGAGGAACGGCAAGCCCATAATTCCGCTATTCAGCAGCTGGCTCAAGCCTTGGTGAACATCCTGCCGCAGAACAGGAATGGCAATGGTCGCTCTACTCTCTCTGAGTTCATGTGAACTACGCCACCCATATTCACGGAGATGACTGAACCATTGTATGCTGATGACTGGATCCGTACTATCGAAGACCTCCTCGCGCTGGTCAAATGCACTGCTGATCGTGATAAAGTCCTCTATGCTTCTCACTGTCTCGGAGGCACAGCCAGAGCTTGGTGGGATGAATTTCAGATCGAGCAAGGCAAGTCATCACTTGGGCTGTGTTCAAACATGGATTCCGCGCTGCTCACATTCCTCTAGGAATGATGACCATTACGAAGCGGGAATTCCGAGCCTTAAGGCAAGGCAGTGGATCTGTCAAGGAGTATTTGCAGAAGTTCAACCTCCTGTCAAGATATGCACCAGAAGATGTCAACACTGAGGCCGCCAAAGTAGAACGCTTTATGGAAGGACTGCATCAGTCACTCAAGTATCAGCTGGTTGTTTGTGAATGTCGGACCTTCAACGATGGAGGCCTTTATGTTGGAGGATAAGCGTCATGCTATGGAAGACACCCGTAAGCGCAAGCTAATGGGTAGTGGAGGACCGAGTAACATGAAGCCACGCCCGTGGCAGTCAGCTCCAGCAAGACCCAACTATCAACAACAGTAGTACAAGACTCCAACGTTTCGCAAGAACTACCAGCCTCAGCAGCAAGTCAACACCAAGCTAGCAATCAACCCACCGAACAATAGTGGAGTCAAGACCAATCTTCCAACACAAGTTACCTGTTTCGGATGTGGACAAACATGGCACTATTCCAGGCGGTGTCCCAACAAGAAGCCCGAAGCACAGCGCCCCAATGCGCCAAATCAAGGCCAAGGAGCACCAGGCAGGAACCAAGGTCCCCACAATTAGCAGTATCACAACAGGGGGCGGATTAATCATATCTCGGCAGAAGAGGCACATGAAGACCCAGACTGCATTGTGGGTACGTTCCTCGTCAACTCCACCCCAGCAACAATATTGTTTTATTGTGATGCTTCGCATTCTTTTGTTACACAAAGATTTGCGGAAAAATGTGGTTTAAAGCCTAATCTGCTTCGCGGACATATGGCAATCCAAACCCTGGGAGCAGTGTTGAGGACCAACCTAGGATGTAGGAAGGTCGGGATTCTTATCAATGGGATAAGCTTCTCAGCGGATCTCATTGTACTTAAGTCGCAAGGCCTAGAAGTAATTCTCGGCATGGATTGGCTGGCCAAACGTCAGAGCATTTTGGACTGTGCCAACAGGGCTATTGCCATGACAAGCAACCAAGAGGTCATAGTCAAGTATGTCTCTGAGCCGGTAACCACTCGAGTACCGCAGGTTAACAACCTGTCAGAGGTAGAACTCGATCGAGTGCCAATAATTTTTCAGTACCCGGACGTCTTTCCTGATGAGCTACCAGGGATGCCTCGTGACAGATACATCAAGTTCATCATTGAGCTCATGCTCGGATCCAGGCCTATCTACAAGAAGCCTTACAGGACGGGATCCAAAGAGCTAGCGGAGCTAAAGAAGCAGCTGGATGAGAAACTCAGGAAAGGACCCGGTACGGTCTATACGAATGCACTGTCATGTCTTTCAGGTTGACTAAGGCCCCAGCTTACTTCATGTACCTCATGAACAAGGTCTTCATGGTATACCCGGAAAAGTTTGTCGTCGTACTTATTGATGACATATTAATCTTTTCCAAGTCCGAGGAAGAACATGAGCAACACTTGAGGTTAGTACTGGAAAAGCTTCAAGAGCACCAACTTTATGCCAAATTCAGCAAGTGCCAATTCTGGCTGAACGAAGTTGGATTCTTGGGTCATACCATGAAAGCAAGTGGATTGGCAATTGATCCCTCCAAGATTACTACGGTAACCAACTGGGAATTGCCAATTGATGTGAAGGATGTCAGGAGGTTCCTCGGATTCACGGGATATTACCGCAAGTTTGTGGAAGGATTCTCCCGCATCGCCCGACCCATGACTCAGCTCTTGAAGAAGGGCAAGAAGTTCGAATGGACGCCGGAGTGTGAAGCAAGCTTCCAAGAGTTGAAGAAGAGTTTAACTACCGCCCCGGTATTGGCCACTCCAGATATCAGCAAGGAGTTTGTCATATATTGTGATGCCTCCAGAACCGGGCTCGGTGGGGTTCTAATGCAGGACGACAGAGTTGTGGTGTACCTGTCACGACAACTGCGCCCGCATGAGGAGAATTATGC
Source organism: Hordeum vulgare subsp. vulgare (assembly GCF_904849725.1). Classification (NCBI taxonomy): domain Eukaryota; kingdom Viridiplantae; phylum Streptophyta; class Magnoliopsida; order Poales; family Poaceae; genus Hordeum; species Hordeum vulgare. The sequence goes on along the minus strand of NC_058523.1, from coordinate 226,283,141 downwards.
CACCCTTGATATCGAGTTGGTAGCAGTAGTGCATGCCCTGAAGACATGGCGACATTACCTTCTAGGAAAACGATGTGAAATATACACCGACCACAAAAGTCTGAAGTATTTCTTCACCCAAACGGAATTGAATATGAGGCAACAAAGGTGGTTAGAGTAAATCAAAGACTACGACCTCAACATTCAATATCACCCCAGCAAGGCCAATGTAGTGGCTAATGCCTTAAGCAGGAAAACCAACACCTTGAACGTCATGGTCAAGGAAAGGCAACCCGCCTTATATGAAGAAATGGAGAGCTTTGGATTGGAGCTAGTGGAATCAGGATTCCTAGCTAACCTCGAAGCCAAACCAACGCTGGTTGATGATATCAAGGAGGCCCAGAAGGGTCATAAGAGCAGTGAAGGCATCAAGAAGAAGGTTCAAGAAGGCAAGGCCCCAGAATTTTCGGTGGATGAACAAGGAGTAGCGTGGTTTGGGAAACATCTATGCGTACCCAACAAGGCTGAACTCAAAGATTTGATCCTATAGGAAGCACATGATGCACCCTACTCTATTCACCCCGGTGGTACTAAGATGTATCAAGATCTCCGAGAAAGATTCTGGTGGCATGGCATGAAAAGGGAAATAGTGTCTTACGTTGCCAAGTGCGACGTGTGCCAGCGAGTCAAGGCTGAGCATCGGCAACTTGCTGGACTGCTACAACCACTTCAACTGCCAGAATGGAAGTGGGACAAAGTCGGCATGGATTTCATCACTGGATTTCCCAGGTCTAGCAAAGGGCATAACTCCATATGGGTCATTGTCGACCACTTGACCAAGGTGGCCCATTTCATTCCAGTCAACACCACTTATGATGGAAGCCAACTGGCTTGTCTGTATATTCATCGTGTTGTGAGCCTTCACGGAGTTCCGAAGGAGATTGTATCTGACCGAGGCATGTAGTTCACCTCATGATTTTGGAAGAAGTTCCAAGAAGCCCTTGGAACCAAGCTCTCTTTCAGCACCTCTTTCCACCCGCAAAAGGGCGGACATACGGAGAGAGTAAACTAGATACTCGAAGATATGCTCCATGCTTGCGTCTTGGCACAACAACCACCAGTCCAGTCTCCAGATGGCCCCATTTGAAGCGTTATACGGACGAAAGTGCTGCACCCCGCTCAACTGGTACGGAAGGGCTGATTTTCGGGCCGGAAGTTTTGCACATGGCAGAAGAGAAGGTGCAATTTGTCCGAGAAAATCTAAAGGCAGCCAAGTCGCGACAAAAGAGCTATGCGGATTCTCGCCGTAGGGATGTGGAGTTCATTCCCGGAGACCAGGTGTACCTCCGTGTCACCCCTCTTAAGGGAACCAAGCGTTTCCATGTTAAAGGGAAACTTGCTCCAAGGTTCATTGGACCTTTTAAGATCATGACAAGGTGTGGGGAAGTTTCTTATCAGTTGGAGCTACCTCCAGAACTTTCGGGTGTGCACAACATCTTCCATGTGTCACAACTTCGAAAGTGTCTTCAAGCACCAAATCGTCCCAATCTTTACAAGGACATTGACCATCATGCCATCGACCATCAGCCATACCTCACCTACCGTGAGATCCCGATCCGCATTCTGGATGAAGCTGAGCGTTGCACCAGAAGCCGCACCATCCAGTATTTCAAGGTTTAGTGGAGCAAAGCCGAAGTAACATGGGAGCGTGAAGACTATCTCCGGTCTGAGTTTTCGGACCTTTTTAGCACCTAGGTTAGGAATCTCGGGGACAAGATTCTTGTAAGGGGGATTGGTCTCTCACACCCTGTTTTCACTACCACTTTCTCTACAACAACAACAACCAAGCCTTTCAGTCCCAAACAAGTTGGGGTAGGCTAGAGTTGAAACCCATAAGATCTCGAAACCAAGTCATGGCTCTAGAACGTGGATAGCTAACTTCCACGCACCCCTGTCCATGGCTAAGTCTTTGTAGATATTCCAAACCTTCAGGTCTCTTAACGGACTCCTCCCATGTCAAGTTTGGTGTACCACGACCCCTCTTAACATTCTCAGCATGCTTTATCCGTCCGTTATGCACCGGTGCTTCCGATGGCCTCCGTTGAATATGTCCAAACCATCTGAGACGATGCTGGACCAGCTTCTCTTCAATCGGTGCTTCCCCAAGTCTCTCGTATATCGTCATTCCGTACCCGATCCTTCCTTGTGTGGCCACATATCCATATCAACATGTGCATCTCTGCTACACCTAACTGTTGGATATGTCATCTCTTGGTTGGCCAACACTCCGCGCCATACAACATCGCAGGTCGGATAGCTGTCCTATAAAACCCGCCTTTTAGCTTTTGTGGCACTCTCTTGTCACAGAGTACGCCAGAAGCTTGGCGCCACTTCATCCACCCAGCCTTGATCCGGTGGCCCACGTCTTCATCGATATCGCCATCCTTCTGCAATATGGACCCCAAATATCGAAACGTGTCTCTCTCCGGTACCACCTGCCCACCAAGGCTAACCTCTCCATCCTCGTGCCTAGTAGCACTAAAACCGCACCTCATGTATTCAGTTTTAGTTCTACTAAGCCTAAAACCTTTTGATTCTAGAGTCCGCCTCCATAACTCTAACTTTCTATTAACCCCCGTTCGGCTATAATCGACTAGCACCACATCATCCGCAAAGAGCATACACCATGGGATATCTCCTGGTATATCCCTTGTGACCTCATCCATCACCAAATCAAAAAGATAAGGGCTCAAAGCTGACCCTTGATGTAGCCCCATTCTAATCGGAAAGTTATCATGTCGCCATCACTTGTTCGAACACTTGTCACAACATTATCATACATATCCTTGTTGAGGGTAATGTACTTTATTGGGACTTTGTGTTTCTCCAAGGCCCACCACATGACATTCCGAGGTATCTTATCATAGGCCTTCTCCAAATCAATGAACACCATATGAAGGTCCTCCTTTTGCTCCCTGTATCTCTCCATCAGCTGTCGTACCAAGAAGATGGCTTCCATGGTAGACCTCCCAGGCATGAAACCAAATTGATTTTTGGTCACGCTTGTTAACCTTCTTAAGCGGTGTTCAATGACTCTCTCCCATAGCTTCATAGTATGGCTCATCAGCTTTATTCCGCGGTAATTAATACAATTTTGAACATCCCCCTTGTTGTTAAAGATTGATACTAAAATACTCCGCCTCCATTCTTCGGGCATCTTGTTTGACCGAAAAATGAGGTTGAAAAGCTTAGTTAGCCATACTATCGCTATGTCTCCAAGGCCTCTCCACACTACGATGGGGATACCATCAGGACCCATGGCTTTGCCTACTTTCATCCTTTTTAACGGCTCCTTAACCTCACATTCCTTGATAAGTCGCACAAAGCACATGCTGGTATCATCAAAGGAGTCGTCTAGCTCAATGGTAGAGCTATCAACCTCTCCACTGTAAAGGTTGTCAAAGTACTCCCGCCATCTACGCTTGATCGCCTCATCCTTCACAAGAAGCTGATCATCTCCATCCTTGATGCATTTAACTTCGCCGACATCCCTCGTCTTCCTCTCCCTAATCTTGGTCATCTTATAGATGTCCCTTTCGCCTTCCTTAGTGTTTAAACGTTGGTAGACGTCCTTATACGCCCGACCTCTCGCTTCACTCACCGCCCGCTTTGCTACCTTCTTCGCCACCTTATACTTCTCCATGTTAGCTGCACTCCTGTCCAGATATAGGGATCTGAAACAATCCTTCTTCTCCCTAATAACCTTCTGGACCTCATCGTTCCACCACCAGGTGTCCTTAGCTTCCCTTCTACTTCCCTTGGTCACCCCAAACTCCTCTACACCGACCTTCCGCAAGAAGGTCGCCATACTCGTCCACATCAAGTTTGCATCGCCTCCTTCCTCCCAAGGGCCCTCCTTAATGACCCTCTCTCTGAAAGCCTGGGATGCCTCCCCCTTGAGCTTCCACCACTTCATTCTAGCGCCTTTGGCACGCTTATCCCGTTGGACACGAATCCTAAAGCGGAAGTCAGCAACCACAAGCTTATGTTGAGGGACAACACTCACTACCACTTTCTCTGTAATGCAAAAATGTGAGCTTGTTAAAAAAATTTCAAGACTAATGATGTGAGTGACATGATTGTCATTGTATGCTTTTGTGTTTTATCATGTGGTGATAAAAAACCCATTTGACAATATTGAATTATTTCCAAAAATCTTTTCCCTGTTTCTGATCTAGGTAAAACCCTACTTTGATTTGCACTACATGCCCTTGATGGCAAGAAGTGTTCTTACCCAAAGTTGGTGATCTGATTTTACCTTTATTTTAGTGCTCCAAAACCACAAAATAATTATTTTTAGAATTTTTTTCTTAATTTATTTACATGTCCATTTCTGAGGCCAGAAATGCTATTCCAACATGGAAAAATACTTTTCTGCCTTAGAAAATTCTGATTAAGTTTGGAGATGATCAGAAGGACATATATTTTCCATACATAAGATTTTAAACCCCTATTTGTATTATAATTATTCGAGTAATACCCTGAAAACCATTTTTGTCTGTTTTGACCTGTTGAAATATTTCCAAAGGAAATTTTCTCAATAAAATCCTAGAAAATTCCAGTGGTATCCCTAAGCCATATTTGGTGTCCACATAAAGTTTCACTTTCATCTAAGGTGATTAAAGACCCCAAATAACTGCAAAACCCCTTCTGTCCAGATTGAAGTTAGAGCAACTCTACATAGCAAAGTTTGTCCAATGATGTTGAAACTTTGCACGAGTGCCTAATACATCAAATGAGGGTTTCACACAAAAAATGTGATTTGTGGGACTTAGTTGCCCAAACTCTCGTTGGAAGGGACAGATCTGGTCAAATGGTGAAGTTTTCAAGTTTACAAAGCTAAACTTGTCCAATGGGGCTCAAACTTGGTGAAACCCCATGTTTTAGCAACAAACCAAAATCTGTTAAGTTACAACACTCGTGGTGGGGTGAAACCACCCCAAACCACTATCGAGCACCTTCTGACAGATAGGTAAAAGCCCCCTTAGCCATAGCTAAACCCAACCCCTTTGCTCCAAACTCTCAGATTATGTGGCCAGTATTAATGCCCAGCCCCAGTCAACTGGCCCCTCCCTGGTTCAAAGTAGAAATGCCAAAAAGCCCAATGTAAGCTTCAGCTCAAACCTGACAACACCCGTTTCTCTTGTCTCCCTTGAAAAGCTGAAGCTCCCACGGGACTACAACGGCTAGGCTCATCCCAGCTAGGGCCCAGGACATGCTAGACACGTCCTAAGCACCTCACAGCGCACCAGCATGCCAAAACTGCGCTCTGGGCACGCTACAGGAAGCCACCGAGGTGGGGGCGACGCTCTCGGCCAGTTCCAGCCTCCCGCGAGGTGTCCAACCTCTTGCCCGACAACCCCTCTGCATTGAGTGACCATCGAGAACCCTCCTCTCCCGTGCTAGAGCTTGTGCGACGCGTGCCATTGCGCACCAGTACCGGACAAAGTTGTACGGCCACGGATGCTCGACTCTCCTCTCTCTCCCTCTCTTGAAGATGGTTCTCGCAGTCCAAAACCACGTCCTGAGACTGTGGCTTCGACCCCAGCTCATGTCTGCACCCCCATGCGTGCCACGGTGAGTCACCGGCGCTCCCGAATCGGTTCACCGTCGCGGGCCTATTTATAGCCCCCCCCCCTCGCTCCTGCACCTCACAGACAGCTGCGCCACGACCACTAGCACCTCCCTAGCAAGCTAGCAAAGCCCCAGTGCTTGAGATCGACTGAGGCCCCTCCGCCTCGGAGCTTCAATCGGTCTCCGGCTACACGATAGCTCTTGCGCCCCTCGACCCACCAAAACACTCCCCTCGACCTCAGAAAGCTTTCCCCCAACTTTCCCAAGCATTTTCGTGCCCCTAGCTACCCTCTCGACCACCTCCCGAAACTCCTCCGTCGTGGCCTCCTCGTTGCCGGTGAACCCAAGCATCTCCGTCGTTGTTCCGACCACCAGCAAGTAAGTGGCGACAAGCCGGACCCATTTCTATCATCGTTGGGGGCCCGAGGACGTCGCCAGCCTCGCCGGGGTGCTCCTCCTCCTCTCTGGCTAGAGGTAGGAGACGACCCCAACAGGTGTGCCTGACCTGTCGGTGGCCTAGCCCCCTCTCCCTCGCTGCCCACAGCCACTGACCGCAGGGCCCAGCACGTTAGGTTCAAACCTGACGGCGCGCGCGCCTCGGCAGGCTGTCGGCTCGCCTTTGGGCCGGCCCAGTTCCAGGACAAGCCAGCCCAGGGACTTGGCCCATTTTTGTTTTGTTTTAAAACTGTTTTTTCAAAGATTTTTATAAAAAGATTTACCAAGTGTAAAAATATAATTTTTCCACTGATATTCTTCTAAAAATGTGAAGTATTTAATAAGACCATTGGTTGAATTTTTCAGCAACTATTCTGTTTTACAATAATAAAAAGCATTACCTTGGAATAGTTTTACTTCTGTTAGTTGATTTTAAAAATGTTCCTTCATTGGAAACAGAGGCAAATATGTTTTTAAATAACAACTTAGATTTATCAGTAATAAAGACCATTTTAAAAATGACTTTGTGATCTATTTTTGACTGAGCTATTTCTTATTTATTCTTTTGACGACGATAGAAAATCCGTGTGACGAGGGAATCGGAGAGGAAGACCTCGAAGACCCAGGATACCTAGCTGACCAAGGCAAGCAACCCTTTGACCATGACTGAGCATATGTTATGATGCATGCTAGAGTAGCAAATATTTCTGTTGCAGATGATCATAAGTGCTGGTAAATCATTGATGTGATGTTACCGGTGGCTCCTCCGAAGCACATGCATTAAACTTGATCCTACCACCACCTATGAGGATCCTACTAATATCATGTTGACAAGTAAAGTTAGAATAGTATAGCATGAGCATGTGTTGGTATAAATCAAAGTCTTATGAAAACCCCGTCGGGTGCCAGTAATGCCCGAGGGTGATGATGAGTTAGGTGGCCACTTTTGGTGAAGTGATGCACCGGGTATTTTTAGTGAGTATGATTTCGGAAATGGGATGAGATTTATGATGTGTCGACCGTCCCAACCTTACATGTACGACCACATTACCCCTTTACGGGACGGGGCTGTGTTGATTACTCTGGTCGGTGCTAGCAAAGAGCCACATTACTAGTGGCGGGAGTGATGTGTGGTCACTCTCGTGATGGGGTCGTGCCAGGTAGGGCGACTATGCCATTTTTATGAGTTGCACGCACACCATTGGTCCCCGCATGGTTGATACTGTCCGGAGTCGGTGCTCGTAGGACGTACAACATGTGGGATGGGTACCAATCGAGTGGACCTCTTTGTCTAGTATCGTTAGGGGAAAGGCATTTTTATGTGTTTTATACCGCGAGTCGTGGATGACACGGAAGTTTCCCGGATCTCGTGGGTCCAGCGTACTACCTCTGCAGAGTGTAAAACTATTAGAATAGCCATGTCCATGGTCAAGGACAGTTGGGTGGCGCTGCTTAAACTACGTCCAGTTGTTTCCGCATAAACCAAGTGTGTGTGAGTTGGGATAAAAAGGAGTTATTATGAAAGTAACGATGTGACCAAGTTTGGTGACTTGGCATATAGGGTGAGCCCGGATGGTTCAACCCTCAACAGATATATTAATATCTGTAACCTGTTCTTCAAAAGTAGTTCTTAACTTATGATGGACATCGATGATCGTGTTTATTTACCATCAAGAGGTTTCCACCAAAGATGCATGTTATTGTTATCCTTCACTTTCATTGTTCATATCATGGGCTGTTTGCGAGTACATTCAAAAGTACTCATTGGCTTACCACTAGTTATATTATTGACCAGACATGGAAGGACCGGAGTTTGGAGATGAGTACGTCTTCGGAGACGCCCCTGCGAACTAAGACGCTTCCGAGTCAAAATGCCTGTCGGTGTAGGCTTGATGGCATGGGCACCCGCTTAGCCCCTATGATTTCCGCTATTAGTTGTATCGGTATGATTTGGCCTTAGGCCCAACCTTGTGAAACTGACCATTCGGTCATTTGCTGTAATAATTCGATACTTGGATGTAAGACTCTTTTATTCTGTATGTGTGTGTTTGGTGAGCTTTGAACTTTGGGATCACTTAGCACGTTCATTCGGTGATCTCGACTTGTAAGTCGGGGTCCCCACAGGCGACTACACCGTTGGTGCCCTACTGGTGCCGTGTCCGGAGGTTGGCCTTCTCGGGGTTGTCTGATACACGCACGAACGTCCTGCCGTATTCTCTCCGGTCATGATTCGCGAACCTTAGTAGGCTTTGGAAGGTCGCCCTCCAGTCTTGCTTGTTCTCTAGCGCAGGTCGGAAATTCAGCAGCAGTTGTCCTGTGCCAGGGCTTCCCCCCTAGTTTTGGGTATGGAGCAATGTGAGGCATGGGTGGCGCTCTCACTGCTGGAAATGCTAGAAGAAGCGCCTCGTCGCACCGTCACTTGCTGTCCATTGTCACCAGAGGCTTGTTGACGAGGTTGGCTCTTTGCGCCCTCACATTGGTGCGCAGGGTTCTTGTCCGTAAGTTGGTTCGGGCCGCGTTACCCGCGGTGTTGATTGTGTTGTTTTGTGAAGCATCTGGCGGATGTGCCTTCGCATGCACCGAGGCGTTAGCCATGGTATTCGCCATCGCCACCATTGTAGTGTTGCAATCGGACCTTGCCGGTGCGTCTTGAGACGTCATGACGGCTTCTCTAGGTCGCAGCTCACACAGCTCCAAGTGGTGTTGTGGCTGCGCTCGCTTGTGCAGAGTGTGTGATGTTCGTCCCCGCTGCTACTTCTCAAACAACAGCGCGAGAAATTGACACGTTGACGGAGACTTGCTTGCGTATGTTTTTCCCTTGAAGAGGAAAGGGTGATGCAGCACAGGAGCAGTAAATATTTCCCTCAGTTTGAGAACCAAGGTATCAATCCAGTAGGAGAATCTCGTCAAGTTCAGAGTACCTGCGCAAACACAAAAGAGCTTGCACCCAACACTATAAAGGGGTTGTCAATCCCTTCAACATTGATTGCAACGTGAGATCTGGAGGCGAAAAGTGCAACGAAGTAAAAGAGTAAGGCTGAAAATATGGTGTGAAGTAGACCCGGGGGCCATAGTGTTCACTACAGGCTTCTCTCAAAATAGCAAATATTACGGTGGGTGAACAAATTACCGTCGGTCGAGCAATTCATAGAACCGCGCAAAGTCATGACGATATCTAAGGCAATGATCATACATATAGGCATCACGTCCGAGACAAGTAGACGGATACCTTCTGCATCTACAACTATCACTCCACACATCGACCACTATCCAGCACGCATCTAGTGTATTGAGTTCATGACGAACAGAGTAACGCCTTAAGCAAGATGACAAGATGTAGAGGGATAAACTCAAACCAATGATGAAAACCCCATCTTTTTACCCTTGATGGCAACAACATGATGCGTGCCTCGCTACCCCTTCTGTCACTGGGTGAGGTCACCGCACGGTATGAACCCAAAACCAAGCACTTCTCCCATTGCAAGAATCATAGATCAAGCTGGCCAAAGAAAGCCCACAACTCAAAGAGAATTACAAGGATACGAAATCGTGCATATAAGAGATCGGAAGAAAATCAAATAAGATTCATAGATAATATGATCATAAATCCACAATTTATTGGATCTCGACAAACACACCGCAAAAGAAGATTACATCGGATAGATCTCCGTGAAGATCATGGAGAACTTTGTATTCAAGATCCAAGAGAGAGAGAAAGCCATCTAGCTACTAGCTATGGACCCGTAGGTCTCTGGTGAACTACTGACGCATCATCGGAGAGGTCATGGCGTTGATGAAGAAGCCCTCCGTATCCGAATACCTCCTCTGGTAGGGAACCAAAACGTGCCCCAGATGGGATCTTGCGGGGATAGAAGCTTTCGGCGGCGGAAAAGTACTTTCGATGATCTCCTGATTTTTTCTGGAATTTTTGGGAATATATAGGCGAAAGACCTAGGGAGAGGTGGCCCAGGGAGCCCACAAGCCTGGGAGGCGCGGGCCCCCTGGTCGCGGCTAGGGGGCTTGTGGGGTCCCTGGTGGCCCCCTGCCTTGGTTCTCAAGTCCCCCGATCATCTTCTGTTTCGGAAAAAATCTTTTTGGAAGTTTCGTTCCGTTTGGACTGTGTTTAAAATCCTCCTCTGAAAAGGGTCAAAACACAGAAAAACAGGAACTGGCACTTGGAACTGAGTTAATAAGTTAGTCCCAAAAAAGATATAAAAGGCATAGAAAGCATCCAAAGTTTGACAAGACAATAGCATGTAACCATCAAAAATTATAGATACGTTGGAGATGTATCAAGCATCCCCAAGCTTAACTCCTGCTCGTCCTCGAGTAAGGAAGTGATAAAGATTGAGTTTTTGATGTGGAATGCTACCTAGCATAGTTGTCCTTTGTAACTTTTTTCGTGTGACATGAATGTTCAGATCCGTAAGATTCAAAACAATAGTTTGCTATTGACATGAAAACAATAATATTTCAAGCAAACTAGCAAGATAATCATGAACTTTCGAAATAACAAGCCCAAAGAAAGTTATCCCTACAAAATCATATAGTCTGTCTATGCTCCATCATCCTCACATAAATATTTAAATCATGCACTCTTACTTTCTCAAACTTTTTATAACTATCACGCCATACATCAGCATGAGCCATGGATATAGCACTATAGGTGGAATAGAGTGTGGTGGTGGTTGTGAGACAAAAAGGGAGGAGATGGTCACATTGACTCGGCGTATCAAAGGGCTATGGAGATGCCCATTAATAGATATCAATGTGAATGAGTAGGGATTGCCATACAAAGGATGCACTAGAGCTATAAGTATGTGAAAGCTCAAAAGAGAACTAGTGGGTGTGCATCCAACTTGCTTGCTCACGAAGACCTAGGGCAATTTTGAGGAATCCCATCATTGGAATATACAAGCCAAGTTATATAATAAAGATTCCCACTAGCATATGGTGGTGAAAAAACGAGAGGCTCTCAATCATGAAGAACATGGTGCTATTATGAAGCACAAGTGTGGAAAAAGATAGTAGCATTGTCCCTTCTCTCTTTTTCTCTCTTTTTTTATTTCGGCTCTTGGGCCTCTTTTTTTCTCCTTTTTTGTTTTCTCTTTTTTATTAGGGCTCTTTGGCCTTTTTTTATTTCCTCACTTGGGACAATTCTCTAATAATGATGATCATCACACTTTTATTTACTCACATGTCACACCCTGTTTTTTCTATCACTTGTTTGTGTTGTAAAATTCTGAGCTTGTTAAAACCTTTTCAAAACTAATGTTGTGAGTGCCACGATTGACATTGTAAGCTTGTATGCTTGGTCATGTTAGGTTTTAAAACCCTAAATTCCTTTGGTATTATACTGATTTCCAAAAAATGACCTTCGATGACCAAAGTAAAACCACCTTGAGTTGCACTACATGTCCTTGATCGCAAGCAGTGCTACTACTCATATTTGGTAATCTGATTTTTTCCTATCTTTATATTTCAAAACCACAAAAATAATTATTTTTGTCATTATTTTCCTAATTAAATAACCTGTCCATTTCTGAGGCCAGAATTGCTATTCCAACATGGGAAAATACTTTTCTGCCTTGGAAAAGTCTGATTAAATTTAGGGATGATCAGAACGACATATATTTTCCATACATAGGATTTTAAACCCCGTTTTATATTAAATTTATTGATTAAAACTATAAAAGCTATTTCTGTCTATTTTAGAATTTTTTGATATTTCCAGAGGAAATATTCTCAATAAATTCCTAGAAAATTCCAGTGGTATCCCTAAGCCTTTTTTGGAGTCCACATAAAGTTTCACCTTGATCAAAGGTGGATAAGTACCCCAAATAACCGAAAAATTCTGTCTGTCGAGAATCAAGTTAGAGCAGTTCTACATAGCAAAGTTTGTCCAATGAGGCTAAAACTTTGCAGGAGTGCCTAATACCTCAAATGAGGGTTCTACACCAAAAATGTTATTTGTGGGACTTAGTTTGCCCACATTCCCTTTGGAAGGAACAGATCTGGTCATATTGGAGTGTTTTCAAGTTTACAAAGCTAAACTTATCCTTTGGAGCTCAAATTTGGTGGAACTCCCTGGTTTATCACCAAAACAAAACCTGTTAAGTCTCAGCACCAGTGGTGGGGTGCAAGCCCCTAAAACCACTGTCGAACACCTTCTGACAGATTGGAAAAAGCCACCTTAGCCACAGCTAAATCAAACTCCTTTCCTTCAAACTCTTAGATTAAGTGGCCAGCACCTGTATCTAACCCCAGTCAACTGGCCCCTCACTGGTTCAAAGTGGAAAGGCCAAAAATCCCAATTTAGACCTCAGTTCATGACTAGCAGCACCAGTATTTTTGCCTCCTTTGACCAGCCGAAGCTCCCAATAAAACCAAACGGCTAGCCACACCCCCAGCAAGTGCAGGACCTTCTAGACACGTCCAAAGTGCCTCAGAGTGCACCAGCATGCCGTGGCATGCCAAAACTATGCTCTGGGCGTGATTCTGGGAGTCACCGAGGTGGGGGCGATGCCCTCGGACAGTTCCAGCCTCCCCCGAGATGTCCAACCTCTTCCCCGACAACCCCTCTGCGTCGGGCAAGACTCAGGGCCCCTCCTCTCTCGTGCTAGAGCTCGCACGATGCGTGCCCGTGCGCTCGAGAACCGGCCAAGGTTGCGCAGCCACGAATGCACGACTCTCCCCTCTCTCTCTGCAGCAGATGGTTCGGGCGGTCCAATACCACGTCCTGAGACCGTGGTTTCAACCCCAACCTCTCGCTGCGCCCCCATGCGCTCCACGGTGAGTCACCAGCGTTCCCGAATCTCCTCACCGTCACGGGCCTATAAATAGCCCTCCCCTCGCTCCAGCACCCCTCGGATAGCTTCACCACGATCACTAGTACCTCCCTAGCCACCCCAGCAAACCAACAGAGCCCCGGTACTCGAGATCGACCGAGGCCCCTCTGCCTCCGAGCTCCGGTCGATCTCTGGCTACACGACGGCTCCTGTGTCCCTCGACCCACCAAACTAACCCCCTTGATCCCAGGAAGCTTTCCCCCAACTCGCCCGAGCTTTTCTGTGTCTCTAGCAACTCCCTCGACCTCTTCCCAAAACTCCTCCACCACGGCCTCCTCATCGCCGGCGAACCCCTGCCTCCCTGTCGTTGTTTCGACCACCAACAGGTAGGCGACGGTTAGGCAAACCCATTCCCGTGTTCATTGGAGCATGAGCGCGTCGGCAACCTCGTCGGCGTCCTCCTCCTCCTCTCTGGCCGGAGGTAGGAGATGACCCCGACAGGTGTGGCCCACCTGTCGGTGGCCCAGCCTCCTCCCCCGCGCTGGCCTCGGCCACTGACTGCAGGGCCTCGCGCGTCACGTTCAAACCTGACGGCACGCGCGCCTGGGCTGGCCGTCGACTGGCCATGGGCCAGCCCAGCTCTGGGCCGAGCCAGGCCAGGAGCTGCCCTGTTTTTCTTTTATTTTAAAACTTGGATTTCTAAGATTTTTATAAAAATATTTATCCAGTGTAAAAATATAATTCTTCCATTGTTATTTTTCTAAAAATGTTTAGGATTTAATGATATGCTTAGATGAATTCTTCCAGCAACTATTCTATTTTATAAAAATAAAAAGGGCTAAAATAGAATAGTTTTGCTTCTGCTTGGTTGGTTTCAAAAATATTCCTTCAAGGAAAATTAAGGCAAATATTTTTTAAATGATATCTTAGATTTATCAGTAATAGGGAACATTTTTAAAATGACTTTGTGGACTGTTTCTGTGTGAGCTATTCCTTATTTATTGTTTTATATACGATAGAAAATCCGTGTGACGAGGGAATCGGAGCGGAAGACCTCGAAGACCCCGGATACCTAGCTGACCAAGGCAAGCAGCCCTTTCACCATGACTGAGCATATGTTACTTTGCATGATAGAATAGCAAGTATTTCCGTTGCAGGTGATCATAAGTGTCGGTAATCATTTGATATGATTTTACCGAAGACTCCTCCAGAGTATTTTGCATTGATATTGACTCTACCCCTTAGGGTCATGCTAATACCATGTTGACAAGTAAAGATTGCAGTAGTACTATCATGAGCATGATGTTGTCATAAAGCAAGAGTTTATGAAAACCCCGTCGGGTGCCACTAATGTCCGAGGGTGATGATGAGTTAGGTGGTCACTTTTGGTGAAGTGATGCACCCGGTATTTGTGTGAGTACGGTTTCGGAAATGGGATTAGATTTATGATGTGTCGACCGTCCCAACCTTACCAGTACGACCACGTTACCCCTTATGGGACGGGGCTATGTTAATTACTCTGGTCGGTGCTAGCAAAGAGCCACATTAGTACTGGCGGGAGCGATGTGTGGTCACTCTCGTGATGGGGTCGTGCCGGGTAGGACGACTATGCCATTTTTATGAGTTCCAGTCACACCGTTGGTCCCCGCATGGTTGGTACTGTCCAGAGTTGGTGCTCGTAAGACGTACAACATGTGGGCTGGGTACCAATCGATTGGACCTCTTTGTCTAGTATCGTCAGGGGAAAGACATTGATCAGGTACTTACCTCGGGTATGTGATATACCGCGAGTCGTGGATGACACGGAAGTTTCTCGGATCTCGTGGGTCCAGCGTACTACCTGTACAGAGTGTAAACTATTCGAATAGCCGTGTCCACGGTCAAGGACAATTGGGTAATCCTGCTTAAACTACGTCCTGATATTTACGCATAAACCAAGTGTGCGTGAGTTGCGTGTGTGTGTGTGTGGTGATGGGAAAGGTGTTGCTATAATAGCAATGACATGACCAAGTTCAGTGACTTGGCATATAGGGTGAACCCGGATGGTTCAGCCCTCAACAAATATATTGATATCTGTAACATGTTCTTCAAAAGTAATTCGTTAACTTGATGCATATTCAGGATCATTCCACCCAGATGAGTTACACTTGAAATGCAGGATATTGTTATCCTTGACTTTCGTTGATTATATCATGGGTTGTTTACGAGTACATTCAAAGTACTCATTGGCTTGCCACTGGTTATGTTATTGACCAGACATGGAAGGACCGGAGTTTGGAGATGAGTATGTCTTAGGAGACACCCCTGCGAACTAGGACGCTTCCGAGTCAGAATGCATGTCGGTGTAGGCTTGATGGCATGGGCACCCGCTTAGCCCCTTTGTTTTCCACTATTAGTGTACTCGTGTGATTTGTCCTTAGGCCCTGTCATGGGAACTTGACCCTTCGGTCACGCTCTGTACTAATCGGTACTTGGATGTAAGACTCTTTATTTAGTATCTGTGTTCGGTGACATTGATCTCTGGGATCACTGAGCACAGTGATTCTCGACTAGTAAGTCGGGGTCCCAACATCAGAGATTAAAGCTCAGAACAATGAGGACTCTATAGAAAATGCCTCCGGCAGTGTACCGGGATGTGCAACGATCTAGCTTGGCGTATGACGTTGAAACATCTCGCTAGATATCTTACGATCAGGCAATGGCAATATGAGAGTGACGTCACAAGTCATGAGACGGAACGGTGGGAGTTGCATGGCAATATATCTCGGAATGGCTATGAAAATTCCATAGTAGGTATGTATGGTGGTTGTTTTGAGGAAGGCATATGGTGGGTTTGTGCACCGGCGAAAATTGCATGGCACTAGAGAGGCTAGCAATGGTGGAAGGTGAAAGTGCATCTATACCGTGGACTCACATTAGTCATGAAGAACTCACATACTTGCTGCGAAAGTTCTTATTAGTAATCAAAACAAAGTGCTAAACGTATACTCTAAGGGGAAGGGTTGGTAGGTGTTAACCATCGCGCGATCCCGACATCAACAAAAAGGATGATAATCAATAGATCAATTATGCTCCGACTTCCTAACATACCGGTTCACCATACGCGCATGCTACTGGAATCACTAACTTCAACACAAGTATTTCTAGATTCACAACACCCTACTAACATAACTCTTAATATTACCTAATCGACGTCCCAAAACTAATTGAGAGGAATCAAAACTTCTCTTTCTACTCAATGCACATCAAGATGGAGGTTTTTGTATCCTCTTTGTGTACCTATCACCTTTGGGACTACTTTCATAGAACAAGCCAACTACCAAGTCACGCACCACCGTGCTCTAAAAGATCTAATTGAAGCACATAGGGCAAAATTATCTAGCTCAAAAGATATAAGTGAAGCACGATGAGCATTCTAGCAAAATCACGATGAGTGCATGTCTCTCTCAAAAGGTGTTCAGCAAGGATGATTGTGACACAACAAAAATAAAAGACTCCTACAATACTAGACGCTCCAAGCAAAACACATATCATGTGGTGAATAAAAATATAGCTCAAAGTAATGTTACCGATGGATTGAAGACGAAAGAGGGGATGCCTTCCTGGGGCATTCCCAAGCTTAGGCTTTTTGGTGTCCTTGAATTTGGCTTGGGATGCCTTGGGCATGCCCAATCTTGAGCTCTTTCCACTCCTTATCTCTTTGTCCATGAAAACATCACCCAAAACATGAAAACTTCACTACACAAAACTTAAACAGAAACTCGTGATATCATTAGCACAACAAAACAAACTCGTGATATCTTTAGGTACTGTAGAAATCTTGATTTCTATTTATATTGGTGTTAGATTACTGTATTCTCACTTTTCCATGGCTAGTATCCCCCGATACTATCCATAATTTCATCAGAAATAGCAACCAACTCAACAAAACAGAATCTGTCAAAAACAGACCAGTCTGAACCAATCTGTATACTTCGTATACTTATGGTACCTCAAAAATTCTGAGAACTTACGAATGCCTCGGAAAAAGGCATATCAACCAGCATAAAAAAGAATCAAGTCAAAAACTCTTTCTGAATAAAAACTAAAAATAATCTCGTGAGCGAAAAGTTTCTGTCTTTTTCCAGCAGGATCAAGCAACCATCACCAAGAGTAGTCATAAAGGTTTTGCTTGGCTCAAACACAAAAAGAAACACAAAAGACACTATCATAACAGAATTACGATGGTGCGTACGCAACAAAATAGAAACAAAAAGATAAATTCATTGGGTTGCCTCCCAACAAGGGCTATTGTTTAACGCCCTTAGCTACGTATAAAGCGATAGAATCACGTATCATCGTCTTTGGTGCTCAAACCATAAGTAGCGTGATCACTCATCATCTTAAGGTCTTCATCTTTCTTACTAGATGATTCACCACTATTTTTAGGAACAAAAATATACTTGGTGGCCTTATTCTGGGCAAATTTTGGAGTATTCTGCACAGCGGCAAAAGCGGAACCCAAGTTGGTTATAAAATCCTCTAGTTTGACAATCCTAGCGGAATCATGACCTAGTTTTTCGTTAACTGTGGGTTCCTTCTGCTTTAAAATTTTCAAAACCATTCCCACCTTGGATCCGTACTGAGTGATTTGATTGTGGATCTTTTTATCAAAATTCTCAATAAGTTCGATCGTAGCAACTTTATTTTCAATGACGACCAGCCTACGCATCACATGTTCCATAGTTAAGGTAGTTCCATTAACCGTGAGTGGGGGTGAGCCTACCAAATTTATTACAGCTCCGTAAGAATCAACGGTATGGCTACCCAAGAAATTTCCGCCCATGATGGTGTCAAGAATATACCTATTCCAAGGAGAAATACCCACATAAAATCTGCGAAGAAGGACAGTAGTAGATTGCTTATGAGTAGATCTACTCTGAGCATTGCAAATCCTATACCAGGCGTCCTTTAAATTTTCTTCCTCAATTTGTTTGAAACTGAGGACTTCGTTCTCGGGAGTATCGTTCGAAGTGGTGGATCTAGCCATGAGGACAGGTAGACTATCCCACACAGACGAACAGAAAGCAAGCGAGAGAAAAGGGTGAACAAAAGGCAAACGAAAAAGGCACAGGAAAAAGGCAAATATTTTTGTAAATTTTTGTTTTTTTCAGAAGTGGGGGAAAGGAAAACCAGGGGCAAAAAAGTAAATGCAAGAGATGAGTTTGCGACACTTACTTGGATGAGTTCTTGACTTGATCCTCGCCAGCAACAGCGCCAGAAATCCTTCTGCTACTTCTCAAACAACAGCGCCAAAAATTGACACATTGACGGTGACTTCCTTGCGTTGGTTTTCCCTAGAAGAGGAAAGGGTGATGCAGCACAGGAGCAGTACATATATCCCTCAGTTTGAGAACCAAGGTATCAATCCAGTAGGAGAATCTTGTCATGTCCAGAGTACCTGCGCAAACACAAAAGAGCTTGCACCCAACGCTATAAAGGGGTTGTCAATCCCTTCAAGATTGAGTGCAAAGTGAGATCTGAAGGCGGAAAGTGCAACAAAGTAAAAGAGTAAGGATGAAAATATGGTGTGAAGTAGACCCCGGGGCCATAGTGTTCACTAGAGGCTTCTCTCAAAATAGCAAATATTACGGTGGGTGAACAAATTACTGTCAAGCAATTGATAGAACTGCGCAAAGTCATGACGATATCTAAGGCAATGATCATACATATAGGCATCACGTCCGAGACAAGTAGACCGATACTTTCTGCATCTACGACTATTACTCCACACATCGACCGCTATCCAGCATGCATCTAGTGTATTGAGTTCATGATGAACAGAGTAACGCCTTAAGCAAGATGACATGATGTAGAGGGATAAACTCGAACCAATGATGAAAACCCCATCTTTTTACCCTTGATGGCAACAACACGATGCATGCCTCGCTACCCCTTCTATCATGGAGTGAGGTCACCGCATGTTATGAACCCAAAACCAAGCACTTCTCCCATTGCAAGAATAATAGACCAAGCTAGCCATACAAAACCCACAACTCGAACAGAATTACAAAGATATCAAATCATGCATATAAGAGATCAGAAGAAACTCAAATAAGATTCATAGATAATCTGATCATAAATCCACAATTCATGGGATCTCGACAAACACACCGCAAAAGAAGATTACATCTGATAGATCTCCATGAAGATCATGGAGAACTTTATATTTAAGATCCAAGAGAGAGAGAAAGCCATCTAGCTACTAGCTATGGACCCATAGGTCTATGGTGAACTACTCACGCATCATTGGAGAGGTCATGGTCTTGATGGAGAAGCCCTCCGTATCCGAATTCCCCCTCTGGCACGGCACCAGAACATGCCCCAGATGGGATCTTAGGGAGACAGAAGCTTGTGGCGGCGGAAAAGTACTATCGATGATCTCCTGATTTTTTCTGGAATTTTTGGGAATATATAGGTGAAAGACCTAAGGCAGAGGTGGCCCAGGGAGCCCACAAGCCTGGGAGGCACGACCCCCCTGGCCGCGGCTAGGGGGCTTGCGGGGTCCCTCGTGGCCCCCTGCCTTGGTTCTCAAGTCCCCCGATCCTCTTCTATTTCGGAAAAAACTTTTTGGAAATTTAGCTACGTTTGGACTCCGTTTAAAATTCTCCTTTGAAAAGGGTCAAAACACGGAAAAATAGGAACTGGCACTTGGCACTGAGTTCATAAGTTAGTCCCAAAAAATATATAAAAGGCATACAAAGGATCCAAAGTTTGACAAGATAATAGCATGAAACCATCAAAAGTTATAGATACGTTGGAGATGTATCACCCGCCTCCGTTGTCCGTAGCGGATGGCATAGGCAGCTTGGACGAAGACAGGACGGCTGCTGATGCTCTCCTAGCCTTCTTGGAAGCCATGGGAGTTGATGAAGATGTTGAGGAAGACACGCGGTGTTGGAGAAGATTCACGAACCAAATTCCCCCTACCTAGCGCGCCAAAGATGTCGGGGTACGACGATCTATGAGACCGGCAATGTCCCATTGCTATCATTTTACAGGACTATGGGTGCACAAAGAGCATCACTGATGACTACATGCACGGTGATTTAGACATGTTCAGGCCACTCGGAAGCGTAAAACCCTAAGTCAGGTGTTTTGGTGGATTATGTGGGTGTTCACAGTACAAATGCGCTCATCCGACAAGGATGCTCGAGGGCAGCAGCTACACGTGTACAATGAATGGAGAGTCGAACTTTCTAAAGGTAGCCAAAGACCTCCTTTTATAGTCCAATTGGTTACCAGAGTGACTAAATCAGTCTTTTCATTGGTGAACAGTCCACAAGCTAATTGCTAAACTACTGACAGAAGCAACAGTGGGAACTACCTAACTTTGACACACAAAGACAAGTGCATTAAATGCGCCATGAGATGGCATGCTGGTGACGTTCCCCGGCAAGGATTGCCACTCCTTCCACGATGTTCTCCCAACTACCTTCTGTTTACTTGACATGCCGTGGGACGAGTGTCTTGAAGCTGTTGGATGCCTCTAACGAGACCCACCTAACCACCTGCCCGCTCGACACCTCACTGATGTTGACGATCAGCCTTATGATGTGGAGCGACGAAGATCTCGAGGGGCCCTGGGGGGCACAGCGGATGTTAGGTCTTCTTCCTCCCGCCAAGATGGCTCTCCGGGGCCTTGTTTCTGGTCTTTGCTTGTCATTGTTTGGAGGTTGATGTTGGTCGACATGGCTTATGATGTTTGGAGGTTGCTTGTCTTGCCCGCCCGGTGGCCCAAAGTACCTGTGTACAAGTCTGGGTACTAAAGCCACCATTTTTAGTACACCTTCAATATCCTTAAGATTTTTATAGGTCAAAACACACCATATAGGAGAAGAGGGAGTTCGAGAGACGTGATGTCCCCACGAGGCAATAGGGCGCGCCTTAGGGGGGTGGTCGTGCCCTGTTGGCTCATCGCCAGTAGTTGGCCCCCTTTGGTATATTTTTGGCCCAATAAATATTATATATTCCATTAAAGTGCTCCGTCAAATTTTAGTTCATTTGGAGTCGAAAAATTTTCACCCTTTTTCTTGGTTTTCAAGTCCAGAATTCTAGTTTCCGGCAGTTTCCCTCTTTGTGGTGTACTTGCATATTCAGAGAGAAAATGCATAAGAATTGTATCTTTATGATGAATATTGGACAAGAATAACATAAATATCAATAAGAATTCTTGATGCATAATGGACGTATCAACTCCCCAAGCTTAGACCTCGCTTGTCCTCAAGCGAAGGCCGACCTCGATAATAATGACCACATGATCTGAGAGGGACGTGTCGATAATTTTTTTTTATGAAAATGAGGGCATGATGAATATTGACATAGGAGCAAGTTTTTTCATCATATAGCTTCTCATAAGAAAGTAACGATCCATACATTATATAAAGTAGAGGACATAATCATCGTTGACAATCAACAAAATATGTTCTTAGTTATTGTGAGAATCATAATTCATCATTTTCAAGAGAAGAGTCTAGGTAAGATTTTTTTATTGTTGCAAGTATACATACTCAACTATCGTTTTGTATTCTATAATTGATGACACTCATTGCATATTTTTGCAGCTAGTGTTTCCATTGGACACATAGGAAGATGGAGGATTGATAGTTATTGCCACTACACTCATGTATTTTTTAAAAATTTCATTGAATTGAAAAAAGTTCGTCAATATTTAAAAAGTTCATTATTTTTGATAAAAATTCATCCTTTTTAAAAAATATGTTCATCAAATTTAAAAAAGTTCATCAATATTCAAAAACTTCATAGAATTTTAGTAGTTTAGTGAAGGTTCAACGATTTTGAGAGGAAAGTTCATCAATCTTCACAAATATTCATTGAAATTTAAAAAATGTTCTTCAATATTTAAAAAGTTCGAAGAATTTTCAAAAAATAATTCGTTGACTGACGGCAAGATTGGTCGACCCATTTACGAACGCCACTAGCGCTAGTAAACAAAAATGCACGTTAACTCACGCATGTGGCGCCGAATAGGAAATACCGCTTCCCCGATGTCGCGACGACGTGCACTAGCTACTTGGAAGGTCCAATGGCCGGAGATGGTGGCTGGGTGGGGGGGCGACCAGTTCCAGGGAAGATCGGTTGGATCCAGCTGTCGGCGGGGCTTGAATAACGGTGCCGACGAGCTTGTGCACGGGGAGGCAACTATGACGGTTGCTTCTTCGGAGCTCCATGATGCTTGTACTGCGAATAGAGAGATTAAGGGTGTGGAGTGATAGAGATCTCTTAGAGGAGAGAGAAGGCACAGGGTAATGGAGGGTCGACCCATGTCACCGGCGCCCGACGGCTCTTCGGCCGTTCACAAGTGAGAGGTGGCGACAAGGAGGCGCACTCGGTGGGATTGGTCGAGGCGAGTAACTCAGGACAGGAGCTCATGGGCGAGCCACAACTTTTGGCGCTTTGTGGTCAGCGAACATGTCTGGGTTGGCCGCGGACAATGTCCGTGTAGGGAAGAACTTATGGTTGTGGGACACTCGATGAAGATCCAATGGTCGAGATTTGGATCTGGAATAAGATTTCGGCTGAGGAAGTTTCTTAGGGATCGAGGGGAGGTTTTCTAGGTGGTGGCTGCAAATTTGACAAGGGGGAAACCCTAGGGAGTGAGAGGGGCACTCTCCATGGGTGGTCTTTAAATAGGGAATGGACTATGGTGGGATGGTTCTCGTTCGTCCGATCGTGATCCAATGGCCAGGCTAGGCGGGCTTTGTGGGTTGTGCACTTGGGCTAGGCTGAGATGAGAGTGAGGTTTGTGGCCCGCGACATGATTTGACAAACCAAAACATCCAACGATAAAATCACTATAGTGTCGCTATAGGTTTAATAGTCCGGGTATCAAACGACCTCCGAATGCAACTAAATTTGGCAGGCGGTCTACCTACACTATATTACGACCGCACATCAAATTTCAACCCATCCCGAGGAATTTCTATACGCACTTTTAAAAACAATATTCTAACGATGCTGGGGCACGTGCATGTGTGGTTGGACTCGAAACGATCGTCGACGAGAACAGAGCGGACCGACAACTAATAACAAATGCATGTCTTAAAAAACTGACGTCAACGGAGTGCCGATGGAATGTGGATGATGTGCATGATGTGATGATGAATGGAACAACCAAATGAATCACACGGCAATAACGAAATAAAAAGGGAAACTTCTGGAGCGTCGATCTTGGGTTGTTATACTACTCGAGGACGGCCATGAATTAAGTTTGGGGATATTGATATGTCTCCAACATATTGATAATTTTTTATTGTTTCATGCTATTATATTATCGATCTTGGATCCTTTATATGCAATAATATGCTATTATATGTCATTTTGGGGAACTAACCATTTAACCCAGTTCCCATACTAGTTTCTATTTTTTGCATGTTTTTGACTTTTGTATAAAATCAATACCGAAGAGAGTCCAAACACGATCAGACTTTTTGGTTATTTTTTGGATGATTTTGGACCCATGAAGCTTCGGGAGGACTCCAGCCGCCATATGAGGTCGGGACAAGCCCAAAGGGCACACCCTTGAGGCTTGTGGAGCCCTCATTGGTCCTCCTAACCTAGTTGCACTATGATAAATTCTGAAATATTCCAAAAACATCGTAGAGCCACCCAAAACACTTTTTTGGGCGTGCCATGTCTGTGTTCCTCCATGATCCCTTCTGGAGGCATTTTCTGGTGCCCTATCGGAGGGGGAATTGATCATGGATGCCATCTAAATCAACCTTATGCCTCCATGATGATGCGTGTGTAGTCCACCACAAACCAGCATGGCCATACCAAGTACATAGAAGACTTTGTCTCTCTCTACTATCTTTAATCCAAGGCTTTTCACGATTCTCACGATGACCTATTCGATGTAATTCTCTTTTGCGGTGTGTTCGTTGGGATTCGATGAATTGTGGGTTCATGATCTAATTAATCATTGGAAGTAACGGAGTCTCCTCAGAATTCTATTATGCATGATTATTATTGCTTCGTATTTCTCTTCAATATACCCATTTGGTTTGGCCAACTAGATTAATTTATCTTCCACGGGAGTGGTGCGTTTTTAGTGGGTTAAATCTTGCGGAGCTCTATATCTTACTCACAGAAAGGTACAAGACACATATTTGTATTGTTGCTAGTAACGATAAAGCGACGGGGTCTGAACATATTGCTTGTCTTACTTTGTCTGCATCATATCAACCTGTTCCAAGCATTACTCCATTTTATACTTAATACTCTAGATACATGTTGGATAGCTGTTGATGAGTGGAGTCATAGTAGTAGATGCAAGATTGTTTCGGTCTATTTATTTATGGGCGTGATTTCTGTATACACATAATCATTATCATGAATAACATGTCATTACAATGCGCTATTATGTCAATTGTCCAGCGGTAATTTGTTTCCCATCGTGTGCTATGTTTGAAAGAGAAGCCTCTACACATAATCTTTATTGTGAATAACATGTAATAAATATGCGCTCTTATGTCAACTGGCCAACAATGGTTTGTTTACCCACCTTGTGCTATGTTTGAGAGAGAAACCTCTAGTGAAAACTATGCCCCGCGGGTGTACGCAATCCTATTACAAAAACCCAAAAAGACCACGCTGCACTTTTACTTTTCTTATTTAATTTTACAATTATTATTATCTACCTATCTACCGGAATTAATCCTTGCGAGGAACAAGGTCAAGGAGCTTGACAACCCTGTTTCCCATGTTGGATTCAAGTGTTTGGTCTTTTGTGTAGGTGCTGAAGACGAGAGTTTACTTGATTCTCCTATTTGTTTGATAACCTATTCTCACGGAGGAAAATACTTATCTCTACTATAATACTTCATCCCTCCTCTTTGGGGGTAAACCCTACATAATTTACAAGTACTATAAAGAACATCATATCAACAGGCTTGGATGCACCGATGAAGTATGCGCCAAATCTAGAGGTGAGAACTCCTAATGCACAATACCGAAGAGGCTAGCAAAATATGGAATCAACCAGAGTACTTATGTTACACGAACTCTCATTAAATACAAGGAACTGGGATACTTATTGCATCCTCTATTATCTCTCTCTAAGAAAATTACTTTTCACATGCCCCTAGGGAGGAGGTTGGGAGGAGATAACCACTTCATGCCCCATGCCACAAAACACACAATGCTTTCAATCAAGGATACTCAACACTCCAAGTTCGTAGTTGTGCCACGATTGAAATTTTAATGAATAGTTGATCAAAAAACTTAGTTTCATTATTCTTACTAATCAACTTTTGCCTACTAGTAAGCCCCATTTATAACCTCAATTTCGTTTATCATAAGTTTCACATTTAGTGATCTACATGAAAGTTTTTATTATATTATCCTTGTATATTATCGGTGCACTAAAGACTAGGGTCTCTAGTGCCCCAGACTTGTGCACGGGCACAAAAGAGCCCCTGACCTCAGGGCACGGCGGAATCCAGACAAGACTCACCCCAAGATATCCAAGCCCCCGGTAAGCCTGTCTTGCTAGGAAGACACCCGAGGCCACGTCCGCCCAACGGATGTGATGAACACACCTAGCCCAAGGCCCTAGTAACCCCCCTCGTCGGGAAGACAGCCGAAGCCCCCAGCAAGTCTCCTTGCTAGGACGAAGCACCAATGCCCCGACAACTCCCCTTTTGCCGGGATGACATGCTAGCACGCGAGAGGGCGACCGCCCTTGCCATAGTGCCACCTCTCCCCCATGTTCCAACGCATTCCGCATGCGCCAGCGGGGCGTCCAGGTGTCGAAACGCTTGGACACATGTCTACACCAACACTTACCTGACATGGACAAGACGTGCATTTAATGCACCTCACAGTGGTAGATGGATAAGCACTCCTGTAGGTTCACTTTAACATCTCGTGAACCTACCATTGAGCATTGTAGGTGACCCCTTTGACTATAAAAGGAGGCCCTTAGCTCATTCACAAGGGGTTAGACTTTTTGGAGATTGTCCAAGAAGACGATTATCATCACTGTAAATGAGCAACGGAAGAATGCTTAATACGATCAGACGAGCAGGACGTAGGGTTTTACACCTAAGCGGCCCGAACCTGGGTAAAAAGGCTTGCCGGGTGTTGATCGTTTGGTCTGCTCTTGACACTATTTTTGCCCGCCCTACAAACACAAGGGTATCTCGTCGATCCCCATAGGTGTCGACCTAGCATCGCCGACATCTTTGGCGCGCTAGGTGGGGGGGGGGGAGATTGCGTTGATCTGACCTAGCCTTCAGCGCACCGCCTCTCCTTCGTCGCCATGGCCCCCAAGAGAAGGGGCGCTCCGACGACCAGCGCTCCCGTACCCAGCTCTCCGGCCCCGACGGGGGTAGGAGAAGGTACGGGCGCAGGATAAGAAGGCGGATGCCCCGAGCTTTGATGTTTGCTTTGTATCCCTTGCAACAGCGCCAGAAATAGTTGTGTCGAGGACACCAGGAATCCTTCAGCTACGGCTACGCCTTAAGGGACTTCCTAGGAAAGTATGCAAAGGATTTCCCCCAGGGCCTTGGAGCCTTGCATTGGTGTTCCCTCGAAGCGGAAAGGGTGTTGTAGCACAGCGACGGTAAGTATTTCCCGCAGTTTGAGGACCAAGGTATCATTCCGGCGGAAGAGTATCTCAAGATCCTACACCAACACAAAAGCTTGCACCCAACGCTAAGAAGGGGTTGTCAATCCCTTATAGATTGTTTGCCAAGTGAGAACTGAAAGCAACAAAGTAACAAAGCAAAGTAAAAGCGCAGATGTAAACGATTGATGTGAATAGACCCGGGGGCCGTAGTGTTTACTAGTGGCTTCTCTCATAAAAGGTAGTAGACGGTGGGTGAACAAATTACTGACGAACAATTGATAGAACTGCGCAAGTCGTGACGATATCTATGCAATGATTATTTCTATAGGCATCACGTCCGAAACAAGTAGACTGATACTTTCTGCATCTACTACTATTACTCCACACGTCGACCGCTATCCAGCATGCATCTAGTGTATTAAGTCCATAAGAACAGAGTAACGCCTTAAGCAAGATGTCATGATGTAGAGGGATAATATCAAACCAATGATAAAAACCCCATCTTTTTACCCTTGATGGCAACTACTTGATGTGTGCCTTGCTGCCCCTACTGTCACTGGGAACGGTCACCACATGGTAGAACCCAAAACCAAGCACTTCTCCCATTGCAAGAACCATAGATCTAGTTGGCCAAACAAAACCCAAGACTCGGAGAGACTTACAAGGATATCAAATCATGCATATAAGAAATCAGCAAAGACTCAAATATATATCATAGATAATATGATCACAAGTCCAAAATTCATCGGATCTCAACAAACACACCGCCAAAGAAGATTACATCGGATAGATCTCCATGAAGATCGTGGAGAACTTTGTATTGAAGATCCAAGAGAGAGAAGAAGCCATCTAGCTACTAACTACGGACCCGTAGGTCTGAAGTGAACTACTCACGAGTCATTGGAGGGGCGATGATGATGATGAAGAAGCCCTCCACCTCCAAAGTCCCTACCGACAGGGTGCCGGGAAGGGTCTCGAGATGAGATCTCGCGGAAACGGAAGCTTGCGGCGGCGGAAAAGTATTTTCGAGGCTCCCCTGATTTTTGGCGGAATTTTGGGGAATATATAGGCCAAAGACCTAGGTCAGTGGGCGGCCAGGGAGGCCACAAGCCTGCCCATCGCCGCCTCCCCCTGGTGGCGGAGTGGGGTTTTGTGGGCGCCCTGGAGCCCACCTGGCTTGGCCCAAAAGCCCCTGGTCTTCTTCCGTCCGGGAAAAAATCATTTCGGGGTTTTTCTTCCATTTGGACTCCGTTCCAAAGTCACATCTGAAAAGAGTCAATAACACGGAAAAAACAGGAACTCGCACTTGGCACTGAATTAATAAGTTAGTCCCAAAAAGATATAAAAACATACATAGAAAAACAAAAGAAGACAAGAGAACAGCGTGAAACCATCAAAAATTTAAGATACGTTTGAGACGTATCAAGCATCCCCAAGCTTAACTCATGCTCGTCCTCGAGTAGGGAAACGATAAAAATGAATTTTTGATGCTTTCATGCTACCTAGCATAGGTGTCCTTTGTAATTCCTCTTATGTGACGTGAATGTTCAGATCCATTAGATTCAAAACAATAGTTTGCTATTGACGTGGAAACAATAATAATTCAACAAACTAACAAAGTAATCATGAACTTTCGAAATAACAACGCCAAAATAAAGTTATCCCTACAAAAGCATATAGTCTGGCTATGCTCTATCATCATTGCACAACGAGTTTAAATCATGCACAACCCCGGTATTGGCCAAGTAATTGTTTCACACCTTTACTTTCTCAAAAAATTTCAACTCTCACGCAATACATGAGCGTGAGGCATGGTTATAGCACTATAGATGGTGTGGAATGTGGTGGGGGTTGCAAGACAAAAAGGAGAAGATAGTCACATTAACTAGGCATATCAATGAGTTGTGGAGATTCTCATCGATAGATATCAATGTGAATGAGTAGGGATTTCCATACAAATGATGCACTAGAGCTACAAGTATGTGAAAGCTCTTAAAGAAAACTAGTGGGTGTGCATCCAACTTGCTTGCTCACGAAGACCTAAGGAAATTTTGAGGAAGCCTATGATTGGAATATACAAGCCAAGTTATATAATGAAAATTTCCCACTAGCTATATGGTGGTGACAAAACGAGACTCTCAATCATGAAGATCATGGTGCTCAAAATGCACAAGTGTGGAAAAAAGTGGTAGCATTGTCCCTTCTCTCTTTTTCTCTCATTTTATTTTTATTTTGGTGCGCTCTTTGGCCTCTTTTTTTTATGGGATTCTTTGGCCTCTTTTATTTCCTCACATGGGACAATGCTCCAATAATGATGATCATCACACTTTCAACTCAAAACTTAGAGCAATTATGACTTTATATGGAATTCCTTCGGTAGTGTACCATGGCAATGATCTAGCATGGCATAGATATCAATGGAAACATCATGCTAGTTATCTTACGATCGTGAAAAGGCAATGCAGACATGGTGGAACATATCATGGTGGTAGTTGCATGGCAATATATCTCGGAATGACTTCGAAAAAGCCATAGTAGGTAGGTATGGTGGCTGTTTTGAGGAAGGCTAATGGTGGGTTTTGTGCACTGGCGAAAGTTGCACGACACTAAGAAGATAGTGATGGTGGAAGGTGAAAGTGCATCTAAACCATGGACTCAACATTAGTCATGAAGAACTCATATACTTTTTGCAAAAAATTTATTAGTAATCGAAACAAAGCATTCGACGCATACTCCTAGGGGAAGGGTTGGTAGGTATAAAGCATCGCGTGATCCCGACCGCCACGCAAAGGATGAGAATCAATATACTAATCATGCTCAGATTTCATCACATAGCGGTTCACCATACGTGCATGCTACGGGAATCACCAACTTCAACACAAGTATTTCTAGATCCACAACAACTTACTAGCATGACTTCAATATTACTATAACCACAACTCATAACTAATTGAGATTAATCAAACTTCTCTAACTATTGAATGCACATGAAGGTGGAAGTTTTCGTACCCCTTCGGATAACTACCCCTTTTGAGACTACTTTCAAAGCATAGATCAACTACCAAGCCATGCACTGCTGTGCTCTAAAATATATAAGTGAAGCACACAGAGCAAAAGTATCTAGCTCAAAAGATATAAGTGAAGCACATGTGAGCTGAATTGTCTATCAAAAGATATAAGTGAAGCTCGACAAAATCATCGTGTGTGCATGTCTCTCTCTAGGTGTGCAGCAAGGATGATTGTGACACAACAAAAAATAAAAATAAAAGACTCCTACGATACAAGACGCTCCAAGCAAAAACACATAACATGTGGTGAATAAAAATATAGCCCCAAGTAACGTTACCGATGGATTGAAGACAAGAGAGGGGATGCCTTCCCGGGGCATCCCCAACTTTAGGATTTTACGGCATCCTTGAATCTATTGGGGTGCCTTGGGCATCCCCAAGCTTGAGCTCTTGCCACTCTTTATCTTTTTGTCCATAAGAACTTCAACCAAAACTTGAAAACTTCACAACACGAAACTTAAACAAAAACTCGTGATAACATTACTACAAGAAAGCAAACCACCACTTCCTTAGGTACTGTAGAAAACTTAAATTCTACTTCTTTTGATGTTGGGTTACTGTACTTTCAATCTTCCATGGCTAATACCCCCCGATACTATCCATAGTTTCATCAAAATAAGCAACCAACACAACAAAAACAGAATCTTTTAACAGCAGACCAGTCTATAGCAATCTGTATGTTTCGTATACCTCTGGTACTTCAAACATTCTGAAAACTTACGACAGTCTGAAGATTTTGTGTAGAAAACAGAAGCAAAAAGAATCAACTCAAAAACTTCTACTGGAAACAAATCAAAATTCTTTTCGTGAGCAGAAAGTTTTTGTCTTTTCCAGTGTGACCAAACGATCATCCTCAAGACTAATCATAACGGTTTTGCTTGGAACAAACGCAAAAAGAAACACAAAAAACACAATCATAACAGAATTATGAAAGTGTGGAAAACACAAAACATAAGGAAAAAGGATAGACTCGTTGGGTTGCCTCCAACAAGCGCTTTTGTTTAACGCCCTTAGCTAGGCGAAAGTGATGGAATCACGTATAGTCATCTTTGGTCCTCAAACCATAAGTTGCCCTCATCATAGATTCATAAGGAAATGTTATTTTCTTTCTAGAAAAGTGCTCCATGCCCTTATTTAAGGGAAATTGAAATCTTATATTCCCTTCCTTCATATCGATAATAGCACCAATAGCCTTAGGAAAGGTCTACCAAGAATAATGGGACATGAAGGATTGCAATCTATGTCAAGTACAATGAAATCCACGGGTACATAGTTCTTATTTGCAACAATAAGAACATCATCGATCCTCCCCATGGGCTTCTTGACGGTAGAATCCGCAAGATGCAAATTAAGAGACCACTCTTCAATCTCATGAAAACCAAGAATATCACATAAAGACTTTGGAATCGCGGAAACACTAGCACCCAAATCACACAAAGCATTGCACTAATAGTTTTTTATCTTGATTTTGAAAGTAGGTTCCCACTCATCATGAAGTTTTCTAGGTATAGAGAATTCTAGTTCGAGCTTCTCTTCAAGAGATTTCATCATAGCATCTACGATATGCGCGTTAAAGGCTTTGCTTTGGCTGTAAGCATGTGGAGAGTTTCCAATGGATTGCATCAAAGGAATACATTCAAACAAGGAGCAATTATCATAATTGAATTCCTTGAAATCCAAAGTGGGAGTTTCATTACTACCCAATTTTTTGACTTCTTCTACTCCACACTCCACACCATTATCATCAAGATAGGTGGACTCCGAATCATTGGGGCGTTTTTCAACCAAAGTGGATTCATATGGGGGAGAGGAAAACGAGAGGCAATTGGCTACAGAAGTAAATGCAAGAGAAGAGTTTGTGAGACCTACTTGGATAGATCTTGATTTCTCCTCCCCGGCAACGGCGCCAGAAATACTTCTGATGTTTGCTGTCTTTCCCTTGCAACGGCGCCAGAAATAGTTGTGTCGACGGCACCAGGAATCCATCAGCTACAGCTACGCCTTAAGGGAGTTACTAGGCAAGTATGCAAAGGATTTCCCCCGTGGCCTTGGAGCCTTGTGTTGGTGTTCCCTCGAAGTGGAAAGGGTGATGTAGCACAGCGACAGTAAGTATTTCCCTCAGTTTGAGAACCAAGGTATCAATCCGGCGGAAGAGTATCTCAAGATCCTGCACAAACACAAAAGCTTGCACCCAACGCTATGAAGGGGTTGCCAATCCCTTATAGATTGTTTGCCAAGTGAGAACTGAAAGCAACAAAGTAACAAAGCAAAGTAAAAGCGGAGATGTAAACGATGGATGTGAATAGACCCGGGGGTCGTAGTGTTTACTAGTGGCTTCTCTCATAAAAGCAAGTAGACGGTGGGTGGACAAATTACTGACGAGCAATTGATAGAACTGCGCAAAGTCGTGACGATATCTATGAAATGATTATTTCTATAGGCATCACGTCCGAAACAAGTAGACCGATACTTTCTGCATCTACTACTATTACTCCACACGTCGACCGCTATCCAGCATGCATCTTGTGTATTAAGTCCATAAGAACATAGTAATGCCTTAAGGAAGATTACATGATGTAGAGGGATAATCTCAAACCAATGATCAAAACCCCATCTTTTTACCCTTGATGGCAACTACTTGATGTGTGCGTTGCTGCCCCTACTGTCACTGGGAAAGGTCACCAGATGGAAGAACCCAAAACCAAGCACATCTCCCATTGCAATAATCATAGATCTAGTTGGCCAAACCAAACCCAAGACTCGGAGAGACTTACAAGTATATCAAATCATGCATATAAGAAATCAGGAAAGACTCAAATATATATATGATAGATAATCTAATCACAAGTCCAAAATTCATCGGATCTCGACAAACACACCGCCAAAGAAGATTCCATCGGATAGATCTCCATGAAGAACATGGAGAACTTTGTATTGAGGATCCAAGAGAGAGAAGAAGCCATCTAGCTACTAACTACGGACCCGTAGGTCTGAAGTGAACTACTCAAGAGTCATTGGAGGGGCAATGATGAAGATGAAGAAGCCCTCCACCTCCAAATTCCCCTCCGGCAGGGTGCCGGGAAAGGTCTCCAGATGAAATCTCGCGGAAACGGAAGCTTGCGGCGGCGGAAAAGTATTTTTGAGGGTCCCTTGATTTTTTGCGGAATATTTGGGAATTTATAGGACAAAGACCTAGGTCAGGGGGCGACCAGGGAGGCCACAAGCCTGCCCATCACCGCCTCCCCCTGGTGGCGGAGTGGGGGCTTGTGGGCTCCCTGGAGCCCACCTGGCTTGGCCCAAAAGATCCCTGGTCTTCTTCCATTCGGGAAAAAAATCATTTCGGGGTTTTTCTTCCGTCTGGACTCCGTTCCAAAATCAGATCTGAAAAGAGTCAAAAACACGGAAAAAAGGAACTGGCACTTGGCACTGAATTATTAAGTTAGTCCCAAAAGATATAAAAAGATACATGAAACAACCGAAGAAGACAAGATAACAGCGTGAAACCATAAAAATATATAGATACATTTGAGACGTATCAAGTTTCGGCAGCATTATGGAGAGCAGACCGAGGCGAGTGGAGTCACCCGCGGCAGCGGCGATCATCCTCCCACTAGTACGTCGAGGGACACGGCCGCGCGACTAGCCGACGATGCGACCACGTCCAAATATGCGCCTATGCCTCTCAAGGTGCCTGCACAAGCCCACACATCGCGGATTTATCAGGCCATGCAGGACGGATCGCCCTAGGAGGGTGGCGATCCGCCCCCACCTAAGGGCCCCCTCGAACCAAGATACGTCTCAAACGTATCATTAATTTTTGATGGTTTCACGCTGTTATCTTGTCAACTTTGGATGTTTTGTTTACCTTTTATATCTTTTTTGGGACTAACTTATTAACTCAGTGCCAAGTGCCAGTTCCTATTTCTTCTGTGTTTTTGACTCTTTTCAGATCTGGAACGGAGTCCAAACGGAATAAAATCCCCGAAATGAATTTTTCCAGAACGGAAGAAGATCGGGAGCCTTGAGGGCCAAGCAAATAGGCCCACAGGGGGCCCACAAGCCTTGTTGCCGCGCCCAGGGGGGAGGCCGCGGCACCCAAGCTTGTGGCCCCCTGGCGCTCCCCTGCCCTAGGTCTCTGGCCTATAAATTCTCTAATAATCCAGAAAAATAAGGGCGTCCACGAAAACACTTTTCCGCCGCCGCAAGTTTCCGTTTCCGCGGGATCTCATCTGGAGACCCTTCCCGGTGCCCTGCCGGAGGGGACTTTGTAGTTGGAGGGATTCTTCATCAACATCATCGCCCCTCCAATGACTCGTGAGTAGTTCACTTCAGACCTACAGGTCCGTAGTTAGTAGCTAGATGGCTTCTTCTCTCTCTTGGATCTTCACTACAATGTTCTCCATGGAGATATATCCGATGTAATCCTCTTTGGCGGTGTGTTTGTCGAGATCCGATGAATTGTGGATTTGTGATCAGATAATCCATGATATATATTTGAGTCTTTGCTGATATCTTATTTGCATGATTTGATATCCTTGTAAGTCTCTCCGAGTCTTGGGTTTTGTTTGGCCAACGAGATCTATGATTCTTGCAATGGGAGAAGTGCTTGGTTTGGGGTTCATACAGTGTGGTGACCTTTCCCAGTGATAGAAGGGGCAGCAAGGCACGCATCGTGTTGTTGCCATCTAGGGTAACAATATGGGCTTTTACCGTAGATATCAGATTGTCCATCTACATCATGTCATCTTGCTTAAGGCGTTATTCTGTTCTCATGAACTTAATACACTAGATGCATGCTGGATAGCGGAGGACGTGTGGAGTAATAGTAGTAGATGCAGAAAGTATCGGTCTACTTGTTTCGGACTTGATGCCTATAGATATAATCATTGCCATAGATAACGTCATGACTTTGCGTGGTTCTATAAATTGCTCGACAGTAATTCGTTCACCCACCGTCTACTTGCTTTCATGAGAGAAGCCACAAGTGAACACTACGGCCCCCGGGTCTATTCACACCTATCGTTTCCACTTTCGCTTTTACATTGCTTTGTTTCTTTGTTGCTTTCAGTTCTCACTTGGCAAACAATCTATAAGGGATTGACAACCCCTTCATAGCGTTGGGAGCAAGCTGTTTGTGTTTGTGCAGGTACTTGTGATATTCCTTCACTGGATCGATACCTTGGTTCTCAAAACTGAGGGAAATACATACCGCCGCTGTGCTACATCACCCTTTCTGCTTCGAGGGAACACCAACGCAAGGCTCCAAGGCCACGGGGGAATCCTTTGAATATTTGCCAAGGAAGTCCCTAAAGGCGTAGCCGTAGCAGAAGGATTCCTGGTGCCGTTGCTGAGAAGTATCAAGACAAGAATAGTCTCCCGTCAGCACGCTTGTTTCTGGCGCCGTTGGAACATCTTTTGTTGCAGTAGCAGAAGTATTTCTGGCGCCGTTGCCGGGGAAGGAGAGATCTATCCAAGTAGGTCTCACAAACTCATCTCTTGCATTTACTTTTCTTTGCCAGTTGCCTCTCGTTTTCCTCTCCCCCACTTCACATTTGCCGTTTTCATTTGCCTTTCTCCTTTGCCTTTTTCTTTTGGCTTTTTGCCGTTTTCCTTTGCCGGTTTTCTTGCTTGCTTGTGTGCTTGTTTGTTTGTTGAAGTCATCATGGCTGAAAACACCAAACTTTGCGACTTCTCGAGTACCAATAATAATGATTTTATTAGTACTCCGATTGCTCCCGCCACTAGTACGAAATCGTATGAAATCAATGCAGCTTTGCTGAATCTTGTTATGAAAGAGCAATTTTCTCGCCTTCCTAGTGAAGATGCTGCATCCCATCTCAATATCTTCATTGAGATTTGCGATATGCAAAATAAAAGAGATGTGGCTAATGACGTGATTAAGTTGAAGCTTTTTCCTTTCTCGTTGCGAGATCGCGCAAAAACTTGGTCTTCTTCTTTGTCTAAAAATAGTATCGATTCTTGGGATAAGTACAAAGATGCTTACATATCCAAGTATTTTCCGCCGGCTAAGATTATCTCCTTACGTAACGATATCATTAATTTCAAGCAAATTGATCATGAATACATTGCACAATCTTGGGAGAGGATGAAGTTAATGATTAGAAATTGTCCCGCTCATGGCTTGAGTTTGTGGATGATTATACAAATCTTTTATGCTGGCTTTAATTTTTCCTCTCGCAATATCTTGGACTCCGCCTCAGGTGGAACATTGATGGAAAGCACGTTAGGAGACGCTAAAAAACTCCTAGACAATATCATGACCAACTACTCTCAGTGGCACACTGAAAGGTCACCTGCTAGCAAAAAGGTACACGCTATAGAAGAAATTAACTCGCTTAGTGCTAAGATGGACGAGTTGATGAATTTGGTTGCTAGTAGAAACACTCCTTTAGATCCTAATGACATGCCACTATCTTCCTTGATTGAGAGTAGCAACGCTAGTTTGGACGTTAATTTTGTTGGTAGGAACAATTTTGGCAACAACAATGCTTTTAGAGGAAACTATGTTCCTAGGCCTTTTCCTAGTAACTCCTCTAACAATTATGGCAATTCCTACAACAACACTTATGGAAATCACAACAAATTACCCTCTGATATAGAGAGTAATATCAAAGAGTTCATCAACTCTCAAAAGATTTTCAATGCGTCCATAGAGGAAAAACTACTCAGAATTGACGATTTGGCTATGAGCGTTGATAGGATGTCTTGTGATATTGATGCTTTGAAAGTTAGATGTGCTCCTCCCAAGGTCAACTTGGATGAAACTTTGGAAGCTATGCGTGTCTCCATGAATGTGAGCAAAGAAAGAACCACCCAAATTCGCCCAAGGCATGAATGGTTTAAAAGGGTGCGTTCTAGTGATGCAAATCACGAAGATCTTAAAGTGCTTGGTGTGACTCCTCTTGAATCTTTGTTTTCGCATGTTAAACCTATTGATGCAGGGGCTGGATATGAATCCACTTTGGTTGAAAAAAGCCCCAATGATTCGGAGTCCACCTATCTTGATGATAAAGGTGTGGAGAGTGGAGTTGAAGAAATCAAAATTTTGGGTAGTAATGAAACTCCCACTTTGGATTTCAAGGAATTCAATTATGATAGTTGATCCTTGTTTGAATGCATTTCTTTGATGCAATCCATTGCAAACACACCACATGCTTATAGCCAAAGCAAAGCCTTTAGCGCGCATATCGTAGATGCTATGATGAAATCTCTTGAAGTGAAGCTCGAACTATAAGTCTCTATACCTAGAAAACTTCATGAGGAGTGGGAACCTACTATCAAAATCAAGATCAAGAACTATGAGTGCAAGGCTTTGTGTGATTTGGGTGCTAGTGTTTCCGCGATTCCAAATTCTTTATGTGATATTCTTGGTTTTCATGAGATTGAAGAGTGTTATCTTAATTTGCATCTTGCGGATTCTACTGTCAAGAAACCCATGGGAAGGATCGATGATGTTCTTATTGTTGCAAATAAGAACTATGTACCCGTGGATTTCATTGTACTTGACATAGATTGCAATCCTTCATGTCCCATTATTCTTGGTAGACCTTTCCTAAGGCTATTGGTGCTATCATCGTTATGAAGGAAGGGAATATTAGATTTCAATTTCCCCTAAAGAAGGGCATGGAGCATTTTCCTAGAAAGAAAATAAGATTGCCTTATGAATCTATGATGAGGGCTACTTATGGTTTGAGCACCAAGGATGACTATACGTGATTCCATCACCTTATGCCTAGCTAAGGGCATTAAACAATAGCGCTTGTTGGGAGGCAACCCAACGAATCTATCCTTTTTCTTTCTGTTTTGTGTTTTCCACACTTTCATAATGCTGTTATGATTGTGTTTTTTGTGTTTCTTTTTGCGTTTGTGCCAAGCAAAACCGTTATGATTAGTCTTGAGGATGATCGTTTGGTCATGCTGGAAAAGGCATAAACTTTCTGCTCACGAAAAGAATTGTCATTTTTGTTATGTAAGAGATTTTGCGTTGATTCTTTTTGCTGCTGATTGCTACACAAGTTCTCCAGACTGTCGTAAGTTTTCGGAATTGTTGAAGTACCAGAAGTATACTAAGTATACATATTGCTACAGACTGGTCTGCTGTTAACAGATTCTGTTTTTGTTGTGTTGGTTGCTTATTTTGATGAAACTATGGATAGTATAGGGGGGGTATTAGCCATGGAAGATAGAAAATACAGTAACCCAACATCAACATAAGTAGAATTTAAGTTTGCTACAGGACCTAAGAAAGTGGTGGTTTGCTTTCTTATACTAATGTTATCACGAGTTTCTGTTTAAGTTTCGTGTTGTGAAGTTTTCAAGTTTTGGGTGAAGTTCTTATGGACAAAAAGATAAGGAGTGGCAAGAGCTCAAGCTTGGGGATGCCCAAGGAACACCAAGATGATACAAGGATGCTGTAAAAGCCTAAGCTTGGGGATTCCTCGGGAAGGCATCCCCTCTTTCGTCTTCAATCCATCGGTAACGTTACTTGGGGCTATATTTTTATTCACCACATGTTATGTGTTTTGCTTGGAGCGTCTTGTATCGTAGGAGTCTTTTAATTTTGTTGTGTCACAATTATCCTTGCTGCAAACCTAGAGAGAGAGACATGCACTCACCGTGATTTTGTCGAGCTTCACTTATATCCTTTGGTAGACAATTCAGCTCACATGTGCTTCACTTATATCTTTTGAGCTAGTTGATTTTGCTCTATGTGCTTCACTTATATATTTTAGAGCACGGCGGTGCGTGGCTTGGTAGTTGATCTATGCTATGAAAGTAGTCTCAAAAGGGGTAGTTATCCAAAGGGATACGAAAACTTCCACCTTCATGTGCATTGAATAGTTAGAGAAGTTTGATTCATCTCAACTAGTTTTGAGTTGTGGTTATGGTAATATTGAAGTTATATTAGTAAGGTGTTGTGAATATAGAAATACTTGCGTTGAAGTTAGTGATTCCCGTAGCATGCACGTATGGTGAACCGCTATGTGATGAAGTCTGAGCAGGATTAGTCTATTGATTGTCATCCTTTGTGTGGCGGTCGGGATCGCATGATGGTTTATACCTACCAAACCTTCCCCTAGGATTATGCGTTGAAAGCTTTGTTTCGATTACTAATAAAACTTTTGCAAGAAATATATGAGTTCTTCATGACTAATGTTGAGTCCATGGTTTAGATTCACTTTCACCTTCCACCATCACTATCGTCTTTAGTGCCGTGCAACTTTTGTCGGCGCACAAAACACACCGTTAGCCTCCCTCAAAACAGCCACCATACCTACCTACTATGGCTTTTTCAAAGTCATTCCGAGATATATTGCCATGCAACTACCACCATGACATGTGCCACCACTTATACATTGCCATTGCATGATCGTAAGATAGCTAACATGGTGTTTCCATTAATGTCCATGCCATGCTAGATCATTGTCACGGTACACTACCGAAGGCATTCCATATAGAGTCATCGTTGCTCTAAGTTTTGAGTTGTAAGTGGGATGATCATAATTGATGGAGAATTTTCCCATATGAGGAAATAAAAGAGGCCAAAGATTCCCACCAAAATAAAAATAAAAAATAAAAAAAAGAGGCCAAAGAGCCCATCCAAAAAAATGAGAGAACAAGAGAGAAGGGACAATGCTACCACCTATCCACACTTGTGCATATTAAGCACCATGATCTTCATGATTGAGAGTCTCTCGTTTTGTCACCACCATATAGCTAGTGGGAAATTGTCATTATATAACTTGGCTTGTATATTCCAGTGATAGGCTTTATCAAATTTGCCTTAGGTCTTCGTGAGCAAGCAAGTTGGATGCACACCGACGAGTTTTCTTTAAGAGCTTTCACATACTCTTAGCTCTAGTGCATCATTTGTATGGCAATCCCTACTCATTCACATTGATATCTATTGATGAGCATCTCCATAGCTCATCGATATGTCTAGTCAATGTGATCATCTTCTCCTTGTTTTGTCTTGCAACCTCCGACACACTCCACACCACTTATAGTGCTAAAACCATGGCTCACGCTCATGTATTGCGTGAGAGTTGAAAAAGTTTGAGAAAGTAAAGGTGTGAAAACAATTACTTGGCCAATACCGGGGTTGTGCATGATTTAAATTCGTTGTGAAATGATGATAGAGCATAGCCAGACTATATGATTTTGTAGGGATAACTTTCTTTTGGCCTTGTTATTTTGAAAGTTCATGATTACCTTGCTAGTTTGTTTGAATTATTATTGTCTCCACGTCAATAGGAAGCTATTGTTTTGAATCTAATGGATCTGAACATTCACGACACATAAGGGGAGTTACAAAGGACATCTATGTTAGACAACATGAAAGCATAAAAAATTCATTCTTTATCACTTCCCTACTCGAGGACGAGCAGGAGTTAAGCTTGGGGATGCTTGATACGTCTCAAACGTATCTATAATTTTTGATGGTTTCACACTGTTATCTTGTCAACTTTGGATGTTTTGTTTACCTTTTATATATTTTTTGGGACGAACTTATTAACTCAGTGCCAAGTGCCAGTTCCTGTTTTTCTGTGTTTTTGACTCTTTTTAGATCTGATTTTGGAACGGAGTCCAAACGGAATAAAATCCCCGAAATGAATTTTTCCAGAACGAAAGAAGATCGGGAGGCTTGAGGGCCAAGCAAGTGGGCCCGGAGGGGGCCCACAAGCCCTGTTGCCGCGGCAAGGGGGGGGAGGTCGCGGCAACCATGCTTGTGCCCCCCCTGGCGCTCCCCTGCCCTAGGTCTTTGGCCTATAAATTCCATAAAAATCCAGAAAAAATCAGGGCGTCCATGAAAACACTTTTCCGCCGCCGCAAGCTTCAGTTTCCGCGAGATCTCTTCTGGAGACCCTTCCCGGTGCCCTGCCGGAGGGGACTTTGGATTTGGAGGGCTCTTCATCAACATCATCGCCCCTCCAATGACTCGTGAGTAGTTCACTTCAGACCTCCGGGTCCGTAGTTAGTAGCTAGATGGCATCTTCTCTCTCTTGGATCTTCAATACAAAGTTCTCCATGATCTTCATGGAGATCTATGCGATGTAATCCTCTTTGGCGGTGTGTTTGTCGAGATCCGATGAATTGTGGATTTGTGATCAGATTATCTATCATATATATTTGAGTCTTCGTTGATTTCTTATATGCATGATTTGATATCCTTGTAAGTCTCTCCGAGTCTTAGGATTTGTTCGGCCAACTAGACCTATGATTCTTGCAATGGGAGAAGTGATTTTGGGTTCATACCGTGTGGTGACCTTTCCTAGTGACAGAAGGGGCAGCAAGGCACGGATCATGTTGTTGCCATCAAGGGTAACAAGATGGGCTTTTATCGTTGATATGAGATTGTCCATCTACATCATGTCATCTTGCTTAATGCGTTACTCTGTTCTCATGAACTTAATACACTAGATGCATGCTGGATAGCGGTCGACGTGTGAAGTAATAGTAGTATATGCAGAAAGTATCGATCTACTTGTTTTGGACGTGATGCCTATAGATATAATCATTGCCATAGATAACGTCACAACATTGCGCGGTTCTATCAATTGCTCGACAGTAATTCATTCAACCACCATCTACTTGCTTTCATGAGAGAAGCCACTAGTGAACACTACGGCCCCCGGGTCTATTCACACCTATCGTTTCCTCTTTCGCTTTTACTTTGCTTTGTTTCTTTGTTGCTTTCAGTTCTCACTTGGCAAACAATCTATAAGGGATTGACAACCCCTTCATAGCGTTGGGAGCAAGCTCTTTGTGTTTGTGCAGGTACTTGTGATATTCCTTCACTGGATCGATACCTTGGTTCTCAAAACTGAGGGAAATACTTACCACCGCTGTGCTACATCACCCTTTCCGCTTCGAGGGAACACCAACGCAAGGCTCCAAGGCCACGGGGGAATCCTTTGCATATTTGCCAAGGAAGTCCCTAAAGGCGTAGCCATAGCAGAAGGATTCCTGGTGCCGCTGCTGAGGAGTATCAAGACAAGAATAGTCTCCCGTCAGCACGCTTGTTTCTAGCGCCGTTGGAAGGTCCTTTCTGCTACGGTTAGGGCTAGCGAGCCAACGTGTGACCAACAGGGAGCCCCTTCTAATATGGTTAGAAGCGAGAGCCCACTGAGGTCTTCGCACATCTCACCTCCACCCGCACCGGCAGAAGCACTGAAGCGGGCCGAACTGCTCCTCGATTTCCCTCCACCGGCGGACAAACAAATGGAATGGAGGGCCACCATCCAGAGGCTCCCGGCAGTCGCCGATGGAGACCAGCCACGGCAGGCAGGGACGTCGAAACGTCCCTGCAACAAACACGCTCTATACCGTGTCGAGAAGGCAGTGGCTGCCACCGCCACCGTGCACTCTCCTCCACGGCGGCAAGAGCGGGTCAATGTCTCCGATAACTCGACCGGGTCTTCAGACGCCTGCCACCGCCGCGATCAGCGGGACATCCCCCACGAGTGGCACGAGGAAGACGCCCGCACCCTCATCGAACGGCGGCACAAGACGCGCCGTCAGTCAGATATGCGCGCTGGGACGGCCGCTGTCACATCGGCTTCGGAGTACCCTGGCGGCCTACCTTACGAGGTAGGCTGCCCTTGCGTTTACTCGCGAATTACGGCGCTTCCAGTGGCCCAGCTCCCGT
Source organism: Hordeum vulgare subsp. vulgare (assembly GCF_904849725.1). NCBI lineage: Eukaryota > Viridiplantae > Streptophyta > Magnoliopsida > Poales > Poaceae > Hordeum > Hordeum vulgare. The sequence goes on along the minus strand of NC_058523.1, from coordinate 226,240,937 downwards.
ACTTTCAAGCCGGAGATTCCAAGAAAGTACGATGGCAGGACCCATCCCTCGGAGTTCCTTAGCATCTATACCATCATGGTGCAGGCTGCCGGAGGATGAGACGAGAAGATATTGGCCAACTTCTTCCCGTTGGTAGTCAAGCCCAACGTCAGGTCATGGTTGATGCACCTCCCCAAGAAATCCATCTCCTCCTGGAAGGAACTGTGCCAGGACTTCGTTGGCGCCTTTACTGGCGGCCACCGAGCTCCTGGTTATGAAAGAGACCTGCACATCATCCCCCAGAAGGAGTGTGAACCCCTGCACAAGTACATCCGGAGGTTCAGCCGCATCCAACACAACATCCCGGACGTCCAGCCAGTTGTCGTCATCTGTGGGTTCCACCAGAACATGCGCAATCGAAAGATGCACGAAGATGCGCAATCGAAACATGGCGCCGAGCTGTATGCTCTGGCGGATAGGTGCGCATGGGCAGAAGAAGGGAGGAAGCTCCCCGGCGAGAATGCCGGCGTTGAAGCCAAGTCCGACTTTGAAGACGCCGACGTCCCTACGAAGAGGGGAAAGCGGCGTAACAAGAAATGGAACGACAAAACTGTGTTTGCCGTCGAGGCGACTCATGACACCGACTCCGCCAAGAAAGCAAAGGTCGAGGCCTCCGGCAAGGATGCCGCCGGGTGCGGCTCCTGCCAGGCCTTGGTGGCCACTGATAAACCGGACGGCTTTGGCGCCCAGTACTACAAGATCCACCGCACTAGAGGCCACGACCTCCAGCACTACCGGCAAGTCGAACAGCTTGCCGAGAGGCAGCGGGCCGAATACCAAAGGCGCGACAAAGAAAAGGCCCAGCAAGGTGGTGAAGGGTCAGGTGGGAAAAAGGGCGCCCAAGGGAACCGCCTTGGCAAGTTCAAAGGCAAGAAAGCAAGGCCCGCGCAACCACGAGAAAGAACAGAGGAGGATGATGATGAAGACTGCCTCGACGACGACTCCAGCGACCATGAATTCCAGAGGGCAATGGACATGATGTGCCTTGAAGGGGGCGCCTCACTGCATTCTTCACACTATCAGCTCAAGAAGTGGGCGTGTGAAGTGATTGTGGTAGAGCCCTCCGTCGGCGCCTGCAAGCCCCTGAGATAGTCACACACACTGATCATTTTCGACTCTGAGGACCACCCAGACCGTGTTACCGTGGTCGGGTGCTTGCCATTGTTGGTGTCAACGACAATCTGCAACCTCAGAGTAACGAAAATGCTGGTGGACGGAGGGGCCGGCTTGAATCTCATTTCTTCCGACTTAATCCAGAAGCTGCAGATCCCCGATGAAGACCTCGAGGACACGTGCGCGTTCCAAAGGATCAATCCCGCGAAGATCCAGCCCAAGGGAAAGATCACGTTGCTGGTAACTTTGGCAGCGACCAGAACTACCATACGGAGAAGGTCATCTTCGACGTCTCCGACAACTGTTCGCATATAATGGAATCTTGGGGCGTCCGACAATGGCCAAATTCATGGCGGCCTCGCACTATGCCTATGGTACCGTGAAGATGCCTGGCCCGGTAGGCGTCATCGTCGTCTGCGCCGACAAGAAGGACGCGCTCCGATGCATGGACCGCCTGTACTGGGAGGCCATGGCGGCACCCACCGTCAAGATCCCTTCCACGTCGGCCCCGACAAGGAACCCAAGAGAGAAGAAGGACGACAAGGGAGCTTCCTACGTCGACCCCGGCAAGTGCGCCTCATTAGAGTGTTGTGCTACCGGCAGCGACGAACCAGGAGGCTCCAGCACGTGAAGAAAAAGGTCCAGGGCCATTCCACCTGAGACCAAAAAAGTGCCAGCCAAGGAAGATGGCTCGGGTGGAACTTTCACCATCAGTTCCACCCTCGACAACAAATAGGAAAGCGTGCTCATCGCCTTCTTGCGGGAAAATCTTGATGTGTTTGCCTGGCAACCGTTAGATATTCCCGGGGTTCCCACGGAGGTGATTGAGCACCACCTTCCCATGTATCCACACGTGCGGCCGGTCAAGCAGAAGGCGAGGAAACAGGCCCTAGAGCGACAATAGTTTATTGCCAAGGAAATCAAGAAGCTGGAAGCGGCCGACCTAGTCAGGGGGTTCATCCATCCCACGTGGTTGGCCAGTCTAGTCATTGTGCGCAAGGCAAGTGGAAAATGGCGGCTTTGTATTGACTTCACCGATGTCAATAAAGCCTGTCCCAAAGATCCTTTCCCCTTGTCGCGCATCGACCAGATTGTCGACTCCACTGCCGGCTATGACATGCTGTCCTTCCTCGATGCCTACTTCGGTTATCACCAGATCTACATGGCCGAGGAAGATGGAGAGAAGACCGCGTTCATCATCCCATGCGGCATGTACTTCTTTGTGTGGATTCCCTTTGTGTTGAAGAACGCTGACTCGACCTTCACAAGGGTGATCCAAATCAGTTTTGACCAACAACTCCCCAGTAATCTCGAAGCTTATATGGATGACATAGTGGTCAAAACCAAGGACTGATCCACCCTTGTCCAAGACCTGGAAGAAACATTTGCCAATCTGTGGAAAATTAACCTCAAGCTCAACCTCGAGAAATGCGTCTTTGGCATCCCGTCTGGCAAGCTTCTCAGGTTCTTCGTGTCCCAACGGGGGATTGATGTTTACTGTGTACCCGAGGCAATTGTGCCAGAAATACTCCTACTACGGCACGTTGGTATTCCCTCGAATAGGAAAGGGTGATGTAGCACAGCGACGGTAAGTATTTCCCTTAGTTTGAGAACCAACGTATCAAACCGGCAGAAGAGTATCTCACCAACCTCCACAAACACAAAAACTTGCACCCAACGCTATGAAGGGGTTGTCAATCCCTTATAGATTGTTTGCCAAGTGAGAACTGAAAGTAACAAAGTAACAAAGCAAAGTAAAAGTGGAGTTGTAAACGATGGATGTGAAAAGACCCGGGGGCCATAGTGTTTACTAGTGGCTTCTCTCATGAAAGCAAGTAGACGGTGGGTGAACAAATTACTGCCGAGCAATTGATAGAACTGTGCAGAGTCGTGACGATATCTATGCAATGATTATTTCTATAGGCATCACGTACGAAACAAGTAGACCGATACTTTCTGCATCTACTACTATTACTCCACACATCGACCGCTATCCAGCATGCATCTATTGTATTAAGTACATAAGAACAGAGTAACGCCTTAAGCAAGATGACATGATGTAGAGGGATAATCTCAAACCAATGATAAAACCCCCATCTTTTTACCCTTGATGGAAACTGCTTGATGTGTGCCTTGCTGCCCCTATTGTCACTGGGAAAGGTCACCACGTGGCAGAACCCAAAACCAAGCACTTCTCCCATTGCAAGAATCATAGATCTAGTTGGCCAAACGAAACCCAAGACTCGGAGAGACTTACAAAGATATCAAATCAAGAACATAAGAAATCAGCAAAGACTCAAATATATATCATAGATAATCTGATCACAAGTCCACAATTCATCGGATCTTGACAAACACACCGCCAAAAAAGAATACATCGGATAGATCTCCATGAAGATCATGGAGAACTTTGTATTGAAGATCCAAGAGAGAGAAGAAGCCATCTAGCTACTAACTACGGACCCGTCGGTCTGAAGTGAACTACTCACGAGTCATTGGAGGGGCGATGATGATGATGAAGAAGCCCTCCACCTCCAAAGTCCACTCCAGCAGGGCGCCGGGAAGGGTCTCCAGATGAGATCTCACGGAAACGGAAGCTTGCGGCGGCGGAAAAGTATTTTCGAGGCTCCCTCGATTTTTTGCGGAATATTTGGGAATATATAGGCGCAAAACCTAGGTGACGAGGCGGCCAGGGAAGCCACAAGCTTTCCCACCGCCGCCTCCCCCTGGTGGCGGAGTGGGCCCTTGAGGGCTCCCTGGGGCCCACCTGGCCTGGCCCAAAGTCTCCCTGGACTTCTTCCGTTCGGGAAAAATCATTTCGGGGTATTTCTTCCGTTTGGACTCCGTTCCAAAATCAGAGCTGAAAAGAGTCAAAAACACGGAACAACAGGAACTGGCACTTGGCACTGAATTAATAAGTTAGTCCCCAAAAACATATAAAAAGGTACATAAAACATACAAAGAAGACAAGATAACAGCGTGAAACCATCAAAAACTATAGATACGTTTGAGACGTATCAAGCATCCCCAAGCTTAACTCCTTCTCGTCCTCGAGTAGGGAAGTGATAAGAATGAAATTTTGATGCTTTCATGCTACCTATCATAGGTGTCCTTTGTAATTCCTCTTATGTGACGTGAATGTTCAGATCCATTAGATTCAAAACAATAGTTTGTTATTGACGTGGAAACAATAATAATTCAAGCAAACTAGCAAAGTTATCATGAACTTTCAAAATAGCAAGGCCAAAAGAAAGTAATCCCTACAAAAGTATATAGTTTTGCTATGCCTTATCATCATTGCACAACGAATTTAAATCATGCACAACCCCGGTATTGGCCAAATAATTGTTTCACACCTTTACTTTCTCAAACATTTTCAACTCTCACACAATACATGAGCGTGAGCCATGGTTATAGCACTATAGATCGTGTGGAATGTGGTGGAGTTTGCAAGAGAGAAAGGAGAACATAGTCACATTAACTAGGCATATCAATCAGCTGTGGAGATACTCATCAATAGATATCAATGTGAATGAGTAGGGATTGCCATAGAAATGATGCACTAGAGCTATAAGTACGTGAAAGCTCTTAAAGAAAACTAGTGGGTGTGCATCCAACTTGCTTGCTCACGAAGACCTAAGGCAATTTTGAGGAAGCCTATCATTGGAATATACAAGGCAAGTTATATAATGAGAATTTCCCACTAGCTATATGGTGGTGACAAAACGAGAGACTCTCAATCATGAAGATTGTCCCTTCTCTCTTTTTCTCTTTTTTTTTGTGGGCTCTTCGGCCTCTTTTTTTATGGGCTTCTTTGGCCTCTTTTATTTCCTCACATGGGACAATGCTCCAATAATGATGATCATCACACTTTCAACTCAAAACTTAGAGCAATTATGATTCTATATGGGATGCCTTCGGTAGTGTACCGTGGCAACGATCTAGCATGGCATAGACATTAATGGAAACATCATGCTAGGTGTCTTACGATCATGCAAATGCAAGTAGACGTGTTGGCACATGTCATGATGGTAGTTGCAATGCAATATATCTCGGAATGACTTTGAAAAAGCCATAGTAGGTAGGTATGGTGTCTGTTTTGGGGGAGGCTAACGGTGGGTTTTGTGCATCGGCGAAAGTTGCACGACACTAAGAAGATAGTGATGGTGGAAGGTGAAAGTGCATCTAAACCATGGACTCAACATTAGTCATGAAGAACTCATATACTTGTTGCAAAAGTTTTATTAGTAACCGAAAGAAAGCATTCAACTCATACTCCTAGGGGAAGGGTTGGTAGGTATAAACCATCGCGCGATCCCGACCGCCACGCAAAGGATGACAATCAATATACTAATCATGCTCAGATGTCATCACATAGCGGTTCACCATACGTGCATGCTACGGGAATCACTAACTTAAACACAAGTATTTCTAGATCCACAACACCTTACTAGCATGACTTCAATATTACCATAACCACAACTCAAAACTAATCGAGATGAATCAAACTTCTCTAACTATTCAATGCACATGAAGGAGGAAGTTTTCGTATCCCTTTGGATAACTACCCCTTTTGAGACTACTTTCAAATCATAGATCAACTACCAAGCCACGCACCTCTGCGCTCTAAAAGATATAAGTGAAGCACATAGAGAAAAAGTATCTAGCTCAACAGATATAAGTGAAGCACATGTGAGCTGAATTGTCTACCAAAAGATATATGTGAAGCTCGACAAAATCACGGCATGTGCATGTATATCTCTCTAGGTGTGCAGCAAGGATGATTGTGACACAACAAAAATAAAAGACTCCTACGATACAAGACGCTCCAAGAAAAAACACATAACATGTGGTGAATTAAAATATAGCCCCGAGTAACGTTACCGATGGATTGAAGACGAGAGAGGGGATGCCTTCCCGGGGCATCCCCGAGCTTAGGCTTTTACGGCATCCTTGAATCTCTTGGGGTGCCTTGGGCATCCCCAAGCTTGAGCTCTTGCCACTCTTTATCTTTTTTCCCATAAGAACTTCATCCAAAACATGAAAACTTCACAACACGAAACTTAAACAGAAACTCGTGAGAACATTAGTACAACAAAGCAAACCACCACTTCCTTAGTACTGTAGCAAACTTAAATTCTACTTGTGCTGATGTTGGGTTATTGTACTTTCAATCTTCCTTGGCTAATACCCCCCGCTACTATCCATAGTTTCATCAAAATAAGCAACCAATACAACAAAAACAAAATCTGTTAACAACAGACTAGTCTGTAGCAATCTGTATGTTTTGTATACCTGTGGTACTTCACAAATTCTGAACAATTACGAAAGTCTGAAGAATTTTCGTAGCAATCAGCAGGAAAAAGAATCAACTCAAAAGATCTTATAGAAAAAAAATGAAAATTCTTTTTGTGAGCGGAAAGTTTCTGTCTTTCCCAGCATGACCAAACGATCATCCTCAAGACTAATCATAACGGTTTTGCTTGGCACAAACGCAAAAAGAAACACAAAAAACACAATCATAACAGAATTATGAAAGTGTGAAAAACACAAAACAAAAATAAAAATGATAGATTCGTTGGGTTGCGTCCCAACAAGTGCTTTTGTTTAACGCCCTTAGCTAGGCGAAAGTGATGGAATCACGTATAGTTATCTTTGGTGCTCAAACCATAAGTAGCCCTCATCATAGATTCATAAGGCAATCTTATTTTCTTTCTAGGAAAGTGCTTCATGAACTTCTTTAAGGGAAACTGAAATCTAATATTCCCTTCCTTCATATCGATGATAGCACCAATAGTCCTAAGGAAAGGTTTACCAAGAATAATGGGACATGAAGGATTGCAATCTATGTCAAGTACAATGAAATCCACAGGCACATAGTTCTTATTTGCAACAAGAAGAACATCATCGATCTTCCACATGGTCTTCTTGACGGTAGAATCCGCAAGATGCAAATTAAGAGAACACTCTTCAATCTCATGAAAACCAAGAATATCACATAAAGACTTTGGAATCGCGGAAACACTAGCACCCAAATCACACAAAGCATTAGACTCCTAGTTTTCGATCTTGATTTTCATAGTAGGTTCCCACTCATCATGAAGTTTTCTAGGTATCGAGACTTCTAGTTCGAGCTTCTCTTCAAGAGATTTCATCATAGCATCTACGTATGCGCGGTAAAGGCTTTACTTTGGCTATAAGCATGTGGAGAGTTTGCAATGGATTGCATCAAAGAAATGCATTCAAACAAGGAGCAATTATCATAATTGAATACCTTGAAATCCAAAGTGGGAGTTTCATTACTACCCAAAATTTTGACTTCTTCTACTCCACTCTCCACACCTTTATCATCAAGATAGGTGGTCTCCAAATCATCGGGGCGTTTTTCAACCAAAGTGGATTCATATCCAGCCCCTCCATAAGTAGGTTTGACACGCGAAAACAAAGATTCAAGAGGAGACACACCAAGCACTTTAAGATCTTCGTGATTTGCATCACTAATTTCAGTTTTAGCTGCCATCTTATTGACTAAGGTGGCATGCTTGTGAGAAATTTGGCCCACCAATTTTTCAACATGAGCAAACTGGGAACTCAGTGCAAGGAAATCATTGTCCATAACATCGACCTCTTTACTCAAGGAGACAAAAAAGGAATTTTGCTCTTTTAATTCCCTACGGAAGTAACTATTTTGGTCAAACTGTGAAGACATGAAACCTTTGACATTAGTTTCAATCTCCTCCAATTTTCTGTAATAGTTTGGTTTGTCCATGAGGAAAAGTCTCTCACGAACAAACCTAGGAGCAGGCGGCGAAAGGGAAAGGCCAAAAGCAAAAGGAAACGGAGAAAGGCGAAAGGCGAATGAAAACGGCAAATGTGAAGTGGGGGAGAGGAAAACGAGAGGCAACTGGCAACAAAAGTAAATGCAAGAGAAGTGTTTGTGAGACCTACTTGGATAGATCTTGATTTCTCCTCCCCGACAACGACGCCAAAAATAGGCGTGTTGTCGGGAGAATATTCTTCACGATCCTCCTCGGCAAGCGATCCTCTTCCCCGGCAACGGCGCGAGAAATACTTCTTATGTTAGCTGTGTACCCATGGCAATTGTGCCAGAAATACTCCTACTACGGCACGTTGGTATTCCCTCAAAGCGGAAACGGTGATGTAGTAGAGCGACGATAAGTATTTCCACCAGTTTGAGAAACAAGGTATCAATCCGGCGGAAGAGTATCTCACCAACCTACACCAACACAAAATCTTGCACCCAACGCTATGAAGGGGTTCTCAATCCCTTATAGATTGTTTGCCAAGTGAGAACTGAAAGTAACAATGTAACAAAGCAAAGTAAAAGTCGAGTAGTAAATGATAGATGTGAATAGACCCGGGGGCCGCGGTGTTTACTAGTGGCTTGTCTCATGAAAGCAAGTAGATGGTGGGTGAACAAATTACTGCCGAGCAATTGATAGAACTGTGCAGATTCGTGACGATATCTATGCAATGATTATTTCTATAGGCATCACCTCTCAAACAAGTAGACCGATACTTTCTGCATCTACTACTATTACTCGACACATCGACCGCTATCCAGCATGCATCTAGTGTATTAAGTCCATAAAAATAGAGTAACACCTTAAGCAAGATGACATGATGTAGAGGGATAATCTCAAACCAATGATGAAAACCCCATCTTTTTACCCTTGATGGCAACCGCTTGAGCTATGCCTTGCTGCCCCTACTGTCACTGGGAAAGGTCACCACATGGCAGAACCCAAAACCAAGTACTTCTCCCATTGCAAGAATCATAGATCTAGTTGTCCAAACAAAACCAAGACTCGGAGAGACTTACAAGGATATCAAATGATGCATATAAGAAATCAGCAAAGACTCAAATATATATCATAGATAATCTGATCACAAGTCCCCAATTCATCGGATCTCGACAAACACACCGCCAAAGAAGATTACATCGGATAGATCTCTATGAAGATCATGGAGAAACTTGTATTGAAGATCCAAGAGAGAGAAGAAGCCATCTAGCTATTAAGTACGAACCCGTAGGTCTGAAGTGAACTACTCACGAGTCAATGGAGGGGCGATGATGATGAAGAAGAAGCCCTCCACCTCCAAAGTCCCGTTCGGCAGGGCGCCGGGAAGGGTCTCCAGATGAGATCTCGCGGAAACGGAAGCTTGCGGCGGCGGAAAAGTATTTTCGAGGCTCCCCCGATTTTTTGCGGAATATTTGGGAATATATAGGTGCAAAACCTAGGTCAGGAGGCGGCCAGGGAAGCCATAAGCTTGCCCACCGCCGCCTCCCCTGGTGGCGGAGTGGGCCCTTGTGGGCTCCGTGGGGCCCACCTGGCCTGGCCCAAAGTCTCCCTGGACTTCTACCGTTCGGAAAAAAATCCGGAAAAACAGGAACTGGCACTTGGCACTGAATCAATAAGTTAGTCCCCGAAAAGACATAAAAAGGTACATAAAACATACAAAGAAGACAAGATAACAGCGTGAAACCATCAAAACTTATAAATACGTTTGATAGGTACCAGCGATCGAAGCCAACCCCGACAAAGATCAAGGCCATCGAACAGATTGAGTCGCCGAAGAGCGTCAAGGACGTGCGACGCCTAGAGAGATATGTAGCTGCCCTAAGCCGGTTCATCTCCAAGTCCGCTGGACCGATGAAGTGGACTCCTGAGGCGGAAGTGGCACTACAAGACGTGAAGAAATACCTCTCCTCCGCACCCATGCTGGTGGCCCCTAGACCTGAGGAGCCACTGCTCTTCTATCTAGCGGCAACCAACCAGGTCGTCAGTGCTGCCTTGGTGGTGCAGAGGGAGGAGGGCGACGAAGCCCCGACAAAGGCAAGTCCACCCGACAAGGATGTGCGTGATGGCAAGCGAGAGCTCCCCGCTGTGGCAGAAGACGGCCATGAGAAATCCTCGCGAACCAGCGGACCTGTGCAAAGGAAGAAGTTGGTACATCGCCCGGTCTATTTCGTCAGCTCCCTCTTGCAAGGGGCCAGAACGAGATATTCCGGAGTGCAGACAATGCTTTTTGGCCTCCTCATGGCCTCAAGGAAGCTGCGCCACTACTTCCAAACACACGAGATTACCGTCGTCACTCGCTTACCGTTGCAGAGGGTCCTACGAAACCCCGACGCGACCGGCAGGGTAGTAGAGTGAACGTTGGAATTGTCCAGCTTCGGCCTCAAGTTCGAGAGCAGCTCAACCATACAAAGAAGGGCCCTAGAGGAATTCATTGCGGAGTGGGACCCAACGCCAGAGGAAGAAATACCAGAATCAACCCTCCCGGGGAAGGAATTGACTCAGGAGTGGGTCATGTACTTTGATGGAGCTTTCTCCCTTCATGGCACCGGGGCTGGCCTGTTGCTAGTCGCGCCTACCGGGGAGCATCTCAAGTACGTGATCCAAAAGTATTTCCCCCGAGAGAAGTCAACCAACAACACCGCAGAATATGAACGGCAGCTTGCCGAGCTCAGAATCGCGATGGATCTTGGGATTCAAAAACTCATCATCAGAGGTGACTCCCAACTAGTCATCCGACAAGTAAAGAAAGATTGTAAAATCCCATTGATGGAGGCCTACGACAAGGAGGTGAGGAAGTTGGAAGAACGCTTTGATGGTCTACAGATGCAGCACGTACCCCGTGCCGAAAACACCATCGCAGATGACCTGTCAAAGCAGGCGGCACTTTAGCTCCGTGTCGAACCGGGGACTTTCTTTCTACGACTGACTCAACCCTCCGTGGCGCCATCGACCAAACCAGACAAGACGAAGAAGCTCAACTCCCGCAAGTACCTCCAGGCAAACCTACCAAGGAGCCCCGGTAAGGATCATGCCATGGAGGAAGTCGCTGGACCAGAAGGACAGCCTGCCGGGGGGGGGGGGATCCCACCCCAACAGAGGAAATGTCGTTGCTCCTCGCCGTCGAGCCACGTGCTCCGGCATAGGCGCAACACATAGTCCGATACCTCTAAACTAGGGAATTGCCTGAGGAACCCGAAGAAGCAGAGAAGGTAGCTCACCAGTCAAGCATCTATCTATTCATGGACGATGCCCTCTACAAGAGGCGATTAAATGATGTGAATTGAAGTGCATCCCCCAGGAGGAAGGACTGAAGCTGTTGGCCGAAATTGATGCTGGAATATGTGGATCACACATAGGGTCGAGAGCGCTTGCCGGCAAGGCATTCCGGCAAGGTTTCTTCTAGCCCACAACCCTCCACGATGCAACCACACTAGTAATCAAGTGTGAAGTGTGACAGTTCCGTTCGAGAAAGCTTCATCAGCCAACGCAAGATCTCCAAACAATCCCTCTCTCATGGCCATTCTTGGTCTGGGGGCTTGTTATCCTTAGGCCCTTCTGCTACTTCTCGAACAACAGCGCCAGAATTTGACACGTTGACGGAGATTTGCTTGCGTTGGCTTTTCCCTTGAAGAGTAAAGGGTGATGCAACACAGGAGCAATAAGTATTTCCCTCAGTTGAGAAGCAAGGTATCAATCCAGTAGAAGAATCTCGTCAAGTCCAGAGTACCTGCACAAACACAAAAGAGCTTGCACCAACGCTATAAAGGTGTTGTCAATCCCTTCAAGATTGATTGCGAAGTGAGATCTGAAGGCGAAAAGTGCAACGAAGAAAAAGAGTAAGGTTGAAAATATAGTGTGGAGTAGACCCGGGGGCCATAGTGTTCACTAGAGACTTCTCTTAACATAACAAATATTACGGTGGGTGAACAAATTACTGTCGAGCAATTGATAGAACCACGCAAAGTCATGACGATATCTAAGGCAATGATCATACATATAGGCATCATGTCCGAGACAAGTAGACCAATACTTTCTGCATCTACTACTATTACTCCACACATCGACCGCTATCCAGCATGCATCTAGTGTATTGAGTTCATGACGAACAGAGTAACGCCTTAAGCAAGATGACGTGATGTAGAGGGATAATCTCAAACAAATGATGAAAACCCCATCTTTTTAACCTTGATGGCAACAACACGATACGTGCCTCGCTACCCCTACTGTCACCCGGTGAGGTAACCGCACAGTATGAACCCAAAACCAAGCACTTCTCTCATTGCAAGAATCATAGATCAAGCTGGACAAACAAAACCCACAACTCGAAGAGAATTACAAGGATATGAAATCATGCATAAGAGAGATCAGAAGAAACTCAAATAAGATTCATAGATAATGTGATCATAAATCCACAATTTATCAGATCTCGACAAACACATCGAAAAAGAAGATTACATCGGATAGATCTCCATGAAGATCATGGAGAACTTTGTATTGAAGATCCAAGAGAGAGAAGAAGCCATCTAGCTACTAGCTATGGACCTGTAGGTCTATGGTGAACTACTCATGCATCGTCGGAGAGGTCATGGTGTTTATGAAAAAGCCCTCCGTATCCGAATCCCCCCTCCGGCCGGGCATCAGAACATCCCCAGATGGGATCTTGCACAGACAGAAGCTTGCGGCGGCGGAAAAGTATTTTCGATGATCTCATGATTTTTTCTGGGATTTTAGGGAATATATAGGCGGAAGACCTAGGGCAGGGGAGCCACGGGGAGGTCACAAGCCTCCTAGGCCCGCCCCCCTAGGCCGGGCCTAGTGGGCTTGTGACCTCCTCCGAGGTCTCCTGCCATGGTTCTCAAGTCTCCCACGTGTCTTCTGTTATGGAAAAAATCATTCCGCAAATTTTATTCCGTTTGGAATCCGTTTAAAATTCTCCTCTGAAAAGGGTCAAAAACACCGAATAACAGGAACTGGCACTTGGCACTGAGTTAATAAGTTAGTCCCAAAAAAGATATAAAAGGCATACAAAACATCCAAAGTTTGACAAGATAATAGCATGAAACCATAAAAAATTATAGATACGTTGGAGACATATCAAGCATCCCCAAGCTTAACTCCTGCTCGTCCTCGAGTAGGGAAGTGATAAAGACTGAAATTTTGATGTGGAATGCTACCTAGCATAGTTGTACTTTGTAACTTCTTTCATGTGACATGAATGTTCAGATCCGTAAGATTCAAAACAATAGTTTTCTATTGACATGAAAACAATAATACTTCAAGCAAACTAGCAAAGTAATCATGAACTTTCAAAATAACAAGGCCAAAGAAAGTTATCCCTACAAAATCATATAGTCTGGCGATGCTCCATCATCCTCCGACAACTAATTTAAATCTTGAACAACCCCGGTATTGGCCAAGTAATTGTTTTTGCACTCTTACTTTCTCAAACTTTTTATAACTATCACGCAATACATGAGTGTGAGCCATGGATATAGCGTATAGGTGAAATAGAGTGTGGTGGTGGTTGTGAGACAAAAAAGGAGGAGATGGTCACATTGACTCGAAGTATCAAAGGGCTATGGAGATGCCCACTAATAGATATCAATGTGAATGAGTAGGGATTGCCATACAAAGGATGCACTAGAGTTATAAGTATGTAAAAGCTCAAAAGGATAACTAGTGGGTGTGCGTCCAACTTGCTTGCTCACGAAGACCTCGGGCTATTTTGAGGAAGCCCACCATTGGAATATACAAGACAAGTTATATAATAAAGATTCCCACTAGCATATGGTGGTGACAAAACGAGAGGCTCTCAATCATGAAGAACATGGTGCTATTATGAAGCACAAGTGTGGAAAAACATAGTTGCATTGTCCCTTCTCTCTTTTTCTCTTTTTTTTATTTGGGCTCTTGGCCTCTTTTTTTTTTATTTGGGCTCTTTGGCCTCTTTTTTATTTATTTCCTCACATGGGACAATGCTCCAATAATGATGATCATCACACTTTTATTTACTCACAGCTCAAAGCTTAGAACGATGATGACTCTTTAGGAAATGCCTCCGGTAGTGTACCGGGATGTGCAACGATCTAGCTTGGCGTATGACGTTGAAACATCTCGCTAGCTATCTTTGATCATGCAATGGTAATATCAGAGTGACGGCACAAGTCATGAGACGGAACGGTGAGAGTTGCATGGCAATATATCTCGGAATGGCTATGAAAATGCCATAGTAAGTAGGTATGGTGGCTGTTTAGAGGAAGGCATATGGTGGGTTTGTGCACCGGCGAGAATTGCACGGTACTAGAGAGGATAGCAATGGTGGCAGGTGAAAGTACATCTATACCATGGACTCACATTAGTCATGAAGAACTCACATACTTGTTGCGAAAGTTTTATTAGTAATCGAAACAAAGTGCTAAACGCATACTCCTAGGGGAAGGGTTGGTAGGTGTTAACCATCGCGCGATCCCGACCTTAACCCAAAGGATGACAATCAATAGATCAATTATGCTCCAACTTCCTAACATAGCGGTTCACCATACGTGCATGCTATGGGAATAACTAACTTCAACAAAAGTATTTCTAGATTCACAACACCCTACTAACATATCTCTTGATATTACCAAATCCATGTATCAAAACTAATTGAGAGGAATCAAGACTTCTCTTTCTAAGAAGCCCTCCGTATACGAATCCCCCCTCCGGCAGGGCACTAGAACATGCCCCAGATGGGATCTTGCGGAGACAGAAGCTTGCGGCGGCGGAAAAGTATTTTTGATGATCTCTTGATTTTTTCTAGTCTTTTATGGAATATATAGGCGGAAGACCTAGGGCAGGGGAGCCACGGGGAGCTCACAAGCCTGCTAGGCCCGCCCATCCCAGGTCGGGCCTGGTGGGCTTGTGACCTCCTCCGAGGTCTCCTGCCTTGGTTCTCAAGTCTACCGCGTGTCTTCTATTATGGAAAAAAATTATTCCGCAGATTTTATTGTGTTTGGACTCCGTTTAAAATCCTCCTCTGAAAAGGGTCAAAAACACGGAAAAAACAGGAACTGGCACTTGGCACCGAGTTAATAATTTAGTTCCAAAAAAGATATAAAAGGCATACAAAACGTCCAAAGTTTGCAAAGATAGTAGCATGAAACCATCACAAATTATAGATACGTTGGAGACGTATCACATTCCCCCCGCGCTGCTGGGGGTTTTGAGTACTTATATGTCGCAATCGACAAGTTCACAAAGTGGCCAGAACTGAAGCCAGCCAGAAGGATAACATCGTAGTCAGCTGTCAATTTCTTCAAGGGGATAGTATGACGCATTGGCATCCCGAACAGGGTCATCACCGACAACGGCACCCAGTTCACGAGCCGCATCTTCATCTAATACGCCCAGGACCTCGGCAGCAAAATATGCTTCGCTTCCGTCGCTCACCCAAGGAGCAACGGTCAAGCCGAGAGGGCAAATGCCGAGGTACTGCGCGGGCTCAAGACAAGGACTTTTGACAAGCTGTGTGAACATGGAAGGCACTGGATTGATGAACTGCCAACGGTTCTTTCATCGATCAGAACGATGCCAAATCGAGTCACCGGGCAGACACCCTTATCCTTGGTTTACGGGGCAGAGGCAGTTCTTCCCACGGAACTCGCTTATGGGTCACCTCGGGTGCTCGCTTATTATGAGCTGGAGCAAGAGCAATTTCGTCCAGATGACGTTGTGTTCCTCGAGGAGACCCGGATTCAGGCGGCTGTGCGAGCCTCTCGCTACTAGCAAGCCTTGTGCCGCTATCATAGCCGCAAGGTATGCGCCATAGTTTTCGAGGAAGGCGACCTCATTCTTAGGCACGTTCAGTCGGCCAAGAATACCAACAAGTTGACGCTGATGTGGGAAGGCCCATATCGGGTAGTGCGAGTCACCAGGCGCGTCGCTGTTCGCGTGGAGACCAAAGATTGCTTACCGGTGAGCAACTCCTGGAACATAGATCATTTTCGAAAGTTCTACCCGTAGGGAGAGGTTGCCGAAGCTGCATGTAATCCTTTGTACAAAGCCAGGCGAAGACCCTGTGCGTAGTAAAAAAAAAGCATAGCGTTCCGCATCATCATATAGATCCTCATGATAGAAAACATGCATGCCTCTATAGCTTTGTGAATTGCATAAGATAACAAGGGGACCATAGCCCCAGCAGATATTTTCCCTCCATTCTCTCATTTGAAAGACATGTATTACCCCTGTGCACAAGTTTGTCGGGGGGAAGATAGTGGGGACGCCCACAGAAGATAGTGGGGACGCCCACAACAGCAACAAGAGTCAAGATATTCCACTCAAAGTCGAAAGAAGCAAAGGGGGCCGGCAGGAGTTGCGAACACTTCGAGTAAGTTGTTGGGTAAGTCGTTGGGTGAGTACACTCCTCTCCTCTCTAAAACGCCCCCACTTCCTCTCAAATGGGAAAACCTGTGCGCCGGGGATCGCTGTCACTAGCCTCCCCGAGATTGCCTCGAAGCACGCTCAACAATTAGGGTGTCTTTTCCAGCACACCTCTTTTGTAAGAAGCGTGATCGGCGGCCCACGATGAAGCCAGGAAGGGAGTTAAATGTCCTGCCGGCAGTAACGCCCCCCGACAAAGTGTCGCAGGAAAGAGGGAAAGAGGCGATCGAGGAAAGGCAGCGCTACTCTCTCGAAGCGAGTACTGAATATATTACAAATAGCGAAGATTACGTTCAAAGCATAGATTACAATAACAAAAGGCACGGAGGCTAGTCCCGACGTGAACCTTGCACCCTTTTGACCTGGTCTATCCTATCGACAATAGGCATGATCTTTTGTTCAAAGAGCTTGGGGTCCACCTCCTTCGGCAGGCGTACCATGGAGAGATTCAAATCAGGGTTCCTGTACGACACCTTGGTAAGCACCTTGAGAAGGACGTTTCGGCACAGCCGCCGAGCCTCGCCCGCCATCCGCGTCATCTCTTCGGCCTGGAGAAGCTTCAGGGCGTCGGTCAGACTCTCAAAGAACAAGGCGAAGTTGACACTCGGATGAACATCCGAAGAAGGAGCATAGTTGGGGCCTTCAAGATCCATGGTGGCCAGCTGGTCGGCAATGGCAGACGCGACATCAACAAGGCGCCCCATCGACAACTTGACGACCTTCACTTACTTGTCATGGTCGACGGAGGTGGCATCAAGCTGTTCCGCCGAGACCTGGAGCTTCCGAGGCAGAACCTCCTCCCGGGACGCTCCCTCCTTGAGTGCCTCCTCTGCAGAGGTCAACTTGGCATGCAGATCATCCAGGGAGGCATTGGCACTGCGAAGCTAGATGGGCTTGTTGGCCGCAGCAGCCTCAGCCTCCTCCAAGCTGGCGAGGGCCTTGTCCCTCGTAGAAGAAAGCACCGATACCTTGTCGTGCAGGTCGTCGAGCTCTTCCTCAAGCTCCTTCACCATCCCGGTAAGCCCATCCTTGGCGACTTGGGCAACAGACGCTCGGTCGGAGATCTCCTGGAGCTTGCCGACGAATTCTGAGGCCTGGGCATCGAGGTTGCTCTTAAACTGGTCCGTGAGCTCCCGAGTATGGTGCGCCATCAATTTCTCGACCTCCTCGCCCTTGGCACGAATCCCCTTATTGAGCTCCTACTCCTGGGCGGTGTGCTCCTTCTCGTGATCTTCCAAGCCAATCCGGATGTTGCTTATACGATCCTCCTCGGTTGTGTTTCGGTGCCCAGCCTCTTCCTCCTCCTTCCGGGCATCGCCCGACCGAAGGCTGAGCGCTTGATCCTCGACCTTCAGTTTCTCGCGCTCAGCCTGCAGCCCCATGTAGGCCTCGTCAAAATGAGCACGCGTTTCTTCAAAACGCTTCTCAAACGCCTCCTCCGCCGCCTTGAGGACCGTCTCCCGGGAGTCTAGCTTGTCCCTCCGAACGCGGTACAAGGCTTGGAGCTGGCCGACGTGGTCTCTCATGGAGAGGAAGATGTGCTCCACGATGAGTTTTCCGCCACCAGCCTCCAGCCCTGCCGGGGCGTCAGAGCCTACGCTGGCGGATACCTCCACGTCGATGTTCTCCCCTTCAACCAAGGCCCTCGATCGCTCCACCACCGGTAGGACAATGAACGTCCCCTCGCCGGCGCGAATGTATGCACTGCCCGAGGTGTCCTCGGAGCTGGGAGGCTGATAGCTGCCTAACTCACCGCCAGCGAGGTGGGGTTCTTCACCCTTGGTGGTCTCCTGGCCCCTAGCTGGCGAAATATCACCGTCACGCGCTCCCGAGGCCTCGACAGGCTCCCCTGCGGACTCTGGGGTGTCCTGCTCCTGCTCCCG
Source organism: Hordeum vulgare subsp. vulgare (assembly GCF_904849725.1). Lineage (NCBI taxonomy): Eukaryota > Viridiplantae > Streptophyta > Magnoliopsida > Poales > Poaceae > Hordeum > Hordeum vulgare. Next base: position 226,222,660 of record NC_058523.1, on the reverse strand, counting down.
CTCCTCGTGGGCGGCCTCGCGCGCCATGGCGTCGGAGACCTCGGCCGCTGCTTCGATGGCGACTACCATGAGCACAGCGTCGACGTGCATCTCCACTAGAGGAGAGGGGTCTGAAAGATAAGAAAGGAAGGGGAACAGGCAAAAATCAGACAAAATTTTCAAAAAGAATCTTCAAGATTCAGCCTGCAAGTGCTACTGGCAGGCGCTCAATGTTCTCCTGTTGGTAAACGATAGCCGCCTCCTCCCCGGCAACGCCGGTTGACGAGGGCTCATCCTCAAGCACCACAAGCTCCGGCGATGCACGCTGGGGGCTTTGCCGGGGGCTGGGCACGAGAGTTGCCGCGGACGCCGGCGGCGGTTCCGAAGCATCCACCAACGGACTATCACTTTGCGGTTCCATGGCATCCACCGGGCGCCCTTCGCTAGCCGATGCGCCGGCATCCTCCGGATGGTTTCCCTCGGCTCCATGCTTGGGGCTCACTGGAGGAACCCCGCCAACTGTGTGGTCCGCCCCGGCCGACGACTCGTCGGCAACAGACGCCCTGGCCCTCTTCGCCGACATTTGGGCCAACGTCTGTTGGTCCTTGCGAACAAGCAACCACACCAAGTTAGCGAGAATACCAAGCAAGCAAGAATGAGGGGAGGGGTCGGGGGATCGAACTCTTACTCATTCTCCTCCTCCTTCGAGCTCAAGATCAAGATATCGTACTCCACCTCCACCTCGGCCTCCGTCGAAGGGTGTTCTACCCTCGGACGTTTGACAAGCATGGCAGGCGGACCTTGCTAGACCGTGATGTTGGAGCCGACACGACGTAGCACTCGCCTAGGCTTCCGACACGCCAGACACTCCTCCGTCTCCTCCTCCCTCTCCTGTGTCCCGGCGGCGCACGCACCATCTCCTACGCGGGCACTGGTGGCCGGGTCACTAGAACCCCCGGCGAGCCCCGCTCGTGGTGGCACCTCCCCGTTAGTCGTTGCCTTGCCACAGTGGTACGTGCGCCCGACCCCGATGGCAAGGGTAGGCTCCTCCATCCGGCGGGCGATGTGCACCTTCTCTGCGGCGATGGTGTCGTGGACAAGGCCTTTTTCTTCCCGGACGGCGGCCTCCGACAACCCGTCAAAGAAGGTCGAGACCACATCTGCCGCGAGCTCCAGGCAGGTCGCGACCACGCCGTGGGCATCACAATCCGGCAACATCGCCGTAAGGCTGCTCATGACCGAGCTGTTGTACAGCGGATGGACCCCATGTGGCAACCGGATCTTCATCTCAGTGCTAAATAGCTTCTGGCAGAAGTATCCGAGCACCATGACCGTAAGATTGTTGTCCACCCCCAGTAGCAACCGCATGACATCCGACGCATTCGCGGAGGCCGAAGCCGGCCTTCCTCCCCTGTGCTGGATGGGGGCGATGCGTCTGCGGAGGAAGTCAGCAGCCACCATCTCCATCATCATCCCCGCAGCCCTGAGGCGCAGGATCTTGGTGGTGGCGATGCACAGCTTATCATCGCCGGGGGACAGATCACTCCAGCCCTCAACCCGGGACCCAATTCTGAAGGTCGTAGGCTCGCAGCAGGGCGGATATCCCTCCTTGCGGATCCAGCAGCACTTCCCCCGCCACTCGTCCCACTTCTCGCGAAGGGTACCTCTAAGGTACGCCTCCTTGGTCCGGGTCCTCGGGACCCAGGCGATGGAACCCGAAAGGGCCTCCACGCACTCGATGCGAGGAGTGAAGTAGTGGCGGAAGAGGGATGTGTTGGTGGTGATCCCAACAAATTTCTCGGAGAGGTGCATGAAGATAGACATGCACATCACTGCATTTGGCGTAAAGTCAAGGAGGCGAAAGCCATAAGTATGCACGAGGTCAAGGAAGAACTCCGAGAATGGCGGGCACAACCCGCAAAAGAAGTAATCGACGAAGAAGGGAAACTCGTCCGCCCCCCCCCCCCCCGCCTCCCGTCCCAGGGAGCACCTCGGTGGCCGGATGCGCTTTCATCTTGGCCGCCAACATGATCTGGTAGAGGACCTTCAAGGTGGCCATCTCCTGGCCTTTGGGGAAGATGGCGTACTTCTTCTGCAGCCTCGCCAACTCTTTGTCAGAAGTAGCGCCCTTTCCGCCGGAGGTCTTCGGCGCCATGACAACGGCGGAAAGTGGATGTTATCGCCCAAGGCAGGACCGTAGGGAAGAGAGGGAGGCGTGAGGGAGCTCCAGCAGAAGGTGGCGACGGCGGCGACGTTTGCGATTGGAAAAGGACCGGGAACAGTGGGCTAGGAGAGCTCGTGTTTCCCCTCCTTATGGGGACGCGAGTCGACCCTTTCCCTGCTCCGCCAACGGTTCCCCACGCTTGTGGCCACCTCCGTCATTGCGCGCACAACTCCCCATTTCACACGATCAATGCACGGCGAGGGGAAAGGCAACCGCCAGTAGATCCAGCGGCAAGAGCCCGTACACCTCTTTGGGCCTGGCCCAACAACGCTCCGCGCGTGTGTGTGTCCCAGGCCCGGGGGCTCGTGTCGGGGCATGAAAGACTGGGGTCTCTAGTGCCCCAGACTTGTGCACGGGTGCAAAAGAGCCCCTAACGGCAGGTCACAGCCGAATCCAGACAAGACTCACCCACAAGATAGCCAAGGCCCCGGCAGGCATGTCTTGCCGGGAAGACACCCGAGGCCATGTCCTCCCAACGGACGTGATGAACACACCTAGCCCAAGGCCCATGCGAGCTCCCTTGCCGGGAAGACAGCCGAAGCCCCCGGCAAGCCTCGTTGCCGGGACGAAGCACCAACACCCCGGCAAGTCCCCTTTTGCTGGGATGATGTGGCAGCACGCCAGAGGGCGACTGCCCTTGGCACAGTGCCACCGCCCCCGTGTGTTCCAGCGCGTTCCGCATGCGCCAGTGGGGCGTCCAGGTGTCGAAACGTCTGGACACATGTCTGCACCAGCACTTAGCTGACATGGACAAGACGTGCATTTAATGCACCTGACAGCGGTAGATGGATAAGCACGGATGCAGGTTCACTATAACATCTCGTGAACCTACCATTGAGCACTGTAGGTTACCCTTTTGCCTATAAAAGGAGGCCCTTAGCTCATTCACAAGGGGTTAGACTTTTTGGAGATTGGCCAAGAAGACGATTATCATCACTGTAAACGAACAACGAAAGAACGCTTAATACGATCAGAGGACCAAGACGTAGGGTTTTACGCATAAGCAGCGCGAACCTCGGTAAAAAGGCTTGCCGGCTGTTGATCGTTTGGTCTGCTCTTGACCCTGTTTTTCCCCACCCTACGAACACAAGGGTATCTCGTTGATCCCCATAGGTGTCGACCTAGCATCACCGACATATACCTATCGTTTTATGACTAAACATGTAACTCGTGAAAATTACCACTCATGGTTCAGACTCTCAAAAAGATATAAGTGAAGCATAGGAGCAAAAAATCCATTAACTCAAAAGGTATAAGTGAAGCATAATGAGCATTCTAATAAATTTCAATTATGCGAGTCCATGATAATAGTTGTGTGCAGGAAACAATGATTGTGAAAAACAAAAAATAAAACAAGAAAAAATATAATACACGATACTCCAAGTAAAACACATATCATGTGATGAATACAAATATAGATCCAACTGAAATTACCGATAGATTGGAGACGAAAGAGGGGATGCTAATCAGGGCATACCCAAGCCTAGACGCATGGGTATTCTTTGGATATTAGCTTGGGCTGCCCTGGGCAACCCCAAGCTCAGGGTCTTTCCGTTCCTTATTCCTTCATCCATCATAATATTAACCAAAACTAGAAAACTTCATCACACAAAACTCAACGGAAACCTTGTGAGATCCATTAGTATAATAAACTAATAGAACACCCTAAGTACTATCATAAATAGAGTCATAATTGTTCTTGCATACGTTGGTGCAGCATTGTCCTATACAAATGGTTTTTAAGCCCTGTGTGCGATGTAGTTTCAAACCGTCGCCTTACGTGTGTGGGAATAGGGGCGTCCATCTAAAATAACATGTAAAAACAATCGATGATAGTGATCAATGAACGCAAACTTTTGACAATACTAAGAGAATGGGATGTCCAAAGGCATCAGAAATCAGACTTATCGGTCAATCTTTTGAGGTATGTCATATTTTCCATACAACCCATCTTTGTTACTTATGTGAGACCACATTACCATCGGACGCAATATTCTTTGGTGCATAGTTTATGATGTGCGACTCGTCACAAATAGTTCATAATTGTAAAGCATATATGACAAGGAGACTATGACAAATATTTTCCTACCATTTCGCTTGTGATATAGCAAGATTACCAAATACTCGAACTGTCGTACTCGTGTCGGATGCATACGACATAACAGATAGTTCAACATTGTAAATCATGTATGATATATAAGGACACTATCACAAACACTTAGGTTAGTACAACTATTTCTACTATTGTCTAACATAACACACGGTTTTGAAATGGCAATTGTGTCCATGGTCGCACACGGTTTCTCTTTGTGAAACCTGTCAAACCATGAGGTATATCACACATGTTCTGCTTTACAAACCGTGTACGGTGTAATGACCTGCAGAGCGTATAATTTTGCTAATTTAATTGCCAGAGTTTAAAATACTACAGAATTTGAATTTGAAAGTAGGGTATAACATATTTGATACCCATCTTATATATATATAGGTTCAACAACCAATGCATTATTCCACTAACACATACATATGTTCAACAATTACGTCAAAGATATATCCTTTAACCTTTGCATGTCCACCAATCATCTAGTTTGAGAGGCAATCTTGAGTAAACTGCTTTGGGAACCACTATAAACAAAAAATGATTCACAGATTTTAAATTTGCAAGCTAACAACACATTATGGACCATAAATAGAAGGGTACAACGTTCTTTGTTACTATCCTGCAGTTCATTGTTATCTTTGATAAGGTGTAAAGAAATAGTTCAATTGCCATATTTTGTCCCATTTTGTCCCACCCTATGTTTTGACTTTCGTCACTAAATAATCTTATCTCAAAAATTAGGACCAATTAAATTTGTTGTGAGTGCTTGTGATGCTTGATGTGATTGTTGTTTGTTCGTTTGCTTGCTTGTATGCTTGTGTTTGAATCACAATGTTACTGCTACTCTCCAGAATCACCACCTTGACGCAAACCCTTGCCTAATGATCATGCCATGTGTATAGGACCAGAAACTATTTTTACGAGACATTATTTTCACCAAAAATCATTTCCTTCATTTAAGCTTTCAAAAACCCATGAGTTGGGATTTGTACTACAAGTCCTCGAATTAGGGAAGTTATTTTGCACCAAATATTTTATACGAATTGCATTATCAATAATACTTCCCAAAACCACAAAATTATTATTTTAAAATATATTTTCCTATTTTATCTTAAAACCACTTTCTGTGGACATAACGGTCTTTTACAAAGAAAGGTTGTTTTTCCTGCCTTCAATTTGTTTTTTAAAATTTAGGGAAACTCGATGGATATATATATATATTCCATATATAAGAGTTTCAGCACATGGTCTTGTTCGGAATGTTGGGAAAAACCCTTCAAAACCTTCCCTTCCTATTTCAAGATTTTGGAACATTTCTATAACAAATATTCTCAATAAATTCCAGTAAACTTCTATCATGTCACACATATTATATATGATGATCTGGCCAAGTTTCATCTCTATCAAAGTTAATTTGATTAAGCTAAATATTCGAAAACCCTATGTGTCCGGATCCAAGTTTGAGCAATTCTTCCTTCTCAAGTGTCCCCAATTGTGCTAAAATTTGCAAGAGATGTTCCTATAATCCAATAATGCATGCACACCAAGTGGTGCATGAAGGGGAATAGATAAACTTGTCCCAAACCCCTCAAAACCTTTTGTGCTGATTTCTAGACTTGGGAAACTTTACACTGTGAAGTTTCTCCAATTTGTCCCAAACTTTTTGCGCATGCTCCAATGCTCATATAATGCCACCACACCAAGTTGTGGATTAGTGGGAATTGGTTTGCATGGGTTTATATATGCAGAAAGCTATTTCTGCCAATTTCTTGGGTTTTTAAGTCTAAATTGGAAACTTTCTACAAAAAATCCTCAATTTAGTACACTAGCTCATTTTAACCAATCATGTGATCTTGTTAAGTGTCATAGCAGTTGGAATCCATCTGGTAGCCCTGACATCCATCAAACACCTTGTGGCCAATTACCAAAATTACTACTTTGGCCTGTTCCACTAATCTCCTTGAGCTTAAAATTTTACCACATCTCCGTCTATTATCCTTTTACCACCAGTAACCTTGCCATGGCCTCTCATCAATTATTGGAGGGTGACTCCATCTCCCCACCTCTCTTTTTACCTTGGCAACAATATGTTTACCCCTCTTGCTATAACTCTGCTCAAGCCAATGCACCCACCTCTTTCCAGAGCACCTCTACTATGCTAATGCATCATTCCAAACTTAAATATGGCATGCTCATGTGGGAATTGTGATAAGCCCTTTTGAAATTTGTTTTTGTTAGAAATATGGCTTTGAACTGCAAGTAATAGCTATACTACTCCCCGTGAGCTGAAAAATTAGCAGTATTGTAGTCCTTGCATAGCTAGCACTGCTAGACATGGTTTCATTCCAAGATTCCTCCACTGAGAACCACTTTTGCTAGCCCCAAGTTTCCTGTAGCAGACATAATAAGTGATGAAACCCTATCTAACTTTATCCATTCGAGCCTAAACGGTGAAGAGGGGTGGTGACCACCTCTCTAGGATGCAGAAACGATGCTCTACACCTTGTTCTCTTGCTGTAGCTCAGGACTAGCAAGGGCAGTGTTGTCTCCCACCTACCCCCTCTACTAGGAAAAGGCCTGCTAGTGGCGCACCTGTTTTGGCTACTAATGGTGCACTATAGGTGCGCCACTAGCATCACGCCATTAGAATTTTTTACTAATGGCGCACCACAGGTGCGCCATTAGTATCTGGTATACTAATGGTGCACTAGGCAGTGCGCCATTAGTATGCCTCCCAGGTGCGCCATTAGTATGCCTCCCAGGTGCGCCATTAGTATGCCACCCACGTGCGCCATTAGTATGCCTCCCAGGTGTGCGATTAGTATAGCTCATGGTGCGCTATAGGTTATACTACCAACTCTAAAAATATTCAATTATTATCCTCACACCCACAAGAAGGTTCAAAATAAACAAATATTACACCACAATGAAAATATGTTTATAAACATGCTCATACATTGAACGCAAGTTGACAAACAAATTAACCTAGAGGAAGCATAGTTTTGACCATCTTAACAATCATCTAGAACACACAAGTCACAAAAAGATAAGGACTATTGGTTACTATGAGAGACTTCAGATGGTCCAGAACACAAAAGTTTGTATCTACATGCACAAAGTGCAAGCTCCAAAACACTCGAAACACCAAATGGTCTACAAGACAATAAGGTCCATGATTACAGGTTGGTTGGTCCATAAACGCTAAAGAGTCATGATGTCCATGTGCATCAATAGGTTGAGTTCATGAAAACATTTTGCACAAATTTGTCAAGAATGTGGAACCAGATCAAGTTGTTAAAATCCCGTATGCGTATTAAAAATATTCGATCAAAAGATTATCCTGATATCATAGTTAAAAATGTAGTTTCTATAAAAGTTATAATCATCTCACATGCTATTATATAGAACTATGTTCCAGTGCTTGTAAAACTATGCATTGAGCTATGCATTGAGCTATTATATAGAGTGATCTTGAACTATGCACTGCTGATATAAATATTATGTGCAGTTGCTTCAGTTTTATTTGTCTTTACATGTGAAATGCATAAATTACAACCAACTGGGCAAAAATGGGATGAAAAAATTGCGGAAAGATGCCTAGGCTACCACCATTAGGGTGTTTAATCATTTAGCCTGGACTACTTTCTTCCTGTCAGCACTGAGACCATGAAGCGATGCATCTGTGAAGAAAGTATCAAACAGTGATGGGATATGTGTGTAATCTAGCAATGCTTTGACAATCAACGACGCTAGATCAATTGTGCTAGAAACCTATGAAGATACAACATGATGATTATTCAGAGAAAGAAAGGTAATATCATCACTGAAGCCCTTCAATTATATGATGATGAATCAAGCCAGAAATCTAGCAAGACATGCAGAAGCGTGCTCATCAGCAAATGATTTGAATATTCAATCCTGCTTAAAAAAGTTACTGGTAAGTGTATCAACAAAGTATATAAAAGTACTCACCGATTAATTCATGCAGCTCCAAATTTAAGTCTTTTCCACTCCCATCTTTCTTAGTTGTTGTACCTGCAAGGCAACAACCACATTAGCTTGCTACTTAGATGACTTCAGAATGATGCTCTACTGATTGTTGAAGAGGCGAGAGCACAAATAGGCAATGAATGTAAGAGGCTCCGGTGTGGAATTAGAACAACCATTTAGAGTTTCTTCCTAACACAGCTTGGTGATGATTGAATTAAATAACCACGACATGGTAACTATGAGTACTTATGAGTAAGGTGTTGGTTTTGATATGGCACCAGGACTTACGCTCTCAAGGATCACTGCATTAGCATGTGCTTCTTTAGAGCGGATCAACTCTTCAAGCTAACTAGGATCCACTGTTTCATCTAGAGGGACCCAGCTATCCTCTAGGCGCTCTTCTACAACCTGTGAATTTGCACAACGAGAATGCAAAATATGGCATTGAGAACATAACCACTTTTATATGGTGAAGGATGTCAATGAGACAGGTGCATTCATACTCAAGATCTTGCTGAAATGAACACAAATGAAATAACTCGACTTACCTCATCACGTGGCTTTCCTAATGGAGAATTCTCAGGAATAAGTTCAGCAAACTGAGGAGGATCGTCAAAAGGATCATCCAAGATATATGTATGTTTAATCCTGTCAATAAGAAAATTGAAGAACAATCAACAAGCATAAAGAATGAAAGCAAGTTAATGCTGGAAACCAAAAAAGGTATGTTTGGTGTGTGCCCAAATTTAACCTATGGAAACCCAGCAAAATTCTGCAGACCAAACTGGCAGCTCAGATTTGGGCCACACTTGGCCCCAAACATGAACTGACGGGTAGATAGAACATAACCCAAAATGTTGGCATCAAACCATATAGCAGATAAAAAAATAAGTAGCTATAGTTTGAGAAGGCTGGGAAACTTTTGGTTCTCAAGGGCACCAAATCAAACAACCCCGTTCTTTGGCAGATATGTCCTAACTATGCAATTTACCATAGGTGTGAAACAATATTCTACCTTATTTCCTTAAACGGTCTTCCTTTATCATCAACATAAGCTTCATTTATCTTTGTCAGTGTGTCAAGACCTTCTGCAACCGTCCCAAAGACCTGCAATCAACAGAACAAAGCGATGAACTCACTGAAGCAATCATCAACTTCTCACCCAGACAGAAAAAAGAAAATAGTGAATAAGGTACTACTAACCGTGTGCTTGTCGTGAAGGTACTCAACATCATCCCTCAAGGTGATATAGAACTAAAGAAATAAAAAATAGATATCAATAAGTTAGAAGCAGGCAGACCTACGTCCTAAAAAATCAAACATCAGTAGCGTTGTAATATTGTACCTGTGAGGCATTACAATTCTCACCAGCACTTGCCATACCAATAGTACCAGTTTTTGAATGCCTTAATTCTGGAAGGATTTCATCATTAAAAAATCGAGCTTGATCACCATAAAGGAACCTGGAGAAAGAAGATTTAGCTTTCAGGCATATCTTTGACAGCAATAGCCAGCCTAAGTTCAAGTAAATATCAAAAACAAAAGACCAAAGAATAAGGTTCAGAGCTTAGTAAGTAGTAGCACACACAAGCACGCACACAAAAACATAAGTTGGGGCGAACACATATATGAGAATTTAGTAAAACAATCCTCACTTGTACACGGAATCACCACCACTGCCAGTTCCACTAGGGTCCCTAGATTGTGCCAGGAAATCCTTCTTCACCTTGTGGAACAGACACCCATTGTAATACTTCGTTATGTTTAAGTCAAAGCATAATGTCAGAGAATGAGCACCTCTACATTGTGATATAAGAACAACAGACACATCTATAATCACTGTAATTTGAAATCCTAAATCTACAAAAGGGTGGAAACAAGCCACAAGCTCTCACAACTCATAATGAAATGGCATTGACATTAAAAATTTAGAGGCTCGTGATACTATGTTAACCCTCACCGCCAATAGGCAACAAAACTAACAGTTTGAAACCATACTTCAGGTTTTTTGTAAAGTAAAAAACAAACAAGCCAGGAAATAATATATCCTTGTGTGCTGATCTACAATCACATCTTTACATGCTGAAATATTCAGTTAACATTGAAATGAGGTTATCATGTATGAATTCACTAAGACAGGAAAAGCCAAGGACTGTTGTTCCACATTTATAATCACCACATCAACATACAAATGGAAAGACATGTGATTGGCACCAAGTCTGATTGTATGTACTGGCCATGCCGACCATCTCATAAGGTTTAGGACATATGGTTAGGAAGTGACAACTAGGAATAGAAAACATCGGACGACATGTGTGTCCCAAAAAACAAAATAGAAACGAGAGGGTCAAGGCTTCGAATTTTGTGCTATCCAAATCCTACATGGCCGACATCTGAGATATAGCAAGGAGTCGTCCAGAGGAAGCATCAACCCGGCCTTGAATCGTCAGCCCGAGTTGTGCTATGAATTTCCCTGTCTGCTCACGCATACGAACTTGCCACTGAATTCCTCGCCTACGGCAACAATAGATAGTGATGGCAAAAAAAATCCCCAATTCACAGGCATATTCGACACCTATACTATCGTCAATCAACCATTCCAACGAGACGACTAATTCCGCAGAACAGCAGCACCGGCGCAGATAAGATTCGGACTGTCTATGGCTTCCCAAGTAAGATCACTGCCCTCTAGACCCTTGTGAAGGATGCTGTAGTTCGCATCAGAGCAACCAAGAAGACCGCAGTATCAACGAGATCCCACGAGAGGACGCGGCAACGCTGGCGCGGAGGGACGCGGGCGGGGGGCGTACCGTTGGTGATGATGGCGCTGGTCTGGGGCGGGACCTTGAACTCCTCGGCGGTGAACTTGAGCACCGCAGTGAAGGGCGCCGTCTCCGGCATGCTGAACCTGCGAAAGCCACCGCACGACACGCACAAATCAGGACGAGATCTGTCCCGAGGAAGGAGGGAGGGGAGGGAGAGGGAGCGGTTACTCACACTTTGAAGGGGAGCTTGGGGTCGGAGGTGAGGATCACCTGGAACGACACCTTGCCCCCTCCTCCGCCGCCGCCGCCGCCCTCCACCGCCATGGGTGTGATGTCCGGTGCTGAGACACCGCCGCCGCCGGGTGGGTCGCCTTGCCCCAGAGAGGGAGAGAAATCCGTGGCGTGGACGAGCGGGATCTTTCCGGGGTGTGGATGAGCGAGGCGAGATCTCGGTTGGATTTGGGAGAGTAGAGGCGAGGGCAGAGGCAGAGAGTCAGAGAGCAGGCGGCTTAGCAATGGCGCACCCCCGAGCGGTGCGCCATTAGAGTTTTTTTTGATAGCAATGGCGCATCCCCATGCAGTGCGCCATTAGTAATATTTTTATTTGGATCGCAATGGCGCACCCCAGAGAGGTGCGCCATTAGTAATATTTTTTTTGGATAGGAATGGCGCTCGGGGGGAGGGAGGGGGTGGGTGGTGCCCTTGACCAATTCCGTTCGTGGGAACCGAGCGAGGAGACAGGGGAGGGTGCGGGGGGTTCGTCGACGGCGATGGAGCGGGGGAGGGTGCGGATGGTCGTCGGCGGCGGTGGAGCGGGGGAGGGTGCGGGGGGTCGTCGGCGACGGTGGAGCGGGGAGGGTGCGGGGGGTCGTCGGTGGAAGTGGAGCGGGCCGGGGAGGGTGCGGGGGGTCATCAGCGGCGGTGGAGCGGGGGAGGGTGCGGTGCGTGCTCGGCGGCGGTGGAGCGGGGGAGGGTGCGGGGGGTCGTCGACGGCGGTGGAGTGGGGGAGGAGGCACCAGAGACAAGCTTGGAGGAGGTGGAGAGAATGAAAGTGGGGAAAGTGAATTTGGTAGGTGGCTGTCCAAAATATCTAGCTGGTCCCAGGTTACTAATGGCGCACCACCTACAAATGCGCCATTAGTAACCGGTGCGCCATTAGTAGTTTTGCAAAAAAAAAATATAATAGTGGCGCAGCACCTACAAATGCGCCATTAGTAACCATGGTTACTAATGGCGCACCAGCTGGTGGTGCGCCATTAGTAGTTTTGCAAAATAAAAAAAATAGTAGTGGCGCACTTGGTGAGTGGTGCGCCATTACTAGGTAAACTAGTAATGGCGCACTCTGCCCCGGTGCGCCATTAGTACTTTTGCAAAAACAAAAAACACCCACGAGAGGACGCGGCAACGCTGGCGCGGAGGGACGCGGGCGGGGGGCGTACCGTTGGTGATGATGGCGCTGGTCTGGGACGGGACCTTGAACTCCTCGGCGGTGAACTTGAGCACCGCAGTGAAGGGCGCCGTCTCCGGCGTGCTGAACCTGCGAAAGCCACCGCACGACACGCACAGATCAGGACGAGATCTGTCCCGAGGAAGGACGGAGGGGAGGGGAGGGAGAGGGAGCGGTTACTCACACTTTGAAGGGGAGCTTGGGGTCGGAGGTGAGGATCACCTTGAACGAAACCTTGCCCCCTCCTCCGCCGCCGTCGCCGCCCTCCACCGCCATGGGTGTGCAGTCCGGTGCTGATACACCGCCGCCGCCGGGTGGGTCGCCTTGCCCCAGAGAGGGAGAGAAATCCGGGGCGTGGACGAGCGGGATCTTTCCGGGGTGTGGATGAGCGAGGAGAGATCTCGGTTGGATTTGGGAGAGTAGAGGCGAGGGCAGAGGCAGAGAGGCAGAGAGCAGGCGGCTTAGCAATGGCGCACCCCCGAGCGGTGCGCCATTAGAGTTTTTTTTGATAGCAATGGCGCATCCCCATGCAGTGCGCCATTAGTAATATTTTTTTTTTGGATCGCAATGGCGCACCCCAGAGAGGTGCGCATTAGTAATATTTTTTTTTGGATAGGAATGGCGCTCGGGGGGAGGGAGGGGGTGGGTGGTGCCCTTGACCAATTCCGTTCGTGGGAACCGAGCGAGGAGACAGGGGAGGGTGCGGGGGGTTCGTCGACGGCGATGGAGCGGGGGAGGGTGCGGAGGGTCATCGGCGGCGGTGGAGCAGGGGAGGGTGCGGGGGGTCGTCAGCGGCGGTGGAGCGGGGAGGGTGCGGGGGATCGTCGGTGGAATTGGAGCGGGCCGGGGAGGGTGCGGGGGGTCATCGGCGGCGGTGGAGCGGGGGAGGGTGCGGTGGGTGCTCGGCGGCGGTGGAGCCGGGGAGGGTGCGGGGGGTCGTCGGCGGCGGTGGAGTGGGGGAGGAGGCACCGGAGACAGGCTTGGAGGAGGTGGAGAGAATGAAAGTGGGGAAAATGAATTTGGTAGGTGGCTGTCCAAAATATCTAGCTGGTCCCAGGTTACTAATGGCGCACCACCTACAAATGCGCCATTAGTAGTTTTGCAAAAAAAAATATAATAGTGGCGCAGCACCTACAAATGCGCCATTAGTAACCATGGTTACTAATGGCGCACCAGCTGGTGGTGCGCCATTAGTAGTTTTGCAAAATAAAAAAAATAGTAGTGGCGCACTTGGTGAGTGGTGCGCCATTACTAGGTAAACTAGTAATGGCGCATTCTGCCCCGGTGCGCCATTAGTACTTTTGCAAAAACAAAAAACACCCACGAGAGGACGCGGCAACGCTGGCGCGGAGGGAGGCGGGCGGGGGGCATACCGTTGGTGATGATGGCGCTGGTCTGGGACGGGACCTTGAACTCCTCGGCGGTGAACTTGAGCACCGCAGTGAAGGGCGCCGTCTCCGGCGTGCTGAACCTGCGAAAGCCACCGCACGACACGCACAGATCAGGACGAGATCTGTCCCGAGGAAGGACGGAGGGGGGGGGAGGGAGAGGGAGCGGTTACTCACACTTTGAAGGGGAGCTTGGGGTCGGAGGTGAGGATCACCTTGAACGAAACCTTGCCCCCTCCTCCGCCGCCGTCGCCGCCCTCCACCGCCATGGGTGTGCAGTCCGGTGCTGAGACACCGCCGCCGCCGGGTGGGTCGCCTTGCCCCAGAGAGGGAGAGAAATCCGGGGCGTGGACGAGCGGGATCTTTCCGGGGTGTGGATGAGCGAGGAGAGATCTCGGTTGGATTTGGGAGAGTAGAGGCGAGGGCAGAGGCAGAGAGGTAGAGAGCAGGCGGCTTAGCAATGGCGCACCCCCGAGCGGTGCGCCATTAGAGTTTTTTTTGATAGCAATGGCGCATCCCCATGCAGTGCGCCATTAGTAATATTTTTTTTTGGATCGCAATGGCGCACCCCAGAGAGGTGCGCATTAGTAATATTTTTTTTTGGATAGGAATGGCGCTCGGGGGGAGGGAGGGGGTGGGTGGTGCCCTTGACCAATTCCGTTCGTGGGAACCGAGCGAGGAGACAGGGGAGGGTGCGGGGGGTTCGTCGACGGCGATGGAGCGGGGGAGGGTGCGGAGGGTCGTCGGCGGCGGTGGAGCAGGGGAGGGTGCGGGGGGGTCGTCAGCGGCGGTGGAGCGGGGAGGGTGCGGGGGATCGTCGGTGGAATTGGAGCGGGCCGGGGAGGGTGCGGGGGGTGATCGGCGGCGGTGGAGCGGGGGAGGGTGCGGTGGGTGCTCGGCGGCGGTGGAGCGGGGGAGGGTGCGGGGGGTCGTCGGCGGCGGTGGAGTGGGGGAGGAGGCACCGGAGACAGGCTTGGAGGAGGTGGAGAGAATGAAAGTGGGGAAAATGAATTTGGTAGGTGGCTGTCCAAAATATCTAGCTGGTCCCAGGTTACTAATGGCGCACCACCTACAAATGCGCCATTAGTAGTTTTGCAAAAAAAAAATATAATAGTGGCGCAGCACCTACAAATGCGCCATTAGTAACCATGGTTACTAATGGCGCACCAGCTGGTGGTGCGCCATTAGTAGTTTTGCAAAATAAAAAAAATAGTAGTGGCGCACTTGGTGAGTGGTGCGCCATTACTAGGTAAACTAGTAATGGCGCATTCTGCCCCGGTGCGCCATTAGTACTTTTGCAAAAACAAAAAACACCCACGAGAGGACGCGGCAACGCTGGCGCGGAGGGAGGCGGGCGGGGGGGCATACCGTTGGTGATGATGGCGCTGGTCTGGGACGGGACCTTGAACTCCTCGGCGGTGAACTTGAGCACCGCAGTGAAGGGCGCCGTCTCCGGCGTGCTGAACCTGCGAAAGCCACCGCACGACACGCACAGATCAGGACGAGATCTGTCCCGAGGAAGGACGGAGGGGAGGGGAGGGAGAGGGAGCGGTTACTCACACTTTGAAGGGGAGCTTGGGGTCGGAGGTGAGGATCACCTTGAACGAAACCTTGCCCCCTCCTCCGCCGCCGTCGCCGCCCTCCACCGCCATGGGTGTGCAGTCCGGTGCTGAGACACCGCCGCCGCCGGGTGGGTCGCCTTGCCCCAGAGAGGGAGAGAAATCCGGGGCGTGGACGAGCGGGATCTTTCCGGGGTGTGGATGAGCGAGGAGAGATCTCGGTTGGATTTGGGAGAGTAGAGGCGAGGGCAGAGGCAGAGAGGTAGAGAGCAGGCGGCTTAGCAATGGCGCACCCCCCGAGCGGTGCGCCATTAGAGTTTTTTTTGATAGCAATGGCGCATCCCCATGCAGTGCGCCATTAGTAATATTTTTTTTTGGATCGCAATGGCGCACCCAGAGAGGTGCGCATTAGTAATATTTTTTTTTGGATAGGAATGGCGCTCGGGGGGAGGGAGGGGGTGGGTGGTGCCCTTGACCAATTCCGTTCGTGGGAACCGAGCGAGGAGACAGGGGAGGGTGCGGGGGGGTTCGTCGACGGCGATGGAGCGGGGGAGGGTGCGGAGGGTCGTCGGCGGCGGTGGAGCAGGGGAGGGTGCGGGGGGTCGTCAGCGGCGGTGGAGCGGGGAGGGTGCGGGGGATCGTCGGTGGAATTGGAGCGGGCCGGGGAGGGTGCGGGGGGTGATCGGCGGCGGTGGAGCGGGGGAGGGTGCGGTGGTGTGCTCGGCGGCGGTGGAGCGGGGGAGGGTGCGGGGGGTCGTCGGCGGCGGTGGAGTGGGGGAGGAGGCACCGGAGACAGGCTTGATGGAGGTGGAGAGAATGAAAGTGGGGAAAATGAATTTGGTAGGTGGCTGTCCAAAATATCTAGCTGGTCCCAGGTTACTAATGGCGCACCACCTACAAATGCGCCATTAGTAGTTTTGCAAAAAAAAATATAATAGTGGCGCAGCACCTACAAATGCGCCATTAGTAACCATGGTTACTAATGGCGCACCAGCTGGTGGTGCGCCATTAGTAGTTTTGCAAAATAAAAAAAATAGTAGTGGCGCACTTGGTGAGTGGTGCGCCATTACTAGGTAAACTAGTAATGGCGCATTCTGCCCCGGTGCGCCATTAGTACTTTTGCAAAAACAAAAAAACACCCACGAGAGGACGCGGCAACGCTGGCGCGGAGGGAGGCGGGCGGGGGGCGTACCGTTGGTGATGATGGCGCTGGTCTGGGACGGGACCTTGAACTCCTCGGCGGTGAACTTGAGCACCGCAGTGAAGGGTGCCGTCTCCGGCGTGCTGAACCTGCGAAAGCCACCGCACGACACGCACAGATCAGGACGAGATCTGTCCCGAGGAAGGACGGAGGGGAGGGGAGGGAGAGGGAGCGGTTACTCACACTTTGAAGGGGAGCTTGGGGTCGGAGGTGAGGATCACCTTGAACGAAACCTTGCCCCCTCCTCCGCCGCCGTCGCCGCCCTCCACCGCCATGGGTGTGCTGTCCGGTGCTGAGACACCGCCGCCGCCGGGTGGGTCGCCTTGCCCCAGAGAGGGGAGAGAAATCCGGGGCGTGGACGAGCGGGATCTTTCCGGGGTGTGGATGAGCGAGGAGAGATCTCGGTTGGATTTGGGAGAGTAGAGGCGATGGCAGAGGCAGAGAGGCAGAGAGCAGGCGGCTTAGCAATGGCGCACCCCCGAGCGGTGTGCCATTAGAGTTTTTTTTGATAGCAATGGCGCATCCCCATGCAGTGCGCCATTAGTAATTTTTTTTTTGGATCGCAATGGCGCACCCCAGAGAGGTGCGCATTAGTAATATTTTTTTTTGGATAGGAATGGCGCTCGGGGGGAGGGAGGGGGTGGGTGGTGCCCTTGACCAATTCCGTTCGTGGGAACCGAGCGAGGAGACAGGGGAGGGTGCGGGGGGTTCGTCGACGGCGATGGAGCGGGGGAGGGTGCGGAGGGTCGTCGGCGGCGGTGGAGCAGGGGAGGGTGCGGGGGGTCGTCAGCGGCGGTGGAGCGGGGAGGGTGCGGGGGGTCGTCGGTGGAATTGGAGCGGGCCGGGGAGGGTGCGGGGGGTCATCGGCGGCGGTGGAGCGGGGGAGGGTGCGGTGGGTGCTCGGCGGCGGTGGAGCGGGGGAGGGTGCGGGGGGTCGTCGGCGGCGGTGGAGTGGGGGAGGAGGCACCGGAGACAAGCTTGGAGGAGGTGGAGAGAATGAAAGTGGGGAAAATGAATTTGGTAGGTGGCTCTCCAAAATATCTAGCTGGTCCCAGGTTACTAATGGCGCACCACCTACAAATGCGCCATTAGTAGTTTTGCAAAAAAAAATATAATAGTGGCGCAGCACCTACAAATGCGCCATTAGTAACCATGGTTACTAATGGCGCACCAGCTGGTGGTGCGCCATTAGTAGTTTTGCAAAATAAAAAAAATAGTAGTGGCGCACTTGGTGAGTGGTGCGCCATTACTAGGTATACTAGTAATGGCGCACTCTGCCCCGGTGCGCCATTAGTACTTTTGCAAAAACAAAAAACAAATTAGTAGTGGCGCACCGAGTGTGTGGTGCGCCATTAGTGTCCATCACACTAATGGCACACCTGCACATGGTGCACCACTGCTATATAGTAGTGGCGCACTACTTGTCTCGTGCGCCATTAGTGTCTATATCATCTATAGCCCTTTTCCTAGTAGTGCCCCCTGTAACACCCCGGACACATCCGCCGGTGGTCGTTACTCCTGGCGGGATCTAGACTGGCCCCACATATCAATTCTAGTCTTTTCTGCGCACTTTGTCCTCACTCATGCCCACCCGGGATGAACTTCCCGGTCGGTCACCCATCCTAGAACTACTCCAAGCCGAGCACGCTTAACCTTAGACTTCTGTTTGAATGGGTTCCGGAAAAGAAGGAATTCCTTATTGATATGAGTAAGCCAGGCTATCACATACACCACCACTCAGAGGAACCGACGTCCTCGTCAGGCCACAGGAGCGTTCCCTCTTGGTACAAACGTCTATGCATCCAGTCCAGTACATGTAAAATGTCGTGTGCCACGATGGGTCACAAACGTCATGAACAACAAGACCGCACACCTGTCCACAAACATTCGTGTAACCGTGAGGGTTGGCTCTAATACCAAACTTGTAACGCCCCGGCACACCCGCCGGTGGTCGTTACTCCTGGCGGGATCTAGACTGGCCCCACATATCAATACTAGTATTTTCTGCACACTTTGTCCTCACTCATGCGCACCCGGGATGAACTTCCCGGTCGATCACCCATCCTAGAACTACTCCAAGCCGAGCACGCTTAACCTGAGAGTTCTGTTTGAATGGGCTCCCGGAAAAGAAGGAATTCCTTATTGATATGAGTAAGCCAGGCTATCACACCCGCTCTCTTCCTTGAACCTCCCAGACAAACCCAAGTCAGCCATAAGCTCCCCATCCGCCTCCAATGACCGAAGCTCATCGCATCCCCTCGCTCCAAATTTGAGCAAGCTGGGCGTCCCTTCCCTCTCCAGTCCACGCCGGATCCCTAGCACCTCCGCCGCCTCCTCCCTCCCCTCTCCTCCTTCTCCCGGTGGCCGGAGCACCACACCTCGGGCCACCTACGTTGGTCACCACTGCGGCCAGGGCCCCCTCTCGCCGGCACTCCTCCATGGGGGCTGACCCCCCTGGTTGGTTGCGGGGCTCTTCCCCGAGCGCTCCGGTGGCCGGGGCCCTACCGGGGGCGGTCTGAGCCGCCGGGAAGAGCCGCACGCGCGTCGGTCTCTCCCTGTGACGATCCGCGCGGGGTTGAAGAAGGGCCTGCCAGTGGGGCCAACGACCCCATTGGTCAGCCTCTAGGCCGGCTTGCCGGGCCCGCCTGTCCGGCTAAGTGGAGGCGCCCCCGCCGTAAGCGCCTCCCCCACAGGGAAAGCGCCCCAGCATCAATACGCCTTCGGCTGGCCTGCTACGCGCCAGGACGAGCCGTTGGGCCGGCTCAGTTCCTCCCCCAGCGCCCTGGGCGCGTTATAACCCAGATGGTAAAACTTTTCTTATTTCCTTATTTCTTCAGAGACTATTAATTTCATACAAAATTCGTATTATCTCCAAATTAGGTGATTCAAATTTCTGTAGAATCCTAAAATCAAGATCTATCCACACATGTGCTTTGCAAATTTTTCAAAGGAATTTTCTGTGGAGTCAATATTCAAATACCAAATTGAAGATTTTAAACACCACCCTGTGTCAAAGGTGATTACAAAGACTTTTCGAAAACCCCGTGGGGTGCCACTAATGCCCGAAGGTGATGGTGTTGAGATGGTGACCACTTGAGAAAGAACTGGTATACCGGAAAAGGTTTTGTGTGTGCGGTTTCGGGAATGTGATTTGATTTATGATTTGTCGACCCTCCCAACCTTACATGTGCGACGACAACACCCCTTTATGGGATGGGGCTTTGTTGATTACTTTGGTTGGTATTAGCAAAGAGCCCGCATTACTAGTGACGGGAGTGATATGGTCACTCTCGGGACGGGGTCATGCGAGGAAGGGCAACTATGATGTTTTTATAGGTTCCGGGCACACCGTTGGTCCCCGCATGGATGATACAATCGAGAGTTGGTGCTCATAAGACGTACATCATGTGGACTGGGTACCAATTGAGTGGACTCATTGTCTAGTGTCGCCAGGGGAAAGGCAATGATCAAGTACTTTCAGAGGAGATTTTGAAACGGAGTCCAAACGGGATAAAATCCCGAAAATAAGTTTTCCATAACGGAAGAAGATCACGAGACTTGAGAGCCAAGGTAGGGGGGCCCAGGGGCCCCACAAGCCCCCACCCCGCAGCCAGGGGGGAGGCCGCGACCCTCAGGCTTGTGGGCCCCCTGGACACCCTTTGCCCTAGGTTTCGCGCCTATATATCCCCAAAAATTCCACAAAAAAGCAGGAGATCATCGAAAGTACATTTCCGCCGCCGCAAGCTTCTGTCTCCGCAATATCCCATCTGGGGCATGTTCTGGTGCCCTGACGGAGGGGGGATTCGGATACGGAGGGCTTCTTCATCAATACCATGACCTCTACGATGATGCGTGAGTAGTGCACTATAGACCTACGGGTCCATAGCTAGTAACTAGATGGCTTCTTCTGTCTCTCTTGGATTTTCAATACAAAGTTCTCCATGATCTTCATGGAGCTATCCGATGTAATCTTCTTTTGCGGTGTGTTCGTCGAGATCCGATGAATTGTGGATTTATGATCAGATTATCTATGAATCTTATTTGAGTTTATTTTGATCTCTCTTATGCATGATTTCATATCCTTGTAATTCTCTTCGAGTTGTGGGTTTTGTTTGGCCAACTAGCTCTATGATTCTTGCAATGGGAGAAGTGCTTGGTTTTGGGTTCATACTGTGCGGTGACCTCACCCAGTGACAGAAGGGGTAGCGAGGCATGCATCGTGTTGTTGCCATCAAGGGTAAAAAGATGGGGTTTTCATCATTGGTTTGAGATTATCCCTCTACATCATGTCATATTGCTTAAGGCGCTACTATATTCGTCATGAACTCAATACACTAGATGCATGATGGATAGCGGTTGATGTGTGGAGTAATAGTAGTAGATGCAGAAAGTACCGGTCTACTTGTCTCAGACGTGATGCCTATATGTATGATCATTGCCTTAGATATCGTCATGACTTTGCGCGGTTCTATCAATTGCTCGATAGTAATTTGTTTACACACGGTGATATTTGCTATTTTGAGAGAAGCCTCTAGTGAATACTATGGCCCCCGGGTCTACTACACACCATATTTTCAGCCTTACACTTTTTACTTTGTTGCACTTTCCGCCTTCAGATCTCACTTTGCAAACAATCTTGAAGGGATTGACAACCCCTTTGAAGCGTTGGGTGCAAGCTCGTTTGTGTTTGCGCAGGTACTCTGGACTTGACGAGACCCTCCTACTAGATCGATACCTTGGTTCTCAAACTGAGGGAAATACTTACTCCTCCTGTGCTGCATCACCCTTTCCTCTTCGAGGGAAAAACCAACACAAGCTCAAGAGACGACACAAGGATCTCTGGCACCACTGCCGGGGAACGACTTTTGTTGACATAGCAGAAGGATTTCTGGCGCTGTTGCCGGGGAGGAAGATCAAGACAAGAACTCATCCAAGTAGGTGTCACAAACTCATCTCTTGCATTTACTTTGTTTGCCAGTTGCCTCTCCTTTTCCTCTACCCCACTTCACAATTTGCCTGTTTCGTTCGCCTTTTTCTCGCCTGCTCTTTGTTCGCTTGTGTGCTTCCTTGCTTGCCGAAGTCACCATGAATGAAAACACCAAACTTTGTGACTTCTCGAATACTAATAATAATGATTTTATTAGTACTCTGATTGCTACCGCCACTGGTGCGGAGTCATACGAAATCAATGCCGCTTTGCTGAATCTTGTTATGAAAGAGCAATTCTCCGGCCTTCCTAGTGAAGATGTCGCATAACATCTCAATACCTTCATTGAGCTTTGCGATATGCAAAATAAGAAAGATGCGGATAATGACGTGATTAAATTGAAGCTTTTTCCTTTCTCGTTGCCAGATCGTGCAAAAACTTGGTTTTCTTATTTGCCCAAAAATAGTATCGGTTCTCGGGATAAGTGCAAAGATGCTTATATATCCAAGTATTTTCCGCCGGCTAAGATCATCTCTCTCCGTAATGATATCATGAATTTCGAGCAACTTGATCATGAACATGTTGCACAATCTTGGGAGAGAATGAAATTAATGATTAGAAATTGTCGCGCTCATGGCTTGAGCCTTTGGATGATTATTCAAATCTTTTACGCTGGCTTGAATTTCGCTTCTAGAAATATCTTGGACTCCGCCTCAGGTGGAACATTCATGGAAATCATGTTAGGGGAAGCCATAAAGCTCCTAGACAACATCATGACGAACTACTCTCAGTGGGACATTGAAAGGTCACCTACTAGTAAGAAGGTACACGCTATAGAAGAAATTAACTCGTTGAGTGCTAAGAAGGACGAGTTAATGAATTTGGTTGCTAGTAGAAGTGCTCCTTTGGATCCTAATGATATGCCCTTGTCTTCCTTGATTGAGAGTAGGAACGCTTGCTTGGACGTTAATTTTGTTGGTAGGAATAACTTTGGCAAGAATAATGCTTTTAGAGTAAACTATGTTCCTAGGCCTTTGCCTAGTAACTCCTCTAATAATTTTGGCAACTCCTACACCAATACTCATGGAAATTACTACCGTGGATTTCAAGGAATTCAATTATGATAGTTGCTCCTTGATTGAATGCATTTCTTTGATGCAATCCATGTTAAACTCTCCACACGCTTATAGCCAAAACAAGGCCTTTACCAATCATATCGTCGAAGCTATGATAAAATCTCTTGAATAGAAACTTGAATTGGAAGTCTCTATCCCTAGAAAGCTTCATGATGAGTGGGAACCTACCATAAAAATCAAAATCAAAAACTATGAATGCAATGCTTTGTGTGATTTGGGTGCTAGTGTTTCTGCGATTCCAAAGTCTTTATGTGATGTTTTGGGTTTTAATGAGATTGAAGAGTGTGCTCTTAATTTGCATCTTGCTGATTCTACTCTCAAGAAACCCATGGGAAGGATCAATGATGTTCTTGTTGTTGCAAATAGGAAATATGTACCCGTGGATTTCATTGTGCTTGACATTGATTGCAATCCTACATGCCCTATTATTCTTGGTAGACCTTTCCTAAGGACTATCGGTGCTATCATCGATATGAAGGAAGGGAATATTAGATTTCAATTTAATTGAAGGAAGGGCATGGAACACTTTCCTAGAAATAAAATAAGATTTCCTTATGAATCCATGATGAGGTCCACTTAAGGTTTGAGCACCAAAGATGACGATACATGATTCTATCGCTTTTATGCCGAGCTAAGGGCGTTAAACAATAGCGCTTGTTGGGAGGCAACCCAATGAATTTATCTTTTTATTTATGTTTTTTACGTCCACACCATCATAATTCTGTTGCGATTGTGTTTTTTGTGTTTCTTTTTGTGTTTGAGGCAAGCAAAACCTTTATGACTAGTCTTGGTAACGGTTGTTTTATCCTGCTGGAAAAAGAGAGAAACGTTTCGCTCACGAGATGATTTTTCCTTTTTATTCAGAAAGAACTTTTGAGTTGATTCTTTTTTCTGCTGGTTGATATGCCTTTTCACCAGGCATTTGTAATTGTTCACATTTTTGAGGTACCATAAGTATACGAAGTATACAGATTGCTAGAGACTGATCTGTTTTTGTTGTTTTGGTTGCTTGTTTTGATGAAATTATGGTTTGTATCGGGGGGTACTAGCCATGGAAAAGTGATAATACTGTAGCCCAACACCAATATAGATAGAAGTATACTTTGCTACAGTACCGAAAGAAGTGGTAGTTTGTTTTCTTGTGCTAATGTTATCACGAGTTTCTGTGTAAGTTTTGTGTTGTGAAGTTTTCAAGTTTTGGGTGATGTTCTCATGGACGATGAGATAAGGAGTGGAAATATCTCAAGCTTGGGTATTCCCAAGGCATCCCAAGCCAAATTCAAGGACACCAAAAAGCCTAAGCGTGTGGATGCCCCGGGAAGGCATCCCCTCTTTCGTCTTCAATCCATCAGTAACATTATTTGGAGCTATATTTTTATTCACCACATAATATGTGTTTTGCTTGGAGCGTATTGTATCTTAGGAGTCTTTTATTTTTATTTTTTGTTGTGTCACAATCATCCTTGCTTCACAACTTTTTGAGAGAGAGAAACATGCACTCATCGTGATTTTGCTAGAATGCTCATAGTGCTTCACTTATATCTTTTGAGCTACATACTTTTGCTGTATGTGCTTCACTTATATATTTTAGAGCACGGCAGTGCGTGATTTGGTAGTTCGCTTATGCTATGAAAGTAGTCCCAAATGTGATAGGTACCCAATGAGGATGCAAAAACCTCCATCTTCATGTGCATTGAGAAGAAAGAGAAGTCTTGCTTCCTCTCAATTAGTTTTGAGACGTGGATTTGGTAATATTAAAGAGCTATGTTAGTAGGGTGTTGTGAATCTAGAAATACTTGTGTTGAAGTTAGTGATTCCCGTAGCATGCACGTATGGTGAACCGCTATGTTAGGAAGTCGGAGCATAATTGATCTATTGATTGTCATCCTTTGTGTTGATGTCGGGATCGCGTGATGGTTAACACCTACCAACCCTTCCCCTCGGAGTATGCGTTTAGCACTTTGTTTCAATTACTAATAAAAACTTTCGCAACAAGTATGTGAGTTCTTCATGACTAATGTGAGTCCATGGTATAGATGCACTTTCACGTTCCACCAGTGCTAGCCTCATTAGTGCCGCGCAATTCTCGCCGGTACACAAACCCACCATAGGCCTTCCTCAAAACAGCCACCATACCTACCTACTATGGCATTTTCATAGCCATTCCGAGATATATTGCCATGCAACTCCCACCGTTCCGTCTCATGACATGTGCCGTCACTCTCATATTGCCATTGCATGATCGTAAGATAGCTAGCGAGATATTTCAACATCATACGCCATGCTTGATTGTTGCACATCCCGGTACACTGCCGGATGCATTTCCTATAGAGTCATCATCATTTTGAGCTTTGAAGCTGTGAGTAAATAAAAGTTTGATGATCATCATTATTAGAGCATTGTCCCATGTGAAGAAATAAAAAAAAAGAGGCCAAAGAGCCCAAAAATTAAAAAAAGGAGAAAAAGAAGGCCTAAGAGCCCAAATGAAAAAAAAAGAAAAGGGAGAAAAAGAGAGAAGGGACAATGCTACTATCTTTTTCCACACTTGTGCTTCACAATAGCACCATGTTCTTCATGATTGAGAGCTTCTTGCTTTGTCACTACCATATGCTAGTGGGAATCTTCATTATATAACTTGGCTTGTATATTCCAATGATGGGCTTAAGCTTCCTCAAAATTGTCCTAGGTCTTCGTGAGCAAGCAAGTTGGATGCAGACCCACTAGTTCTCCTTTTGAGCTTTCACATACTTATAGCTCTAGTGCATACCTTGTAAGGCAATCCCTACTCATTAACATTGATATCTATTAATGGGCATCTCCATAGCCCTTTGATACGCCGAGTCAATGTGACCATCTCCTATTTTTTTCCCTCACAACCACCACCACACTCTATTCCACTTATAGTGCTATAACGATGGCTCACGCTCATGTATTGCGTGATAGTTATAAAAAGTTTGAGAAAGTAAGAGTGCGAAAACAATTACTTGGCCAATACCGGGGTTGTGCATGATTTACATTAGATGTGTGAGGATTATGGAGCATAGCCAGACTATATGATTTTATAGGGATAACTTTCATTGGCCTTGTTATTTTGAAAGTTCATGATTACCTTGCTAGTTTTCTTGAAGTATTATTGTTTTCATGTCAATATCAAACTATTGTTTTGAATCTTACTGATTTGTACATTCATGTCACGCGAAAGAAGTTGCAAAGGACAACTATGCTAGGTAGCATTCCACATCAAAAATTCATTCTTTATCACTTCCCTACTCGAGGACGAGCATGAGTTAAGCTTGGGGATGCTTGATACGTCTCCAACGCATCTTTAATTTTTTATGGTTTCATGCTATTATATTGTCAAACTTTGGATGTTTTGCATGCCTTTTAAATATTTTTTGGGACTAACTTATTAACTCAGTGCCAAGTGCCAGTTCCTGTTTTTTCCATGTTTTTGACCCCTTTCAGAGGAGATTTTGAAACGGAGTCCAAACGGAATAAAATCCCCGAAAAGAATTTTTCCGTTACGGAAGAAGATCAAGAGACTTGAGAGCCAAGGCAGGGGGGGCCCAGGGGCCCCACAAGCCCCCACCCCGCAGCCAGGGGGGAGGCCGCGACCCTCAGGCTTGTGGGCCCCCTAGACACCCATTGCCCTAAGTTTTGCGCCTATATATCCCCAAAAATTCCACAAAAAAACAGGAGTTCATCGAAAGTACTTTTCTGCCGCCGCAAGCTTGTGTCTCCGCAAGATCCCATCTGGGGCACGTTTTGGTGCCCTGCCGGAGGGGGGATTTGGATACGAAGTGCTTCTTCATCAACACCATGACCTCTCCGATGATGCGTGAGTAGTTCACCATAGACCTACGGGTCCATAGCTAGTAACTAGATGGCTTCTTCTGTCTCTCTTGGATTTTCAATACAAAGTTCTCCATGATCTTCATGGAGATCTATCCGATGTAATCTTCTTTTGCGGTGTGTTTGTCGAGATCCGATGAATTGTGGATTTATGATCAGATTATCTATGAATCGTATTTGAGTTTATTTTGATCTCTCTTATGCATGATTTCATATCCTTGTAATTCTCTTCGAGTTGTGGGTTTTGTTTGGCCAACTAGCTCTATGATTCTTGCAATGGGAGAAGTGCTTGGTTTTAGGTTCATACTGTGCGGTGACCTCACCCAGTGACAGAAGGGGTAGCGAGGCATGCATCGTGTTGTTGCCATCAAGGGTAAAAAGATGGGGTTTTCATCATTGGTTTGAGATTATCCCTCTACATCATGTCATATTGCTTAAGGCGCTACTATATTCGTCATGAACTCAATACACTAGATGCATGCTGGATAGCGGTTGATGTGTGGAGTAATAGTAGTAGATGCAGAAAGTACCGGTCTACTTGTCTCAGACGTGATGCCTATATGTATGATCATTGCCTTAGATATCGTCATGACTTTGCGCGGTTCTATCAATTGCTCGATAGTAATTTGTTTACACACGGTGATATTTGCTATTTTGAGAGAAGCCTCTAGTGAACACCATGGCCCCCGGGTCTACTACACACCATATTTTCAGCCTTACACTTTTTACTTTGTTGCACTTTCCGCCTTCAGATCTCACTTTACAAACAATCTTGAAGGGATTTACAATCCCTTTGAAGCGTTGGGTGCAAGCTCGTTTGTTTTTGCGCAGGTACTCTGGACTTGACGAGACCCTGCTACTGGATCGATACCTTGGTTCTCAAACTGAGGGAAATACTTACTGCTCCTGTGCTGCATCACCCTTTCCTCTTCAAGGGAAAAACCAACGCAAGCTCAGGAGATGACAGAAGGATCTCTGGAACCACTGTCGGGGAACGACTTTTGTTGACGTAGCAATTACCCTCTACATTATGGTGCTTGAATATACCTACACTTGACCATGTTGTAACAAGTTAAGGAAAAAAATGCGTTCCGCAAAAGTTGCATACTAAAAATATGTCATGTTGCATTATTGCCTTGTTCCACTTCAGGGGTTGCTTGCGAGTACATTCAAAGTACTCATTGGCTTGCCACTAGTTATTACATTGACCAGGTAAGAGAGAACGGGAGATGGCGAAGAGTACCTTGGTGACGTTCCTGCGAGTTGGGACGCTTCCTAGTCAGAATGCTTGTAGGTTAAGGCTACTTGCGTGGGTTCATGCTTTTGACCAGTAATTCCGCTACTGGTCAAGCTTGGTGTGTTGGCCTTTAAGGTCCCATCTATGTAAGACTTGACCGCAGTGGTCATTAATTATATCAAACGGTATGTAAGGATGTAAGACTCTTGTTATTCAGTTTTTGTGTGTTCAGTGAGCATTGATCTCTAGGATCACTACACACGTTCATTCGACGATCTCCACTTGTAAGTCGGGGTCCCCAAACATTTTATTATAAATCTTTATTAGTTTATTCGTCTGTTGTTGGTTCACAAATATCTCATTGCTCTATACGCAAAAAGTGTCAACGCATAGATCTTTACCAATGACATACGTACCTACAAGCAACAATGACGTAGTAGAATATTCACTGTCCTAGAATATAATATCTTATTACATCCAAAATATTCACATTTTTTATGTATTAAGATCTTATGTTATGGGGTGGAGGTAGTATATATAATTGACGTGATGTAACTAACCTCGATGGAAAACAACATTCGTTCCCATTATTGTCTTGGGTAAGTACACTGAAAGGCATCTAAGTACGATAGACTAATCATGTCACACCTTGTGTTTGTACTATTTTGGTATGCTATGACTTGATTTATAAAAATTTCCACCAATTATAACATTTTTTGAGCTTGTGATGTCTGATTTGGTTAATCAATGATTGAGTGCCTAATTGTGTTTTAAATCACAAAAATTCTCCTTCTCTCAAGAGTCATATACTTGGCCCAACACCTTGCCAAACGATCATGCCATGTGTATAGGACTCAAAACTAAATTTTAAAAATATTACTTTTACCAAAAGGCATTTATTTAATTTAAGATTTGAAAACCCCCTCAATTGAGGTTATTATCAAAAGTACTCAATTTAGGGAAATTGATTTACCCCAAATATTTTATTTGGATCCTATTACCAAAAGGACTTCCCAAAAACACAAAACAATTATTTTTAAATTTAGTTTCCTATATTATTTAAATACCTTTTTGGTGAGGCCTGAAATGGTCTTATATATGGAAAAATTATTTTAATGCTTTCGAAATATTTGAGAAAATTTATGGAACCTAAGTCGACATATATAGTCTATAAGAGTTTCAACACATGGTCATGTTCAAAATATTGGACAAAACCCTCCAAAACTCTTTCTCCCTATTTCAAGCTTTTGAAATATTTCCATAGGAAATATTCCTAAATTATTCCAGGAAAATTCTTGCAAGTCTCACATGATATATGTGATGAGTTTGCCAAATTTTATCTCAATTCAAATAGATTTGGTTCACCAAAATATTCTAAAACCCTATCTTTCTAGATCCAAACTTGAGCTAGTTTACATTGTCAAGTTTCTCCAATTGCCCTCAAACTATGTAGGAGTGATATAATCCACCAATGATGTTGCTACACAAAATGGTGCATTAGGGGAATAGATTTGCTTGCCTAGATGTACAAAAACCTGATTTTGTTAATTTCTAGGGTTTTTAAAGTTTACATTCTCAACATTACTCAAATGAGGTGCAAAACTATGACCCCTCTCCTATCTACCCACAATTTAATCCCGTTAACTCTCATGGCAAATAGACTCCATTTACTTTCCTAAAACTCCATCAAACACCTTCTGGCAGGATCTATAAGTTACTGTTTTGACCTCTTATACCATTCCCCTTGATTCCAAACTTTGACCACATCACCTCCTAGACCCCTTGCACCCCTAGTAAGAAACCCACGGAAGCAACTCAATCATAGAGGGGTTAAAATACTCATTTCATTACCTCTCTGGACTGCCCATGTTTCCCTGTGTCTCTCCGCCCCTTCCCACTTGAGGCTTTCCCACAGCATCCTAGGCCACATTCTCATTCTTTACTCCACCCTGTTGCTCCCAGACATAAGAGGATGCGCCAAAGCACACCAAAGGCACGTTCATGTCGGCCAAAAACAAGCTCTAGAGCATGCTACAAGACAAGGCATAGGTTTGAACTCCTGCCCTGTCCACACCCTGGCCACCTCGAGCCCCTCCGATGTGGCAGCCGCTGCGTCTCCGCATTCGCGTCGTGCTAAGGCAAAAAACGCCTCCTCCTGCGCCCCTTGTTGTGAATGCCAGAACACCGGCTGGCTCGGCCAGTGTGAAAGCTCCCACACACTAGGATAGCTCCCTCCCCGCTCTCCCTCTGCCTACCTGAACTACTACACCACTCCATATGCACCCCCGAGCCTCCCATTCCTTCTCCCGTTACCCCCGAGCCTCCCATGTTCATGGTGCATCGGCGCCACCCTATTTAAGGCCACCCCGAGTCCCTTTATCCCATCTGTTGTCTCTCTCTGCCTCCCAATCGTGCACCTACACCATCAATTCCTCCTCTCGAAGCCTAGGTGCTCGGATTCAAGCCAATATCCCTTGCCTCAAAGCACCTGGGATCTCCAAGTATGGCCACTCTTAAGCCCCTCTTTCTTCTCCTGTGCCTTTCCTATGCCTCACTCCATCGTTTTTGTTGGAAATATGCCCTACTGGCAATAATTAAATAGTTATATTGTATTTCGTTGTTCAAGATAATCGCTTATTCTCCATGCTAGAATTGTATTGATTGGAAACACAAATACATGTGTGGATACATAGACAATACACTATCCCTAGTAATCCTCTAATGGACAAGCTCCTTGATCAAAGATGGTCAAGGTTTCCTGACCATAGACATGAGTTGTCATTTTATAACGGGATCACATCATAAGGAGAATGATGTGATGGACACCCAAACTATAAACATAGCATATGAACTTGTCAATTTACTTCTAGTGTTTTCTTCATGTCAACTATGTGTTCCCATGACCATGAGATCATGCAATTCTCGGACACTGGCGGAATGCCTTGTGTGTATCAAATGTCACAACGTAACTAGGTCACTATAAGATTCTCTACAGGTATCCCCGAGGGTGTCTGTTCGGTTGGCGTGAATCGAGACTGAGATTTGTCACTCCGTATGACGTAGAGGTATCTTTGGGCCGACTTAGTAATACAACATCACAATGAGCTTGCAAGCAATGTGACTAAGGAGTTGGTCATGTGATCTTGTATTACAGAACTAGTAAAGCGACTTGACGGTAACGATATTGACCTAGGTATGGAGATACCGATGATAGAATCTCGGGCAAGTAACATACCGACGGACAAATGGAATAGCATACTGGATTAATTGAATCCTTGACACTGAGTATCAACCGATGAAGATCTTCGTAGAATATGTAGCAGATAATATAGGCATCCAGGTCCCGCCATTGGTTATTGAACGGAGGGTGTCTCGGTCATGTCTGCATAGTTCTTGAACCCGCAGGGTGTACGGACTTAAGGTTTGGTGACGATATAAGCATCATTGAGTCATAGTATTGGTGACCGAAGGTTGTTTGGAGTCCCGGATCAGATCCCGAACATGACGATGACTTCCGGAATAGTCCGGAGGTGAAGATTGATATATAGGATGAAGGTCATCAGAGTCCGTAAGTGTTCCGGGGTGTACCGAGGGAATAAAGGAGTGCCGAATGGGGTTTTGGGAGGCGCCGACAATTGTTGGGGGGCCTCGTGGGCCAAAGAGAGGGGGCACCACAACCTAGCAGGGGGCTGGGCGTAGCCCCTCACCCAACCCACTTCAGCTGAAGGGGAGATGGCTCCTCCGTGGGCACCGCCAGCCAACTTGGGTGGCAAGGCACCCAAGTGGGAGGGGCCACCTAACTGTAGCCGCCGCCCCTCCCTTGGCCGCCGGCCCTTAGAGGAAACCCTAGGACATGCTCCCCTCTCCCTTCCCCTATATATAAAGAGGTAAACAGAGGGTAGCCACACAACAATCTTGCTGTGGCGCTGCACCTCCTCTCCCTCGTAGTTCTCTGCTCCAAACACTGCACGGCGAAGCCCTGCTGAGCTGTCACCACGAACATCTTACCACGTCGTCGCACTGTCGGAAGACTCTGGTTGCTACTTCACCATCGTCTGCTGGATCGAGGTGGTGAAGACATCACCAAGTTGTACGTGTGTTGTATGCGGAGGTGCCATCCGTTCGGCACTTGATCGGGAGATCGTGGGACAGTTCATGATTGGATCGCGAAGACGTACCACTACATCAACCGCATTCTTGACCACTTACGCTTAGCGACCAACAAGGGTATGTAGATTCAATATCTCCTCTCGTAGATGGTCATCACCATGGATAGATCGTGTTCGTGTCTAGGGTTTTTTTCCCATGCAACGTTCCCCAAAAGTGGCATCATGACCTAGGTCTATGCGTAGATGATATCTCGAGTACAACCCAAAGGAGGTTGTGGGTTTTGATATTCAGATTGCTTCCCTCCTTAGTCTTTTCTTGATTCAACGGTATTGTTGGATGAAGCAGCTCGGGCCAACATTACTCGTCCACGTACGAGAAACCGCTTCCATCGACTCACATGCAACTTGTTGCATAAAGATGGCTGGCGGGTGTTTGTCTCTCCTAGTTTAGTTGAATCATATTCAACAAAAGGAGGTCCTTCTCGAAGGTTAAATAGAAACTTGCACATCACCGTTGTGGTTTTGCGTAGGTAAGAAAGGTTCTTGCTAGATACCCATAGCAGCCACGTAAAATTTGCAACAACGAATTAGAGGACGTATAGACTTGTTTTTGTAGGGTATGCATGTGATATGATATGGACAAAGATATGATGATGTATATTAGTTGTATGAGATGATCATGTTGTAATAGTTAATATCGACTTGCTTGTGGATGCTACGGCAACCGGCAGGAGCCATAGGGCTGTCTTTAATTTTTGAGCGCGTAGTGATGCTTCACTTTATCGCTAAATTAGTAAAAATAGTAGTAAAAGCATAGATGGTGCGAAAAATTCAATGGCAGCACAATGATGGAGATCATGGTGTGGCGCTCGTGATGATGGAGATCATGTCGGTGCTTTGGTGATGGGCATCAAAAGCACAAGATCTTGGCCAGATCATGTCACTTACGATTTGCATGTGACGTTATTCCTTTTTATGCACCTTATTTTTCTTAGGTCGACGGTAGCATTATAAGGTGATAACTAACTAAATTTCAATATAAAATTGTGTTCTCCCTGAGTGTGCACCATTGTGGAAGTTCTTCGTTTTGAGACATCACGTGATGATCGGCTGTGATAGACTCTATATTCACATTCAACGGGTGCAAGACAGTTTTGCACACGCGGAACACTCAGGTTAAACTTGACGAGCCTAGCATGTATAGACATGGCATCGTAACACAAGAGACGGAAATGTCAAACGTGAGTCATATACTTGATATGATCAACATGAAGTTGTTCACCATTGGAACGAGCTCATCTCACATGTTGATCGGACATGGGCTGGTGGATTTGGATCATGTGACACTCGAATGACTAGAGGGATGTTAATTTGAGTCGGAGTTTTTAAGTCATATGATTAACTAAACTCACTATATTGAACAATAGTCCAAGAAATCTTTGCAAATTTATGTTGTATATCAATGACTCGCGCAGTAGCACCCCAGAATTTTAATGCGTTCCTAGAGAAAGCTAAGCTGAAAGATGACGGGGGCAACTTTGTTGCATGGGCCTCTAATTTGAGGCTTGTCCTCACGGTTTCCCAAAAGAGCTATGTCCTTGATGCACCGCTAGGTGATGCACCCCTCTTCCCGGAGGCTGAAGACGTTATGAACGTCTGACAGTCGCGTCTGGATGACTACTTGATACGTCTCAAACGTATCTATAATTTTTGATGGTTTCACGCTGTTATCTTGTCAACTTGGGATGTTTTATATTCCTTTTATATCTTTTTGGGGACTAACTTATTAATTCAGTGCCAAGTGCCATTTCCTGTTTTTTCTGTGTTTTTGACTCTTTTCAGATCTGATTTTGGAACGGAGTCCAAGCGGAATAAAATACCCGAAATAAATTTTCCCAAAACAGAAGAAGATCGGGAGGCTTGAGGGCCAAGGCTGGGGGCCCACAGGGAGCCCACAAGCCGTGTTGCCGTGGCCAGGGGGCCCGCGGCAACCAGGCTTGTGGCCTCCCTGGCGCTCCCCTGCCCTAGCTCTTTGGCCTATAAATTCCCTAAAATCCTAGAAAAAATCAAGGCATCCACGAAAACACTTTTCCGCCGCCGCAAGCTTCCGTTTCCGCGAGATCTCATCTGGAGACCCTTCCCGGTGCCCTGTCGGAGGGGACTTTGGAGTTGGAGGGCTTCTACATCAACATCATCGCCTCTCCAATGACTCGTGAGTAGTCCACTTCAGACCTACGGGTCCGTAGTTAGTAGCTAGATGGCTTGTTCTCTCTCTTGGATCTTCAATACAAAGATCTCCATGATCTTCATGGAGATCTATCCGATGTAATCCTCTTTGGCGGTGTGTTTGTCGAGATCCGATGAATTGTGGATTTGTGATCATATTATCTATGAATTATATTTGAGTCTTTGCTGATTTCTTATATGCATGATTTGATATCCTTGTAAGTGTCTCCCAGTCTTGGGTTTTGTCTGGCCAACTAGATCTATGATATTTGCAATGGGAGAAGTGCTTGGTTTTGGGTTCATACCGTGTGGTGACCTTTCCCAGTGACAGGAGGGGCAGCAAGGCACGCATCGTGTTGTTGCCATCAAGGATAACAATATGGGCTTTTATCATAGATATGAGATTGTCCATCTACATCATGTCATCTTGCTTAAGGCGTCACTCTGTTCTTTTGGACTTAATACACTAGATGCATGATGTATAGCGGTCGACGTGCGGAGTAATAGTAGTAGATGCAGAAAGTATCGGTCTACTTGTTTTGGACGTGATGCCTATAGTTATAATCATTGCCTTAGATAACGTCACGACTTTGCGCGGTTCTATCAATTGCTCGACAGTAATTCGTTCACCCACCCTCTACTTGCTTTCATGAGAGAAGCCACTAGTGAACACTACGTCCCCCGGGACTATTCACAACAATCGTCTCTACTTTCACCTTTACTTTGCTTTGTTTACTTTTTTCTTTCAGTTCTCACTGTGCAAACAATCTATAAGGGATTGACAACCCCTTCACAGCGTTGGGTGCAAGCTCTTTGTGTTTGTGCAGGTACTTGTGACTTGACGCGATCCTCCCACTGGATCGATACCTTGGTTCTCAAACTAAGGGAAATACTTACCGTCGCTGTGCTACATCACCCTTTCCTCTTCAAGGGAACACCAACGCAAGGCTCAAAGGCCACGGGGAAATCCTTTGCATATTTGCCAAGGAAGTCCCTATACGCGTAGCCCGTAGCAGCAGGATTCCTGGCGCCGTTGCCAAGGAAGGTTTGTTGTCGCAGTAGCAGAAGGATTTCTGGCGCCGTTGCCGGGGAAGGTCTGTTGTCACAGTAGCACTACTTAGTAGTTCAGTGTGCGATCTTGTATGGCTTAGAGCCTGGACTTCATAGACATTATGATCTTCATGGAGCATATGATATGTTCCAAGAATTGAAGTTCATCTTTGAGAACAATGCTCGATTCGAGATGTATGAGACCTCCGATAAGTTCTATGCTTGCAAGATGGAAGAGAACGGGTCTGTTAGTAAGCATGTACTCAGAATGTCTAGGTATGCGCCAACCATCTGGCTGAGTTGGGAATTGTTCTCCCGCTAGAGGAGGTCACTAATAGAGTTCTCCAATCACTACCACCTATCTACAAAAGCTTTGTGTTGAACTACAACATGCAAGGGATGAATAAATCAGTTGTCGAGCTGTTTGTGATGCTGAAAGTCCCTGAGTCGGAAATCCAGAAGGAACATCAAGTGTTGATGGTCTATAAGACCCCCCGTTTCAATAAAAATGGCAAGGGAAAGAAAGGTAACTTCAGGAAGAGTGGCAAAGCTGTTACCCATCCCATGAAGAAACCCAAGGATAGGCCCATGACAGAAACTGAGTGCTATCATTGCAAGGGGACTGCTTACTGGAAGCGGAACTGCCCCAAGTATCTGGCCCACAAGAAGGCGGCCAATGCCAAACAAGGTATATATGATATACATGTTATTGCTGTGTACCTCACCAAATCTCATTGGAGGTCCTGGGTATTTGATACCAGTTCGGTTTCTCAAATTTGCAACTCAAAATAGGAACTGTGGAATAGACGGAGGTTGGCAAAGGATGAAGTGACGATATGCGTGGGAAATGGTTCCAAGGTTGATGCGATTGTCGTCGGCACATTCTCGCTTCAGTTACCATCGGGATTAGTGATGAACTTGAATAATTGTTATTTATTGCCTGTGTTAGGCATGAAAATTATATCTGGTTCTTGTTCATTTAAATCAGAGAATAATGATTACTCATTTAAATAAGAGAATAATGGTTGTTCTGTTATATGAGTAATACCTTTTATGGTCATGCACCCAATGTGAGGGGTTTATTCTTATTGACTCTTGATAGTAATGACACACATGTTCATAACATTAATGCCAAAATACGTAGAGTTGATAATGATAGTACCACTTTCTTGTGGCACTGCCGCTTAGGTCATATTGGTGTAAAGCTCATGAAGAAAATCCATGTTGATGGACTTTTGGAGTCGGTTGATGTTGAATCACTTGACACATGTGAACCATGCCTCATGGGCAAGATGACCAAAACTCCATTCTCCGAAAAATGGAGCGAGCAAGTGACTTATTGGAAATCATACATACTCATGTATGCGGTCCGACGGGCATTGAGGCGCGTGGTGGGTATTGTCATTTTCTCACCTTCATCGATGATTTGAGTAGATATGGTTATATTGACTTAATGAAACACAAGTCTGAAATGTTTGAAAATTTCAAGAAATTTCAGTGTGAAGTGGAGAATCATCATACCACGAAGATCAAATTCCTGTGATCTGATTGAGGAGGAGAATATCTCAGTCATGAGTTTGGCACTCACTTAAGACAATGTGCAATGGTTTCACAGTTGACTCCGCCTCAAACACCACAGCGCAATGGTGTGTGTGAACATCATAATCGTACTTTCTTGGATATGGTGCGTTCTACAATGTCTCTTACTGATTTGCCATTGTCATTTTGGGGTTATGCATTAACTTTAAATAGGGCACCATCAGAATCCGTTGAAACGACGCCATACGAACTGTGGTTTGGCAAGAAACCAAAGATGTCGTTTCTTAAAGTTTAGGGATGTCATGCTTATGTCAAAAAGTTTTAGGCTGAAAAACTGGAACCCAACACGGAGAAATGAGTCTTCATAGGATACCCGGACGAGTTAGTTGGGTATGCCTTCTATCTCAGATCCGAAGGCAAAGTGTTTGTCACTAAAAACTGAACATTTCTTGAGAAATAGTTTCTCTCGAAAGAATTGAGTGGGAGGAAGATAGAACTTGATGAGGTCATTGAAGCTTTACTACAACCGGAGAGTAGCGCAACACATAAGGTTATTGAAGCTAATGATGATAATCATGAATCTTCGGATCATGTTTCTGTCAAACCTCGTAGGTCGACAAGGGCATGCACTGCTCCTAAGTGGTACGGTAACCCTGTCTTAACAGTCATGTTGCTGGGCAACGGTGAACCTACGAGCTATGCAGAAGTGATGGTGTGCCCGGATTCCAACAAATGGTTAGAGTCCATGAAATCTGATATAGGATCCATGTACGAAAACAAAGTGTGGACTTTGGAAGAATTACCTGTACGGTGAAAGGCCATTCAGAATCAATGGATCTTTAAGAAGAAGATGGACGCTAACGGTAATATCACCGTCTATAAAGCTTGACTCATGGCAAAGGGGTTTTCACAAGTTCAAGGAGTTGACTACGATGAGACTTTCTCACCCTAGCGATGCTTAAGTCCGTCAGAATCATGTTAGCAATAGATGCATTTTTTGATTATGAAATATGGTAGATGGATGTCAAAACGGTGTTCCTTAATGGTTTCCTTAAGGAAGAGTTGTATATGATGTAACCGAAAGGTTTTGTCCATCCATAGAATGCTAACAATGTGTGCAAGCTCCAGTGATCCATTTGTGGACTGGTGCAAGAATATCAGAGTTGGAATCATCGTTTTGATGAGGTGATGAAGGTGTTTGGGTTTATAAAAGTTCATGGAGAAGCTTGTATTTACAAGAAAGTGAGTGGGAGCTCTATAGAGTTTCTAATATTATATGTGGATGACATATTGCTGATTGGAAACAATATAGAATTTTTGGGAAGCATAAAGGATTATTTGAACAAGAGTTTTTCAGTGAAGGACCTAGGAGAAGCTACTTACATATTAGGCATCAAGATCTCTAGAGATAGATCGAGACGCTTAATAGGACTTTCACAAAGCATATACCTTGACAATGTTTTGAAGAAGTTCAAAATGGATCAGTCCAAGATAGGGTTCATGCCCCTATTGCAAGGTGTGAAGTTGAGTAAGACTCAATACCAACTGACTGCAAAAGATAGAGAAAAGATGAGTGTCGTCCCCTATGCGTAAGCCACATGCTCTATCATGTATGTAATGTTGTGAGGAAGACCTGATGTCAGCCTTGCCATAAGTATGGTGAGAATGTTTTAGAGTGATCCAAGAATGGAACACTAGACAGCGGTCAAGAATATTCTGAAGTACTTGAAAAGGACTAAGGAAATGTTTCTCATATATGGAGGCGATCTAGAGCTCGTCGTAAAGGGTTACGTCGATGCAAGCTTTGACCCTGATCCGGATGACTCTAAATCGCAAACCGGATATGTATATATTCTCAATGGGGGTGCGGTAAGATGGTGTAGTTCGAAGCAAAGCGTGGTATCTCATTCTACATGCGAAATAAAGTACATATCTACCTCGGAGGCGACTAAAGAAGGTCTCTGGATGAAGGAGTTCATGACAGATCTTGGAGTTATGCGAAGTGCACTGGATCCAATGACCCTATTTTGTGACTACACTGGTGCCATTGCTCTATCCAAGGAACCGAGGTTTCACAAGAGGACCAGACACATAAAGCAATGCTTCAATTCCATCCGTCATTACATCAAGGGGGAGGACATAAATATTTGCAAAGTGCAAATGGTTCTGAATGTTGCATACCCGTTGACTAAGCCTCTTCCACGAGTGAAACATGATCAACACTAGAACTATATGGGTGTTAGATTCGTTACAATGTAAATCACATAGTGCTGTAAGATAGATTATTGACTCTAGTGCAAGTGGGAGACTATTGGAAATATGCACTAGAGGCAATAATAAAATAGTTATTATTATATCTTCTTGTTCAAGATAATCGTTTATTATCCATGCTAGAATTGTACTGTTCGGAAACTCAAATACATGTGTGGATACATAGACAACACACTATCCCTAGTAAGCCACTGATGGACTAGCTCATTGATGAAAGATTGTCAAGGTTTCCTGACCATAGAGATGAGTTGTCATTTGATAACGGGATCACATCATTAGGAGAATGATGTGATGGACAAGACCCAAACTATAAACGTAGCATATGATCGTGTCAGTTTACTACTACTGTTTTGTGCATAACAAGTATCTATTCCCATGACTAGGACACTAGAGGAATGCCTTGTGTGAATAAAATGTCACAACGTAATTGTGTGACTATAAAGGTGCTCTACAGGTATCTCCGAGGGTCTCTATTGGGTTGGCGTGAATTGAGATTGAGATTTGTCCATATGACGGAGAGGTATATCTAGACCCACTCGGTAATACAACATCACAATGAGCTTGCAAGAAATGTGACTAAGGAGTTGATCACGAGATCTTGTACTACAGAACAAGTAAAGAGACTTGCCTATAACTAGATTGAGCTAGGTATGGATATACCGACGATCGAATCTCGGGCAAGTAACATACCGATGGACAAAGGGAATATCATACATCATTGTTTGAATCCTCGACACTGAGGTTCGACCGATGAAGATCTTCATAGAATATGTAGGAGCCAATATGGGCATCCAGGTCTTGCTATTGGTAATTGACCGAAGAGTGTCTCGGTCATGTATACTTAGTTCTCGAACCCAGAGGATCTACACACTTAAGGTTCGATGAGTATATAAGCATCATTTAGTCATAGCGTTTGTGACCGAAGGTTGTTCGGAGTCCCGGATGTGATCCCAGATATGATGAGGTACTCCAGAATAGTCCGTCGGTGAAACTTGATATATAGGATGAAGGTCATCGGAGTCAAAAAGTATTCCGGGGTGTACCGAGGGAATAACGGAGTGCCGAAGGGGTTTCGCGAGACCCGACAATTGTTGGGGGCGTCATGGGCCAGGGGGATGGGGCACCGCAGCCCAACAGGAGTCTAGGCGCAGACCCTCACCCCAACCCACTTCGGCCAAAGGGGAGTAGGGCTCCTCCTTGCGGTGCTGCTAGCCCAATTTGGGTGGCAAGGCACCCAAGTGGGAGGGGCCACCCAACCCTAGCCGCCGCCCCTCACTTGGACGCCGCCCCTAGGGGAAACCGTAGGGTGCCGTCCGCTCTCCCTTCCCCCTATGTATAGAGAAGTAGAGAGAGGGCAACCACACAACAATCTTGCCGCGACGCTTCACCTCCTCTACCTTGTAGTTCCCTCCAAACACCCCACGGCGAAGCCCTATTTAGCTGTCACCACCAACACCCCACCACGCCGTCGTGCTGCCAGAGGACTCGGGTTGCTAATTCACCATCGCCCGCTGGATCGACGAGGTGAAGACGTCACGAAGCTATACGTGTGTTGAACGTGGAGGTGTCGTCCGTTCGGCCCTTGATCGGGAGACCGCGGGACAGTTCGTGATTTGATCACGAAGAGGTACCACTACATCAACCACTTTCTTGAACGCTTCTGCTTAGCGATCTACAAGGGGAATGTAGATTCAATATCTCCTCTCATAGATAGTCATCACCATGGATAGATTGTGTTTGTCCGCAGGAATTTTTTTGTTTCCCATGCATCGTTCCCCAATAGTTTCCTCCTCTCTCCTGCATGGATTCTTGTAGGGGACATCAACAACGACCACCTTCCATAGCCCTCCGCCGCGGCCTCCTCGTCACCGGCGACCAGGGCCGCTCTGGCGACTGTCTCCTTCTCCACTAGAATGAAGGGTCGATGTTGGTTCCATTCTCATGCTCGCCTGTAGCTGTCATGCCTCCAGTCTCCACAGGTAAGCTTGCTGGACCTCGGGACAAAGGATGACGATGGCGTGCCATGCAGAGCCTCCCGTCGGCCTCTCATCTCTCTCCCCCTCTCCCTCTATCACTGGCCTCTAGGCCCCGCGCATCAGGTTTTAACCTGACGGCGCGTGCATGGCTTGCTTGCCTAGGCTAGCTAGCATCTGGGATGACACAGCTGCGGCCAGATCTTGGCTAGGGCACAATGGCCCCTTTCTTTTTCTTTTTTGTAGCATTGTTCCAAAATTCCCCTAGGCACAAATGAAGTCCAAATTTTTTAATTTCAATATCTAAAATCTTGTAATATTCTGGGCTATTTAATGAGGTCACTTGTGCAATTTTAAAGAAAGTTTTATACACTATCTTATTTAAAAACCTTGTTTTAGATAGTCTCGCTCTTTGTTAAAATTCTTTGACCAATTTTTGTACATAAAAACTAGTGACTAGTAATTTTTGCAACACTAAGCATCACCCAAAACTAGTGTTGTAAGCTAGTATATCACAAAATTAACTTAACATTTTTCTTAGTGTTGTATTTTCCTTGTTTTTGCCGTTGTCCTATTTATTTGCCTGCTATTATTGCGACGATGTATGTCGTTGTTGACGACGGAGTTGGACCATAATATTTTGAAGACTTCGAAGACCTTGTTGAGCTAGGCAAGCAACCCCTTGACCATGACATGAAACCATTTTTAGGCGGGTCATATGGCACTTTAATTCATTGCATTTGATTCATGTTGAATCGGAGACCACCTTGGTAGGTTGTCTCCAATAAGTCCTCATTCGTACTTGCACTAAGCATGAGCCTACCTTCCTACGAGGGTTGTGGTGGTGGGAAGTAGTTAGGATGCTATGTAGTTGCTACGTAAATGGGATGGGCATATGCATGGTGCCGGAAAGAATTGATTTCAAAGACTTGTCGAAAACCCTGACGGGTGCCACTAATGCCCGAGGGGGTGGTGTTGAGCTAGGTGACACTTGAGAAAGAAGTGGTGTACCTAGGAAAGAGATGGTGTTTTTTTCAACAACGGATTGGTTTATGTTGCGACCGTTATTCCGAACATACATGTATGACCACATACCCCATATGGGATGGGACTTTGTTGATTACTATCATTGGTACTAGCAAATAGCCCACATGTATGACCATGAAACTTCACACAGCTGTTAATACGATGCCCCCGACGACATTTACCCCCAACCCCCGACCCCGGCACCTCTTCAGCCTCCTGTTGACCGATAAGGTGCACTTCGGCCATCCGGAGGCCGCCGGCGGTGGACCTCATTGGAGAATGCTCAGAGAGGAGAGGAGAGGCAGAGTGGAGAGGTCTCTGGAACCGGAAGAGATGGCTTGCTGACCCTTCGACCATTTGTTTCCATACCTGAGGGCGCCAGGGACAAGCGAGTTAGGGGGTTCCTCGGCGTCCATGGAACCCTAAATGACATCTATACATGTTAGGGGTGCCTCGACATCGATGGAACAATGAATAACATATATTTTGTGTAGGGGTGCCTCCGCGTGGACGAAACGAGCAGTGCGAGTTGTTTTTTACAACTTGGAGGTGGCATTCTGTTGTAAATATTTAGTTAGGTTGACAGAAAAACAATAATGATATGTTACTCATCTTTGAATTTAAACGTGCAGTTGTTTTCGTCACTACGAGGGTCTGGTGTTCGATGAGCTCCGCCCCTGCGTTCGACTAGGCAAGATGAGTGACCGTGTGTGGATGTACACATGTCACTCTAGTCAGAAAGAGATGAGCAAAGAATTGTTTCTAAAAACCAAGGAGTTTGTGAAAGCCGCATTTGCAAATGGGCAGGAAACAAACTAATGCTCCTGTCCTGGGTACGACAACTATAAAAAGAGGACAAAGGCTGAAATGATTGAACACATGTAGTTGAGGGGTTTTGAGCCTAATTATATGGTGTGGACATTTCATGGTGAGTCTATACAATGCACCAGAGCTGAGGTGGTTCGTCATCGCACCGACGATCGTGTTACTGGCATCGAAGACATGGTGCAAGACTTTGATGATGCTTGGGATTCGGGCGATGAAATGGAGGAATCTGCAAAGGCCTTTAATGAAATGTTGGAGTCTTCAAAACGTCGTCTCCACGAGCACACTGAGCTTTGTCAGCTAGATGCCATTGCACAAGTAATGTCTCTCAAGGCTCAATTCAACTTGGGAATAGAATGCTACGACACGATGATGACACTATTTGGACGCTTTCTGCCCAAAGGCCATGTCATGCCTGCAAACCTGTACCAGTTGGACAAAATACTTCGTGTACTTAAGATGCCCAATGAGAAGATACATGGCTGTGCGAAAGGATGTGAATTATTTAGGAAGGAGTATGCACACTTGAACTATTGTCCCATTTGCAATTCTTGCAGGTATCTTGTGGTTGACAACGGTATGGGTGAGAAGAGGTAAACCGAAATCCGAGTTAATGTTCTTGGGTATATGCCAATCATACCAAGGCTTCAACGTCTTCTCATGGTCGAAGAGACAACCATACAGATGACATGGCGAAAATTGGGCAAAAGAACCGAACTAGATGCGGATGGGAATAAGATGGCGGTACACACATCAGGTGGGGAAGCATGGAATTCAATGGATTACATCAGGATAAAGCGGCAGATCCAAGGCACCCTCGAGTCTGCGTCGCCACATATGGGTTCAATCTCTTCGGTATGGTGGCAACCCAATACAATTGTTGGCATGTATTTGTCATTCCACTCAATCTCCCCCCGGGCAGATTATGCAAAGAACGAACATATTCCTGACGCTGATAATTCCAGGGCCCAACTATCCCGGGAAGAATACGAATGTGTACATGCAGACGCTTAAGGATGAATTGCAAGAAGCTTGTGATAATGTGATCAACACATACGATGCCACTAGAAAAGAAAACTTCAAAATGCATGTGTGGTACATGTACTCGATGCAAGACGTGCCGGCGTATGCACTATTTTCTGGATGGTGTGTGCCTGGAAGGTTCCCGTGCCGCCACGTGCAAGGTAGCTCCTCAGTTTCAATGGTTGCAGGCGGGTGGGAAGTATTCTTGCTTTGATTCGCATAGATAGTTCCTGGATCCCTACCATCAGTTCAGAAAATACAAGAAGAACTTCACCAAAGGTAAAGTTGTCAAAACCTTGGCACCACCTGCATTGAGAGGCCAACAGATCCTAGATTAGTTAATCGCCCTCGAGCCTGATCCAGAGCGTCCAGGGTATTTCAAGGTGTATCATTTAGAACACGCCTGGACACTCAAGTCATGCTTGTGGGATCTGCCTTACTTCAAAGACCTCCTTCTTCGACACAACATCGACATGATGCACACTGAAAAGAATATCGGTGATGCCATTTTTGCTATATTGTTCGGCATAGATGGGATGTCAAAGGATAATACTAAGGCTAGAGTTGGTCAAGAGGCACTCGGATCGAGCGGTGATCCAAAATGATTCCGTCGAAGAGTATGAGCTTCTAGCAAAGCATGGAGGCGGTTATCCCGGTTTCATCTCTTGGTTCAAACAAACGGTAATTATCAATAATCGACCATTTCATTTCTTGGTCTAACTTGAGGCTAATGAAATAATCGTTTCGTATTAAACTTGTAGGCTAATGCAGAGTTTATTGATGCCGAATTGAGACAAGCCGCTAATGGTTTTGACTGGAAGGTCCGTTCATTTGAGAAATACAACATCAACGGTTATCACGTTCGTACGTTTGGCAAAGAGCTATCTATGCTCGACTGGAAATCTACAAGTTGTTGTGTCTCGG
Source organism: Hordeum vulgare subsp. vulgare (assembly GCF_904849725.1). NCBI lineage: Eukaryota > Viridiplantae > Streptophyta > Magnoliopsida > Poales > Poaceae > Hordeum > Hordeum vulgare. Next base: position 226,177,888 of record NC_058523.1, on the reverse strand, counting down.
CTATCGACGAAGGTGGTATCGAGTATTATAGAAGAGTTGAAGCAATTTATGAACGTAAATTCTATGGTAAAAATCAACTGAACGTCGTAGTATTCAAATGTTATTGGTTCTAGCTGAAGGAGACTATAACGACTCATGAACATATAGGGCTAGTCGAAATTAATCCAAGCACCCATTTAGATGTTCCCCATGTCTATATTACGGCTCAACATGCGACCCAAGTTTTCCATCTAATTGTTTGTGAAGTGCCGCCACATGTTAGACCAGCTCCACCAGATGAAAAGGATTATGAACCTCACATTAACCCATACACATATGATGGAGAATTCTTCCAAGAAACACGTATTTCCAAGAAACATTTCAAGAACCTCCATGCTTCAACCCAAAACATGGAAATAGGCAGCGATAGTGAATCCGACTTCACCCCTGAGCCAGAACCAGCAGAGCCGGAACTAGAAGAGGTTACTGTTGTGGATGACCTGTTAATGCTTGACCGGTTATAGAAAGGCCTTCCACAAGTTCATGTCGTTGAACCCGATGAGCACGTCAGTCATGAAGACATGCGTGATAGTGATGATGATGATGCATTTGTTGATCCAAACTATTATTGGTTTGTATGCATCCCAACATAAATTATATATGTACATATTATTATTCATGTCACGTATTCAATTTTTTTGTGTTGTACTAATTTCTTTTACTCTTTATCATGGCAGGTGTTGAAAGATGGTGGGCACGGTTCCAGATCGCTTGGCAAGTTCTTCTTCGTTAGTGGCCCGCGCGAGGGTAACCTCTTCCATTCCACCCCTATCTTTCATAGAGCCTTGGTGGACAGTCTGACGACACCACCGGCAGGTGCTTCTTCACCAGCGTTGTTGCCCACTTGGAGAGGAGGTCGGGCAGGGAACAAGGGGAAAGGTACAGGACAAGGCCGCGGGAGAGGTAGGTAGACTACTATGCCGTCTTATCCACCACAACCAACAACTTCACCCGAGGACGGGACTACCACTACAGGAATCAGCTTCTTTGACGTCTGCCATCACAGACGGCAAAGACTAAATGCCGGACAGCAAAGAGAATACCACAGACGGCAAAGAATCTCACTACCGGCAAAATTTCTGCGTCAGCCTACGACGACATCGTACCTTCTTTGCCGTCTGTCCCCACAAAGCGGACGACAAAGCTCTTTGCCGTCAGCTTTCCATAGGAGCAGTCAATAAAGTGCTCGAGATGGCAGCCGACAGGCGTTGCCTCCGTTAGGGGTTAACGGAGGCTTTGCCGTCTGCCTCCCCCTTATTCTTTGCCGTCTGCCTCCCCCTTATTCTTTGCCGTCTGCCTCCTCCTCCTCCCCCCCTCCACTCTTTGTCGTCTGCCTCCTCCTCCCCTCTCCTCTATGCCCTCTTCTTTGCCGTCTGCCCACCCTGGAGGCAGACGGCAAAGAGCCTATATAGACACCCCAGGATGCACAGCTGGGTGCCATGTGGCACCTTTGCCATCTGCCAGCTGATGGCATAGGTCTTTGCGATCAGCTGGCAGACGGCAAAGTGCCCATATAGTACCTGTTTTTTCATATTATTTCACAGCACACACACACACACACACACACACACACATATATATATATATATATTTGACAACACATTTATATAATTCACCACACATATATGATATATAGTTCACCACACATATACTTGCCAACACATATATATAATTCACCACACATATATGATATACATATAAATAAATGTACATCCCCATATATCGAAAGAATCAACATACAAAGTATTGCACTTTTTATCCATATATACATATACATATAGTTCGACATTGTTCATCAACTCAAATGAAAACTTAATGATATACATATATAGTTCATCCATCGACATTGTTCAACTCCATGAATGCCAGCTTCCATGCATGTAGTATATCCAATCTGCAAAAATGTGAATAAGAAAGTCAGAAGAAGAACAAAATATGATATTTTTGAGCTAATTACGTCATTTTTAGCGGTAAACAAGCTAAGAATATAATATTCATGAGCTAACCAAGGTTCTTATGCCATTTTTAACTTATTATGGCATTTTGGAGCTAAATGGGTTAATTATGTCATTGTTGGGGTAATTAAAGCAAGGATAATATGAAAGAGGAGACGAAAGAGGTGGAGGAGGAGAAGAATAAGAAATCAAGAAGAAGGAGGAGAAGGAGTAGGAGGAGGAGGAGAAGGACTAGAAGGTCCTTGGCCTTCTCCTCCTCCTACTCCTTCTCCTTCTTCTCTTCTTCTTCTTCTTCTTCTTCTTTCTTTCTTTTCATTTTTCCTATTTATTCTCATCTTCTCCTCTTGTTGGAGCTAAATTACCTAATTATGTCTTTTTCGAGCTATATGGGCTAATTATCCCATTTTAGATGAAAACAAGCTAAGTATACAGTATTCATGAGCTAACCAAGGTTCTTATGCCATTTTGAGCTTATTATGGCATTTTGGAGCTAAATGGGCTAATTATGTCATTGTTGGGGAAATTAAAGCAATGATAATATGAAACAGGAGAATAAAGAGGAGGAGGAGGAGAAGAAGAAGAAATAAAGAAGAAGGAGGAGAAGGAGGAGGAGGAGAAGGACTAGCACGTCCTTGGCCTTCTCCTCCTCCTCCTCCTCCTTCTCCTTCTTCTCTTCTTCTTCTTCTTCTTCTTCTTCTTTCTTTTCATTTTGCCTATTTCTTCTCCTCTTCTCCTCTTGTTCGAGCTAAATTACCTAATTATGTATTTTTGGAGGTAAATGGGTTAAATATCCCATTTTAGAGGAAAACAAGCTAAGTATATAGTATTCATGAGCTAACCAAGGTTCTTATGCCATTTTGAGCTTATTAAGGTAATTTGGAGATAAATGGGATAATTATGTCATTGTTGGGGAAATTAAAGCAAGGATAATATGAAAGAGGAGAAGAAAGAGGAGGAGGAGGAGGAGAAGAAGATATCAAGAAGAAGGAGGAGAAGGAGGAGAAGGAGGAGGAGGAGAAGGACTAGAAGTTCCTTGGCCTTCTCCTTCTCCTCCTCCTCCTTCTCCTTCTTAACTTCTTCTTCTTCTTCTTCTTCTTCTTCTTTCTTTTCATTTTTCCTATTTCTTCTCCTCTTCTCCTCTTATTGGAGCTAAATTACCTAATTATGTCTTTTTGGAGCTAAATGGGCTAATTATCCCATTTTAGAGGAAAACAAGCTAAGTATATAATATTCATGAGCTAACCAAGGTTCTTAAGCCATTTTGAGCTTATTATGGCATTTTGGAGCTAAATGGGCCAATTATGTCATTGTTGAGGAAATTAAAGCAAGGATAATATGAAAGACGAGAAGAAAGAGGAGGAGGAGGAGAAGAAGAAGAAATCAAGAAGGAGGAGAAGGACTAGAAGGTCCTTGGCCTTCTCCTCCTCCTCCTCCTCCTTCTCCTTCTTCTCTTCTTCTTCTTCTTCTTCTTTCTTTTCATTTTTCCTACTTCTTCTCCTCTTCTCCTTTTGTTGGAGCTAAATTACCTAATTATGTCTTTTTGGAGCTAAATGGGCTAATTATCCCATTTTAGAGGAAAACAAGCTAAGTATATAATATTCACGAGCTAACCAAGGTTCTTATGCCATTTTGAGGTTATTATGGCATTTTGGAGCTAAATGGGCTAATTATGTCATTGTTGGGGAAATTAAAGCAATGATAATATGAAAGAGGAGAAGAAAGAGGAGGACGACGAGAAGAAGAAGAAATCAGGAAGAAGGAGGAGAAGGAGGAGAAGGAGGAGGAGGAGAAGGACTAGAAGGTCCTTGGCCTTCTCCTCCTTCTCCTTCTCCTCCTTCTTCTCTTCTTCTTCTTCTTCTTATTCTTTCTTTTCATTTTTCCTATTTCTTCTCCTTTTTTTGGAGCTAAATTACCTAATTATGTCTTTTTGGAGCTAAATGGGCTAATTATCCCATTTTAGAGGAAAACAAGCTAAGTATATAATATTCATGAGCTAACGAAGGTTCTTATGCCATTTTGAGCTTATTATGGTATTTTGGAGCTAAATGGGCTAATTATGTCATTGTTGGGTAAATTAAAGCAAGGATAATATGATAGAGGAGAATAAAGAGGAGGAGGAGGAGAAGAAGAAGAAATCAAGAAGAAGGAGGAGATGGAGGAGGAGGAGAAGGACTAGAATGTCCTTGGCCTTCTCCTTCTCCTCCTCCTCCTTCTCCTTCTTCTCTTCTTCTTCTCCTTCTTCTTCATCTTCTTTCTTTTCATTTTTCCTATTTCTTCTCTTCTCCTCTTGTTGGAGCTAAATTACCTAATTATGTCTTTTTGTAGCTAAATGGGCTAATTATCCCATTTTAGAGGAAAACAAGCTAAGTATATAATATTCATGAGCTAACCAAGGTTCTTATGCCATTTTGAGCTTATTATGGCATTTTGGAGCTAAATGGGCTAATTATGTCATTGTTGGGGAAATTAAAGCAAGGATAATATGAAAGAGGAGAAGAAAGAGGAGGAGTAGGAGAAGAAGAAGAAATCAAGAAGAAGGAGGAGAAGGAGGAGAAGGAGGAGGAGGAGAAGGACTAGAATGTCCTTGGCCTTCTCCTTCTCCTCCTCCTCCTTCTCCTTGTTCTCTTCTTCTTCTTCTTCTTCTTCTTTCTTTTCATTTTCCTATTTATTCTCCTTTGGTTGGAGCTAAATTACCTAATTATGTCTTTTTGGATCTAAATGGGCTATTTATCCCATTTTATTGGAAAACAAGCTAAGTATATAATATTCATGAGCTAACCAAGGTTCTGATGCTATTTTGAGGTTATTATGGCATTTTGGAGCTAAATGGGCTAATTACGTCATTGTTGGGGAAATTAAAGCAAGGATAATATGAAAGGGGAGAAGAAAGAGGAGGAGGAGGAGAAGAAGAAGAAACAAGAAGAAGGAGGAGAAGGAGGAGAAGGACTAGAAGGTCCTTGGCCTTCTCCTCCTCCACCTCCTCCTTCTCCTTCTTCTTCTCTTCTTCTTCTTCTTCTTCTTCTTCTTCTTTCTTTTCATTTTTCCTATTTCTTCTCCTCTTCTCCTTTTGTTGGAGCTAAATTACCTAATTATGTCTTTTTGGAGCTAAATGGGCTAATTATCCCATTTTAGAGGAAAACAAGCTAAGTATATAATATTCATGAGCTAACCAAGGTTCTTATGCCATTTTGAGGTTATTACAACATTTTGGAGCTAAATGGGCTAATTATGTCATTGTTGGGGAAATTAAAACAAGTATAATATGAAAGAGGATAAGAAAGAGGAGGAGGAGGAGAAGAAGAAGAAATCAAGACGAAGGAGGAGAAGGAGGAGGAGGAGAAGGACTAGAAGGTCCTTGGCTTTCTCCTCCTCCTCCTCCTTCTCCTTCCTCTCTTCTTCTTCTTCTTCTTCTTCTTCTTCTTTCTTTTCATTTTCCTATTTATTCTCCTTTTGTTGGAGCTAAATTACCTAATTATGTCTTTTTGGATCTAAATGGGGTATTTATCCCATTTTATTGGAAAACAAGCTAAGTATATAATATTCATGAGCTAACCAAGGTTCATAAGCCATTTTGAGGTTATTATGGCATTTTGGAGCTAAATGGGCTAATTATGTCATTATTCTGGAAATTAAACCAAGGATAATATGAAATAGGAGAAGAAAGAGGAGGAGGAGAAGAAGAAGAAGAAATAAAGAAGAAGCAGGAGAAGGACTAGAAGGTCCTTGGCCTTCTCCTCCTCCTCCTCCTCCTCTTCCTCCTCCTTCTCCTTCTTCTCTTCTTCTTCTTCTTCTTCTTTCTTTTCATTTTTCCTATTTCTTCTCCTTTTGTTGGAGCTAAATTACCTAATTATCTATTTTTGGAGCTAAATGGGCTAATTATCCCATTTTAGAGGAAAACAAGCTATGTATATAATATTCATGAGCTAACCAAGGTTCTGATGCCATTTTGAGATTATTATGGCATTTTGGAGCTAAATGGGCTAATTATGTCATTATTTGGGAAATTAAACCAAGGATAATATGAAATAGGAGAAGAAATAGGAGGAGGAGAAGAAGAAGAAGAAATAACGAAGAAGGAGGAGAAGGAGGAGAAGGAGGAGCAGGAGAAGGACTAGAAGGTCCTTGGCCTTCTCCTCCTCCTCCTCCTCCTCCTCTTCCTCCTCCGTCTCCTTCTTCTCTTCTTCTTCTTCTTCTTCTTTCTTTTCATTTTTCCTATTTCTTCTCCTTTTGTTGGAGCTAAATTACCTAATTATGTCTTTTTGGAGCTAAATGGGCTAATTATCCCATTTTAGAGGAAAACAAGCTAAGTATATAATATTCATGAGCTAACCAAGGTTCTTATGCCATTTTGAGGTTATTATGGAATTTTGGAGCTAAATGGGCTAATTATGTCATTGTTGGAGAAATTAAAGCACGAGTAATATGAAAGAGGAGAAGAAAGAGGAGGACGAGGATAAGAAGAAGAAATCAAGAAGAAGGAGGAGAAGGAGGAGAAGGAGGAGGAGGAGAAGGACTAGAAGGTCCTTGACATTCTCCTCCTCCTCCTGCTCCTTCTCCTTCTCTTCTTCTTCTTCTTCTTCTTCTTCTTTCTTTTCATTTTTCCTAATTCTTCTCCTCTTCTCCGTTTGTTGGAGCTAAATTACCTAATTATGTCTTTTTGGAGCTAAATGGGCTAATTATCCCATTTTAGAGGAAAACAAGCTAAGTATATAATATTCATGAGCTAACCAAGGATCTTATGCCATTTTGAGGTTATTATGGCATTTCGGAGCTAAATGGGGTAATTATGTCATTGTTGGGGAAATTAAAGCAAGTATAATATGAAAGAGGAGAAGAAAGAGGAGGAGGAGGAGGACAAGAAGAAATCAAGAAGAAGGAGGAGAAGGAGGAGGAGGAGAAGGACTAGAAGGTCCTTGGCTTTCTCCTCCTCCTCCTCCTTCTCCTTCTTCTCTTCTTATTCTTCTTCTTTCTTTTCATTTTTCCTATTTATTATGCTTTTGTTGAAGCTAAATTACCTAATTATGTCTTTTTGGAGCTAAATGGGCTATTTATCCCATTTTAGAGAAAAACAAGCTAAGTATATAATATTCATGAGCTAACCAAGGTTCTTATGCCATTTTAAGGTTATTATGGCATTTTGGAGCTAAATGGGCTAATTATGTCATTGTTGGTGAAATTAAAGCAAGGATAATATGAAAGAGGAGAAGAAAGAGGAGGAGGAGGAGAAGAAGAAGAAATCAAGAAGAAGGAGGAGAAGGAGGAGAAGGAGGAGGAGGAGAAGGACTAGAAGGTCCTTGGCCTTCTCCTCCTTCTCCTTCTCCTCCTCCTCCTCCTCCTTCTCCTTCTTCTCTTCTTCTTCTTCTTCTTTCTTTTTGTTTTTTCCCATTTCTTATCCTTTTTTTGGAGCTCAATTACCTAATCATGTCTTTTTGGAGCTAAATGGGCTAATTATCCCATTTTAGAGGAAAAGAAGCTAAGTATACAATATTCATGAGGTAACCAAGGTTCTTATGCCATTTTGAGGTTATTATGGCATTTTGCAGCTAAATGGGCTAATTATGTCATTGTTGGGGAAAATAAAGCAAGGATAATATGAAAGAGGAGAAGAAAGAGGAGGAGGAGGAGAATAAGAAGAAATCAAGAAGGAGTAGAACGAGGAGAAGGAGGAGGAGGAGGAGAAGGAGGAGAAGGAGGAGGAGGAGAAGGACTAGAAGGTCCTTGGCCTTCTCCTCCTCCTCCTCCTCCTCCTTCTCCTTCTTCTCTTCTTCTTCTTCTTCTTCTTTATTTTCAGTTTTCCTATTTCTTCTCCTTTTGTTGGAGCTAAATTACCTAATTATGTCTTTTTGGAGCTAAATGGGCTAATTATGTCATTGTTGGGGAAATTAAAGCAAGGATAATATGAAAGAGGAGAAGAAAGAGGCGGAGGAGGAGAATAAGAAGAAATCAAGAAGAAGGAGGAGAAGGATGAGAAGGAGGAGGAGGAGGAGAATGACTAGAAGGTCCTTGGCCTTATCCTCCTCCTCCTCCTGCTCTTCCTCCTCCTTCTACTTCTTCTCTTCTTCTTCTTCTTCTTCTTTCGTTTCATTTTTCCTATTTCTTCTCCTTTTGTTGGAGCTAAATTACCTAATTATGTCTTTTTGGAGCTAAATGGGCTAATTATTCCATTTTAGAGGAAAATAAGCTAAGTATATAATATTCATGAGCTAACCAAGGTTCTTATGCCATTTTGAGGTTATTATGGCATTTTGGAGCTAAATGGGCTAATTATGTCATTGTTTGGGAAATTAAAGCAAGTATAATACGATAGAGGAGAAGAAATAGGAGGAGGAGGAGAAGAAGAAGAAATCAAGAAGAAGGAGGAGAAGGAGGAGGAGGAGAAGAACTAGAAGGTCCTTGGCCTTCTCCTCCTCCTCCTCCTCCTCCTCCTCCTTCTCCTTCTTCTCTTTTTCTTCTTCTTCTTTCTTTTAATTTTTCCTATATAATCTCCTTTTGTTGGAGCTAAATTACCTAATTATGTCTTTTTGGAGCTAAATGGGCTAATTATCCCATTTTAGAGGAAAACAAGCTAAGTATATAATATTCATGAGCTAACCAAGGTTCTTATGCCATTTTGAGGTTATTATGGCATTTTGGAGCTAAATTGGCTAATTATGTCATTGTTGGGGAAATTAAAGCAAGGATAATATGAAAGAGGAGAAGAAAGAGGAGGAGGATGAGAAGAAGAAGAAATGAAGAAGAAGGAGGATAAGGAGGTGGAGGAGGAGGACTAGAAGGTCCTTGGCTTTCTCCTCCTCCTCCTCCTTCTCCTTCTTCTCTTCTTCTTCTTCTTCTTCTTTCTTTTCATTTTCCTATTTATTCTCCTTTTGTTGGAGCTAAATTACCTAATTTGGTCTTTTCGGATCTAAATGGGCTATTTATCCCATTTTATTGGAAAACAAGCTAAGTATATAATATTCATGAGCTATCCAAGGTTCTTATGCCATTTTAAGGTTATTATGGCATTTTGGAGCTAAATGGGCTAATTATGTCATTATTGGGGAAATTAAACCAAGGGTAATATGAAATAGGAGAAGAAAGAGGAGGAGGAGAAGAAGAAGAAGAAATAAAGAAGAAGGAGGAGAAGGAGCAGAAGGAGGAGCAGGAGAAGGACTAGAAGGTCCTTGGCCTTCTCCTCCTCCTCCTCCTCCACCTCCTCTTCCTCCTCCTTCTCCTTCTTCTCTTCTTCTTCTTCTTCTTCTTTCTTTTCATTTTTCCTATTTCTTCTCCTTTTGTTGGAGCTAAATTACCTAATTATGTCTTTTTGGAGATAAATGGGCCAATTATCCCATTTTAGAGGAAAACAAGCTAAGTATAAAATATTCATGAGCTAACCAAGGTTCTTATGCCATTTTGAGGTTATTATGGCATTTTGGAGCTAAATGGGCTAATTATGTCATTATTGGGGAAATTAAACCAAGGATAATATGAAATAGGAGAAGAAAGAGGAGGAGGAGAAGAAGAAGAAGAAATAAAGAAGAAGGAGGAGAAGGAGGAGAAGGAGGATCATGAGAAGGACTAGAAGGTCCTTGGCCTTCTCCTCCTCCTCCTCCTCCTCCTCTTCCTCCTCCTTCTCCTTCTTCTCTTCTTCTTCTTCTTCTTCTTTCTTTTCATTTTTCCTATTTCTTCTCCTTTTGTTGGAGCTAAATTACCTAATTATGTCTTTTTGGAGCTAAATGGGCCAATTATCCCATTTTAGAGGAAAACAAGCTAAGTATATAATATTCATGAGCTAACCAAGGTTCTTATGCCATTTTGAGGTTATTATGGAATTTTGGAGCTAAATGGGCTAATTATGTCATTGTTGGAGAAATTAAAGCACGAATAATATGAAAGAGGAGAAAAAGAGGAGGAGGAGGAGAAGAAGAAGAAATCAAGAAGAAGGAGGAGAAGGAGGAGAAGGAGGAGGAGGAGAAGGAGGAGAAGGAGGAGGAGGAGAAGGACTAGAAGGTCCTTGGCCTTCTTCTCCTCCTCCTCCTCCTTCTCCTTGTCTTCTTCTTCTTCTTCTTCTTCTTCCTTCTTTTAATTTTTCCTAATTCTTCTCCTCTTCTCCTTTTGTTGGAGCTAAATTACCTAATTATGTCTTTTTGGAGCTAAATGGGCTAATTATCCCATTTTAGAGGAAAACAAGCTAAGTATATAATATTCATGAGCTAACCAAGGTTCTTATGCCATTTTGAGGTTGTTATGGCATTTTGGAGCTAAATGGGCTAATTATGTCATTGTTGGGGAAATTAAAGCAAGTATAATATGAAAGAGGAGAAGAAAGAGGAGGAGGAGGAGGACAAGAAGAAATCAAGAAGGAGGACAAGGAGGAGGAGGAGAAGGACTAGAAGGTCCTTGGCTTTCTCCTCCTCCTCCTCCTCCTCTTCCTTCTCCTTCTTCTCTTCTTATTCTTCTTCTTTCTTTTCATTTTTCCTATTTATTCTGCTTTTGTTGAAGCTAAATTACCTAATTATGTCTTTTTCGAGCTAAATGGCCTATTTATCCCATTTTAGAGAAAAACAAGCTAAGTATATAATATTCATGAGCTAACCAAGGTTCTTATGCTATTTTGAGGTTATTATGGTACTTTGGAGCTCAATGGGCTAATTATGTCATTGTTGGGGAAATTAAAGCAAGGATAATATGAAAGAGGAGAAGAAAGAGGAGGAGGAGGAGAAGAAGAAGAAATCAATAAGAAGGAGGAGAAGGAGGAGAAGGAGGAGGAGGAGAAGGACTAGAAGGTCCATGGCCTTCTCCTCCTTCTCCTTCTCCTCCTCCTCCTCCTCCTCCTCCTTCTCCTTCTTCTCTTCTTCTTCTTCTTCTTTTTTTTGTTTTTTCCTATTTCTTATCCTTTTGTTGGAGCTCAATTACCTAATTATGTCTTTTTGGAGTTAAATGGGCTAATTATCCCATTTTAGAGGAAAAGAAGCTAAGTATATAATATTCATGAGCTAACCAAGGTTCTTATGCCATTTTGAGGTTATTATGGCATTTTGCAGCTAAATGGGCTAATTATATCATTGTTGGGGAAATTAAAGCAAGGATAATATTAAAGAGGAGAAGAAAGAGGAGGAGGAGGAGAATAAGAAGAAATTAAGAAGAAGGAGGAGAACGAGGAGACGGAGGAGGAGGAGGAGAAGGAGGAGGAGGAGAAGGACTAGAAGGTCCTTGGCCTTCTCCTCCTCCTCCTCCTCCTCCTCATTCTCATTCTTCTCTTCTTCTTCTTCTTCTTCTTTCTTTTTAGTTTTCCTATTTCTTCTCCTTTTGTTGGAGCTAAATTACCTAATTATGTCTTTTTGGAGCTAAATGGGCTAATTATGTCATTGTTGGGGAAATTAAAGCAAGGATAATATGAAAGAGGAGAAGAAAGAGGAGGAGGAGGAGAAGAAGAAGAAATCAAGAAGAAGGAGGAGAAGGAGGAGAAGGAGGAGGAGGAGGAGAAGGACTAGAAGGTCCTTGGCCTTCTCCTCCTCCTCCTCCTCCTCTTCCTCCTCCTTCATCTTCTTCTCTTCTTCTTCTTCTTCTTCTTTCTTTTCATTTTTCCTATTTCTTCTCCTTTTGTTGGAGCTAAATTACCTAATTATGTCTTTTTGGAGCTAAATGGGCTAATTATCCCATTTTAGAGGAAAACAAGCTAAGTATATAATATTCATGAGCTAAACAAGGTTCTTATGCCATTTTGAGGTTATTATGGCATTTTGGAGCTAAATGGGCTAATTATGTCATTGTTGGGGAAATTAAAGCAAGGATAATATGAAAGAGGCGAAGAAAGAGGAGGAGGATGAGAATAAGAAGAAATGAAGAAGAAGGAGGAGAAGGAGGAGGAGGAGGAGGAGAAGGACTAGAAGGTCCTTGGCCTTCTCCTCCTTCTCCTCCTCCTCCTCCTTCTCCTTCTTCTCTTCTTCATCTTCTTCTGTCTTTTTATTTTTCCTAGTTCTTCTCCTCTTCTTGGAGCTAAATTAGCTAACTATGTCTTTTTGGAGCTAAATGGGCTAATTATCTCATTTTAGAGGAAAACAAGCTAAGTATATAATATTCATGAGCTAACCAAGGTTCTTATGCTATTTTGAGGTTATTATGGCATTTTGGAGCTAAATGGGCTAATTATTTCATTGTTGGGGAAATTCAAGCAAGGATAATATGAAAGAGGAGAAGAAAGAGGAGGAGGAGGAGAAGAAGAAGAAATCAAGAAGAAGGAGGAGAAGGAGGAGAAGGAGGAGGAGGAGGAGGACTAGAAGGTCCTTGGCCTTCTCCTCCTCCTCCTCCTCCTCTTCCTCCTCCTTCTACTTCTTCTCTTCTTCTTCTTCTTCTTCTTTCGTTTCATTTTTCCTATTTCTTCTCCTTTTGTTGGAGCTAAATTACCTAATTATGTATTTTTGGAGCTAAATGGGCTAATTATTCCATTTTAGAGGAAAATAAGCTAAGTATATAATATTCATGAGCTAACCAAGGTTCTTATGCCATTTTGAGGTTATTATGGCATTTTGGAGCTAAATGGGCTAATTATGTCATTGTTTGGGAAATTAAATCAAGTATAATACGATATAGGAGAAGAAATAGGAGGAGGAGGAGAAGAAGAAGAAATCAAGAAGAAGGAGGAGAAGGAGGAGGAGGAGAAGAACTAGAAGGTCCTTGGCCTTCTCCTCCTCCTCCTCCTCCTCCTCCTTCTTCTCTTCTTCTTCTTCTTCTTTCTTTTCATTTTTCCTATATAATCTCCTTTTGTTGGAGCTAAATTACCTAATTATGTCTTTTTGGAGCTAAATAGGCTAATTATCCCATTTGAGAGGAAAACAAGTTAAGTATATAATATTCATGAGCTAACTAAGGTTCTTATGCCATTTTGAGGTTATTATGGCATTTTGGAGCTAAATGGGCTAATTATGTCATTGTTGGGGAAATTAAAGCAAGGATAATATGAAAGAGGAGAAGAAAGAGGAGGAGGATGAGAAGAAGAAGAAATGAAGAAGAAGGAGGAGAAGGAGGAGGAGGAGGAGGACTAGAAGGTCCTTGGCTTTCTCCTCCTCCTCCTCCTTCTCCTTCTTCTCTTCTTCTTCTTCTTCTTCTTTCTTTTCATTTTCCTATTTATTCTCCTTTTGTTGGAGCTAAATTACCTAATTATGTCTTTTCGGATCTAAATGGGCTATTTATCCCATTTTATTGGAAAACAAGCTAAGTACATAATATTCATGAGCTAACCGAGGTTCTTATGCCATTTTAAGGTTATTATGGCATTTTGGAGCTAAATGGGCTAATTATGTCATTATTGGGGAAATTAAACCAAGGGTAATATGAAATAGGAGAAGAAAGAGGAGGAGGAGAAGAAGAAGAAGAAATAAAGAAGAAGGAGGAGAAGGAGGAGAAGGAGGAGCAGGAGAAGGACTAGAAGGTCCTTGGCCTTCTCCTCCTCCTCCTCCTCCACCTCCTCTTCCTCCTCCTTCTCCTTCTTCTCTTCTTCTTCTTCTTCTTCTTTCTTTTCATTTTTCCTATTTCTTCTCCTTTGGTTGGAGCTAAATTACCTAATTATGTCTTTTTGGAGATAAATGGGCTAATTATCCCATTTTAGAGGAAAACAAGCTAAGTATAAAATATTCATGAGCTAACCAAGGTTCTTATGCCATTTTTTGGTTATTATGGCATTTTGGAGCTAAATGGGCTAATTATGTCATTATTGGGGAAATTAAACCAAGGATAATATGAAATAGGAGAAGAAAGAGGAGGAGGAGAAGAAGAAGAAGAAATAAAGAAGAAGGAGGAGAAGGAGGAGAAGGAGGATCAGGAGAAGGACTAGAAGGTCCTTGGCCTTCTCCTCCTCCTCCTCCTCCTCTTCCTCCTCCTTCTCCTTCTTCTCTTCTTCTTCTTCCTCTTCTTTCTTTTCATTTTTCCTATTTCTTCTCCTTTTGTTGGAGCTAAATTACCTAATTATGTCTTTTTGGAGCTAAATGGGCCAATTATCCCATTTTAGAGGAAAACAAGCTAAGTATATAATATTCATGAGCTAACCAAGGTTCTTATGCCATTTTGAGGTTATTATGGAATTTTGGAGCTAAATGGGCTAATTATGTCATTGTTGGAGAAATTAAAGCACGAATAATATGAAAGAGGAGAAGAAAGAGGAGGAGGAGGAGAAGAAGAAGAAATCAAGAAGAAGGAGGAGAAGGAGGAGAAGGAGGAGGAGGAGAAGGACTAGAAGGTCCTTGGCCTTCTCCTCCTCCTCCTCCTCCTTCTCCTTCTCTTCTTCTTCTTCTTCTTCTTCTTCTTTCTTTTCATTTTTCCTAATTCTTCTCCTCTTCTCCTTTTGTTGGAGCTAAATTACCTAATTATGTCTTTTTGGAGCTAAATGGGCTAATTATCCCATTTTAGTGGAAAACAAGCTAAGTATATAATATTCATGAGCTAACCAAGGTTCTTATGCCATTTTGAGGTTGTTATGGCATTTTGGAGCTAAATGGGCTAATTATGTCATTGTTGGGGAAATTAAAGCAAGTATAATATGAAAGAGGAGAAGAAAGAGGAGGAGGAGGAGGACAAGAAGAAATGAGGAAGGAGGAGAAGGAGGAGGAGGAGAAGGACTAGAAGGTCCTTGGCTTTCTCCTCCTCCTCCTCCTCCTCTTCCTTCTCCTTCTTCTCTTCTTATTCTTCTTCTTTCTTTTCATTTTTCCTATTTATTCTGCTTTTGTTGAAGCTAAATTACCTAATTATGTCTTTTCGGAGCTAAATGGCCTATTTATCCCATTTTAGAGAAAAACAAGCTAAGTATATAATATTCATGAGCTAACCAAGGTTCTTATGCCATTTTGAGGTTATTATGGCATTTTGCAGCTAAATGGGCTAATTATGTCATTGTTGGGGAAATTAAAGCAAGGATAATATTAAAGAGGAGAAGAAAGAGGAGGAGGAGGGGAATAAGAAGAAATCAAGAAGAAGGAGGAGAACGAGGAGACGGAGGAGGAGGAGGAGAAGGACTAGAAGGTCCTTGGCCTTCTCCTCCTCCTCCTCCTCCTCCTCATTCTCATTCTTCTCTTCTTCTTCTTCTTCTTCTTTCTTTTTAGTTTTCCTATTTCTTCTCCTTTTGTTGGAGCTAAATTACCTAATTATGTCTTTTTGGAGCTAAATGGGCTAATTATGTCATTGTTGGGGAAATTAAAGCAAGGATAATATGAAAGAGGAGAAGAAAGAGGAGGAGGAGGAGAAGAAGAAGAAATCAAGAAGAAGGAGGAGAAGGAGGAGAAGGAGGAGGAGGAGGAGAAGGACTAGAAGGTCCTTGGCCTTCTCCTCCTCCTCCTCCTCCTCTTCCTCCTCTTTCATCTTCTTCTCTTCTTCTTCTTCTTCTTCTTTCTTTTCATTTTTCCTATTTCTTCTCCTTTTGTTGGAGTTAAATTACCTAATTATGTCTTTTTGGAGCTAAATGGGCTAATTATCCCATTTTAGAGGAAAACAAGCTAAGTATATAATATTCATGAGCTAAACAAGGTTCTTATGCCATTTTGAGGTTATTATGGCATTTTGGAGCTAAATGGGCTAATTATGTCATTGTTGGGGAAATTAAAGCAAGGATAATATGAAAGAGGAGAAGAAAGAGGAGGAGGATGAGAAGAATAAGAAATGAAGAAGAAGGAGGAGAAGGAGGAGGAGGAGGAGGAGAAGGACTAGAAGGTCCTTGGCCTTCTCCTCCTTCTCCTCCTCCTCCTCCTTCTCCTTCTTCTCTTCTTCATCTTCTTCTTTCTTTTTATTTTTCCTATTTCTTCTCCTCTTCTTGGAGCTAAATTAGCTAACTATGTCTTTTTGGAGCTAAATGGGCTAATTATCTCATTTTAGAGGAAAACAAGCTAAGTATATAATATTCATGAGCTAACCAAGGTTCTTATGCTATTTTGAGGTTATTATGGCATTTTGGAGCTAAATGGGCTAATTATTTCATTGTTGGGGAAATTCAAGCAAGGATAATATGAAAGAGGAGAAGAAAGAGGAGGAGGAGGAGAAGAAGAAGAAATCAAGAAGAAGGAGGAGAAGGAGGAGAAGGAGGAGGAGGAGGAGGACTAGAAGGTCCTTGGCCTTCTCCTCCTCCTCCTCCTCCTCCTCCTCTTCCTCCTCCTTCTACTTCTTCTCTTCTTCTTCTTCTTCTTCTTTCGTTTCATTTTTCCTATTTCTTCTCCTTTTGTTGGAGCTAAATTACCTAATTATGTCTTTTTCGAGCTAAATGGGCTAATTATTCCATTTTAGAGGAAAATAAGCTAAGTATATAATATTCATGAGCTAACCAAGGTTCTTATGCCATTTTGAGGTTATTATGGCATTTTGGAGCTAAATGGGCTAATTATGTCATTGTTTGGGAAATTAAAGCAAGTATAATACGATAGAGGAGAAGAAATAGGAGGAGGAGGAGAAGAAGAAGAAATCAAGAAGAAGGAGGAGAAGGAGGAGGAGGAGAAGAACTAGAAGGTCCTTGGCCTTCTCCTCCTCCTCCTCCTCCTCCTCCTTCTTCTCTTCTTCTTCTTCTTCTTTCTTTTCATTTTTCCTATATAATCTCCTTTTGATGGAGCTAAATTACCTAATTATGTCTTTTTGGAGCTAAATAGGCTAATTATCCCATTTTAGAGGAAAACAAGTTAAGTATATAATATTCATGAGCTAACTAAGGTTCTTATGCCATTTTGAGGTTATTATGGCATTTTGGAGCTAAATGGGCTAATTATGTCATTTTTGGGGAAATTAAAGCAAGGATAATATGAAAGAGGAGAAGAAAGAGGAGGAGGATGAGAAGAAGAAGAAATGAAGAAGAAGGAGGAGAAGGAGGAGGAGGAGGAGGACTAGAAGGTCCTTGGCTTTCTCCTCCTCCTCCTCCTTCTCCTTCTTCTCTTCTTCTTCTTCTTCTTCTTTCTTTTCATTTTCCTATTTATTCTCCTTTTGTTGGAGCTAAATTACCTAATTATGTCTTTTCGGATCTAAATGGGCTATTTATCCCATTTTATTGGAAAACAAGCTAAGTATATAATATTCATGAGCTAACCAAGGTTCTTATGCCATTTTAAGGTTATTATGGCATTTTGGAGCTAAATGGGCTAATTATGTCATTATTGGGGAAATTAAACCAAGGGTAATATGAAATAGGAGAAGAAAGATGAGGAGGAGAAGAAGAAGAAGAAATAAAGAAGAAGGAGGAGAAGGAGGAGAAGGAGGAGCAGGAGAAGGACTAGAAGGTCCTTGGCCTTCTCCTCCTCCTCCTCCTCCACCTCCTCTTCCTCCTCCTTCTCCTTCTTCTCTTCTTCTTTCTTTTCATTTTTCCTATTTCTTCTCCTTTGGTTGGAGCTAAATTACCTAATTATGTCTTTTTGGAGATAAATGGGCTAATTATCCCATTTTAGAGGAAAACAAGCTAAGTATAAAATATTCATGAGCTAACCAAGGTTCTTATGCCTTTTTTTGGTTATTATGGCATTTTGGAGCTAAATGGGCTAATTATGTCATTATTGGGGAAATTAAACCAAGGATAATATCAAATAGGAGAAGAAAGAGGAGGAGGAGAAGAAGAAGAAGAAATAAAGAAGAAGGAGGAGAAGGAGGAGAAGGAGGATCAGGAGAAGGACTAGAAGGTCCTTGGCCTTCTCCTCCTCCTCCTCCTCCTCTTCCTCCTCCTTCTCCTTCTTCTCTTCTTCTTCTTCCTCTTCTTTCTTTTCATTTTTCCTATTTCTTCTCCTTTTGTTGGAGCTAAATTACCTAATTATGTCTTTTTGGAGCTAAATGGGCCAATTATCCCATTTTAGAGGAAAACAAGCTAAGTATATAATATTCATGAGCTAACCAAGGTTCTTATGCCATTTTGAGGTTATTATGGAATTTTGGAGCTAAATGGGCTAATTATGTCATTGTTGGAGAAATTAAAGCACGAATAATATGAAAGAGGAGAAGAAAGAGGAGGAGGAGGAGAAGAAGAAGAAATCAAGAAGAAGGAGGAGAAGGAGGAGAAGGAGGAGGAGGAGAAGGACTAGAAGGTCCTTGGCCTTCTCCTCCTCCTCCTCCTCCTTCTCCTTCTCTTCTTCTTCTTCTTCTTCTTCTTCTTCTTCTTCTTTCTTTTCATTTTTCCTAATTCTTCTCCTCTTCTCCTTTTGTTGGAGCTAAATTACCTAATTATGTCTTTTTGGAGTTAAATGGGCTAATTATCCCATTTTAGAGTAAAACAAGCTAAGTATATAATATTCATGAGCTAACCAAGGTTCTTATGCCATTTTGAGGTTGTTATGGCATTTTGGAGCTAAATGGGCTAATTATGTCATTGTTGGGGAAATTAAAGCAAGTATAATATGAAAGAGGAGAAGAAAGAGGAGGAGGAGGAGGACAAGAAGAAATGAGGAAGGAGGAGAAGGAGGAGGAGGAGAAGGACTAGAAGGTCCTTGGCTTTCTCCTCCTCCTCCTCCTCCTCTTCCTTCTCCTTCTTCTCTTCTTATTCTTCTTCTTTCTTTTCATTTTTCCTATTTATTCTGCTTTTGTTGAAGCTAAATTACCTAATTATGTCTTTTTGGAGCTAAATGGCCTATTTATCCCATTTTAGAGAAAAACAAGCTAAGTATATAATATTCATGAGCTAACCAAGGTTCTTATGCCATTTTGAGGTTATTATGGTATTTTGGAGCTAAATGGGCTAATTATGTCATTGTTGGGGAAATTAAAGCAAGGATAATATGAAAGAGGAGAAGAAAGAGGAGGAGGAGGAGAAGAAGAAGAAATCAAGAAGAAGGAGGAGAAGGAGGAGAAGGAGGAGGAGGAGAAGGACTAGAAGGTCCTTGGCCTTCTCCTCCTTCTCCTTCTCCTCCTCCTCCTCCTCCTCCTCCTCCTTCTCCTTCTTCTCTTCTTCTTCTTCTTCTTCTTTCTTTTGGTTTTTTCCTATTTCTTATCCTTTTTTTGGAGCTCAGTTACCTAATTATGTCTTTTTGGAGTTAAATGGGCTAATTATCCCATTTTAGAGGAAAAGAAGCTAAGTATATAATATTCATAAGCTAACCAAGGTTCTTATGCCATTTTGAGGTTATTATGGCATTTTGCAGCTAAATGGGCTAATTATGTCATTGTTGGGGAAATTAAAGAAAGGATAATATTAAAGAGGAGAAGAAAGAGGAGGAGGAGGAGAATAAGAAGAAATCAAGAAGAAGGAGGAGAACGAGGAGACGGAGGAGGAGGAGGAGAAGGAGGAGGAGGAGAAGGACTAGAAGGTACTTGGCCTTCTCCTCCTCCTCCTCCTCCTCCTCCTTCTCATTCTTCTCTTCTTCTTCTTCTTCTTCTTTCTTTTCAGTTTTCCTATTTCTTCTCCTTTTGTTGGAGCTAAATTACCTAATTATGTCTTTTTGGAGCTAAATGGGCTAATTATGTCATTGTTGGGGAAATTAAAGCAAGGATAATATGAAAGAGGAGAAGAAAGAGGAGGAGGAGGAGAAGAAGAAGAAATCAAGAAGAAGGAGGAGAAGGACGAGAAGGAGGAGGAGGAGGAGAAGGACTAGAAGGTCCTTGGCCTTCTCCTCCTCCTCCTCCTCTTCCTCCTCCTTCATCTTCTTCTCTTCTTCTTCTTCTTCTTCTTTCTTTTCATTTTTCCTATTTCTTCTCCTTTTGTTGGAGCTAAATTACCTAATTATGTCTTTTTGGAGCTAAATGGGCTAATTATCCCATTTTAGAGGAAAACAAGCTAAGTATATAATATTCATGAGCTAACCAAGGTTCTTATGCCATTTTGAGGATATTATGGCATTTTGGAGCTAAATGGGCTAATTATGTCATTGTTGGGGAAATTAAAGCAAGGATAATATGAAAGAGGAGAAGAAAGAGGAGGAGGATGAGAAGAAGAAGAAATGAAGAAGAAGGAGGACAAGGAGGAGGAGGAGGAGGAGAAGGACTAGAAGGTCCTTGGCCTTCTCCTCCTTCTCCTCCTCCTCCTCCTTCTCCTTCTTCTCTTCTTCATCTTCTTCTTTGTTTTTATTTTTCCTATTCCTTCTCCTCTTCTTGGAGCTAAATTAGCTAACTATGTCTTTTTGGAGCTAAATGGGCTAATTATCTCATTTTAGAGGAAAACAAGCTAAGTATATAATATTCATGAGCTAACCAAGGTTCTTATGCTATTTTGAGGTTATTATGGCATTTTGGAGCTAAATGGGCTAATTATGTCATTGTTGGGGAAATTCAAGCAAGGATAATATGAAAGAGGAGAAGAAAGAGGAGGAGGAGGAGAAGAAGAAGAAATCAAGAAGAAGGAGGAGAAGGAGGAGGAGGAGGAGGACTAGAAGGTCCTTGGCCTTCTCCTCCTCCTCCTCCTCCTCTTCCTCCTCCTTCTACTTCTTCTCTTCTTCTTCTTCTTCTTCTTTCGTTTCATTTTTCCTATTTCTTCTCCTTTTGTTGGAGCTAAATTACCTAATTATGTCTTTTTGGAGCTAAATGGGCTAATTATTCCATTTTAGAGGAAAATAAGCTAAGTATATAATATTCATGAGCTAACCAAGGTTCTTATGCCATTTTGAGGTTATTATGGCATTTTGGAGCTAAATGGGCTAATTATGTCATTGTTTGGGAAATTAAAGCAAGTATAATATGATAGAGGAGAAGAAATAGGAGGAGGAGGAGAAGAATAAGAAATCAAGAAGAAGGAGGAGAAGGAGGAGGAGGAGAAGAACTAGAAGGTCCTTGGCTTTCTCCTCCTCCTCCTCCTCCTCCTCCTCCTTCTCCTTCTTCTCTTCTTCTTCGTCTTCTTTCTTTTCATTTTTCCTATTTAATCTCCTTTTGTTGGAGCTAAATTACCTAATTATGTCTTTTTGGAGCTAAATGGGCTATTTATCCCATTTTAGAGGAAAACAAGCTAAGTATATAATATTCATGAGCTAACCAAGGTTCTTATGCCATTTTAAGGTTATTATGGCATTTTGGAGCTAAATGGGCTAATTATGTCATTGTTGGGGAAACTAAAGCAAGGATAATATGAAAGAGGAGAAGAAAGAGGAGGAGGAGGAGGAGAAGAAGAAATCATGAAGAAGGAGGAGAAGGAGGAGAAGGATGAGGAGGAGAAGGACTAGAAGGTCCTTGGCCTTCTCCTCCTCCTCCTCCTCCTCCTCCTCCTCCTTCTCCTTCTTCTCTTGTTCTTCTGCTTATTTCTTTTCATTTTTCCTATTTCTTCTCCTTTTTTTGGAGCTAAATTACCTAATGATGTCCTTTTGTAGCTAAATGGGCTAGTTATCCCATTTTAGAGGAAAACAAGCTAAGTATATAATATTCATGAGCTAACCAAGGTTCTTATGCCTTTTTGAGGTTATTATGGCATTTCGGAGCTAAATGGGCTAATTATGTCATTGTTGGGGAAATTATAGCAAGGATAACATGAAAGTGGAGAAGAAAGAGGAGGAGGAGGAGAAGAAGAAGAAATCAAGAAGAAGGAGGAGAAGGAGGAGAAGGAGGAGGAGAAGGACTAGAAGTTCCTTGGCCTTCTCCTCCTTCTCCTCCTCCTCCTCCTCCTCCTTCTCCTTCTTCTCTTCTCCATCTTCTTCTTTCTTTTCATTTTTCCTATTTCTTCTCCTCTTCTTGGAGCTAAATTAGCTAACTATGTATTTTTGGAGGTAAATGGCTAATTATCTCATTTTAGAGGAAAACAAGCTAAGTATATAATATTCATGAGCTAACCAAGGTTCTTATGCTATTTTTAGGTTATTATGGCATTTTGGAGCTAAATGGGCTAATTATGTCATTTTTGGGGAAATTAAAGCAAGGATAATATGAAAGAGGAGAAGAAAGAGGAGGAGGAGGAGAAGAAGAACAAATCAAGAAGAATGAGGAGAAGGATGAGAAGGAGGAGGAGGAGGAGAAGGACTAGAAGGTCCTTGGCCTTCTCCTCCTCCTCCTCCTGCTCTTCCTCCTCCTTCTACTTCTTGTCTTCTTCTTCTTCTTCTTCTTTCGTTTCATTTTTCCTATTTCTTCTCCTTTTGTTGGAGCTAAATTACCTAATTATATCTTTTTGGAGCTAAATGGGCTAATTATTCCATTTTAGAGGAAAATAAGCTAAGTATATAATATTCATGAGCTAACCAAGGTTCTTATGCCATTTTGAGGTTATTATGGCATTTTGGAGCTAAATGGGCTAATTATGTCATTGTTTGGGAAATTAAAGCAAGTATAATATGATAGAGGAGAAGAAATAGGAGGAGGAGGAGAAGAAAAACAAATCAAGAAGAAGGAGGAGAAGGAGGAGGAGGAGAAGGACTAGAAGGTCCTTGGCTTTCTCCTCCTCCTCCTCCTTCTCCTTCTTCTCTTCTTCTTCTTCTTCTTTCTTTTCATTTTTCCTATTTAATCTCCTTTTGTTGGAGCTAAATTACCTAATTATGTCTTTTTGGAGCTAAATGGGCTATTTATCCCATTTTAGAGGAAAACAAGCTAAGTATATAATATTCATGAGCTAACCAAGGTTCTTATGCCATTTTAAGGTTATTATGGCATTTTGGAGCTAAATGGGCTAATTATGTCATTGTTGGGGAAACTAAAGCAAGGATAATATGAAAGAGGAGAAGAAAGAGGAGGAGGAGGAGGAGAAGAAGAAATCAAGAAGAAGGAGGAGAAGGAGGAGAAGGAGGAGGAGGAGAAGGACTAGAAGGTCCTTGGCCTTCTCCTCCTCCTCCTCCTCCTCCTTCTCCTTCTTCTCTTGTTCTTCTTCTTATTTCTTTTCATTTTTCCTATTTCTTCTCCTTTTTTTGGAGCTAAATTACCTAATGATGTCCTTTTGTAGCTAAATGGGCTAGTTATCCCATTTTAGAAGAAAACAAGCTAAGTATATAATATTCATGAGCTAACCAAGGTTCTTATGCCATTTTGAGGTTATTATGGCATTTCGGAGCTAAATGGGCTAATTATGTCATTGTTGGGAAAATTAAAGCAAGGATAACATGAAAGTGGAGAAGAAAGAGGAGGAGGAGGAGAAGAAGAAGAAATCAAGAAGAAGGAGGAGAAGGAGGAGAAGGAGGAGGAGAAGGACTAGAAGTTCCTTGGCCTTCTCCTCCTTCTCCTCCTCCTCCTCCTCCTCCTTCTCCTTCTTCTCTTCTCCATCTTCTTCTTTCTTTTCATTTTTCCTATTTCTTCTCCTCTTCTTGGAGCTAAATTAGCTAACTATGTATTTTTGGAGCTAAATGGCTAATTATCTCATTTTAGAGGAAAACAAGCTAAGTATATAATATTCATGAGCTAACCAAGGTTCTTATGCTATTTTGAGGTTATTATGGCATTTTGGAGCTAAATGGGCTAATTATGTCATTGTTGGGGAAATTAAAGCAAGGATAATATGAAAGAGGAGAAGAAAGAGGAGGAGGAGGAGAAGAAGAAGAAATCAAGAAGAATGAGGAGAAGGATGAGAAGGAGGAGGAGGAGGAGAAGCACTAGAAGGTCCTTGGCCTTCTCCTCCTCCTCCTCCTGCTCTTCCTCCTCCTTCTACTTCTTGTCTTCTTCTTCTTCTTCTTCTTTCGTTTCATTTTTCCTATTTCTTCTCCTTTTGTTGGAGCTAAATTACCTAATTATGTCTTTTTGGAGCTAAATGGGCTAATTATTCCATTTTAGAGGAAAATAAGCTAAGTATATAATATTCATGAGCTAACCAAGGTTCTTATGCCATTTTGAGGTTATTATGGCATTTTGGAGCTAAATGGGCTAATTATGTCATTGTTTGGGAAATTAAAGCAAGTATAATATGATAGAGGAGAAGAAATAGGAGGAGGAGGAGAAGAAAAACAAATCAAGAAGAAGGAGGAGAAGGAGGAGGAGGAGAAGGACTAGAAGGTCCTTGGCTTTCTCCTCCTCCTCCTCCTTCTCCTTCTTCTCTTCTTCTTCTTCTTCTTTCTTTTCATTTTTCCTATTTAATCTCCTTTTGTTGGAGCTAAATTACCTAATTATGTGTTTTTGGAGCTAAATGGGCTATTTATCCCATTTTAGAGGAAAACAAGCTAAGTATATAATATTCATGAGCTAACCAAGGTTCTTATGCCATTTTAAGGTTATTATGGCATTTTGGAGCTAAATGGGCTAATTATGTCATTGTTGGGGAATCTAAAGCAAGGATAATATGAAAGAGGAGAAGAAAGAGGAGGAGGAGGAGGAGAAGAAGAAATCAAGAAGAAGGAGGAGAAGGAGGAGAAGGATGAGGAGGAGAAGGACTAGAAGGTCCTTGGCCTTCTCCTCCTCCTCCTCCTCCTCCTCCTCCTCCTTCTCCTTCTTCTCTTGTTCTTCTTCTTATTTCTTTTCATTTTTCCTATTTCTTCTCCTTTTTTTGGAGCTAAATTACCTAATGATGTCCTTTTGTAGCTAAATGGGCTAGTTATCCCATTTTAGAGGAAAACAAGCTAAGTATATAATATTCATGAGCTAACCAAGGTTCTTATGCCATTTTGAGGTTATTATGGCATTTCGGAGCTAAATGGGCTAATTATGTCATTGTTGGGGAAATTAAAGCAAGGATAACATGAAAGTGGAGAAGAAAGAGGAGGAGGAGGAGAAGAAGAAGAAATCAAGAAGAAGGAGGAGAAGGAGGAGAAGGAGGAGGAGAAGGACTAGAAGTTCCTTGGCCTTCTCCTCCTTCTCCTCCTCCTCCTCCTCCTCCTTCTCCTTCTTCTCTTCTCCATCTTCTTCTTTCTTTTCATTTTTCCTATTTCTTCTCCTCTTCTTGGAGCTAAATTAGCTAACTATGTATTTTTGGAGCTAAATGGCTAATTATCTCATTTTAGAGGAAAACAAGCTAAGTATATAATATTCATGAGCTAACCAAGGTTCTTATGCTATTTTGAGGTTATTATGGCATTTTGGAGCTAAATGGGCTAATTATGTCATTGTTGGGGAAATTAAAGCAAGGATAATATGAAAGAGGAGAAGAAAGAGGAGGAGGAGGAGAAGAAGAAGAAATCAAGAAGAATGAGGAGAAGGATGAGAAGGAGGAGGAGGAGGAGAAGGACTAGAATGTCCTTGGCCTTCTCCTCCTCCTCCTCCTGCTCTTCCTCCTCCTTCTACTTCTTCTCTTCTTCTTCTTCTTCTTCTTTCGTTTCATTTTTCCTATTTCTTCTCCTTTTGTTGGAGCTAAATTACCTAATTATGTATTTTTGGAGCTAAATGGGCTAATTATTCCATTTTAGAGGAAAATAAGCTAAGTATATAATATTCATGAGCTAACCAAGGTTCTTATGCCATTTTGAGGTTATTATGGCATTTTGGAGCTAAATGGGCTAATTATGTCATTGTTTGGGAAATTAAAGCAAGTATAATATGATAGAGGAGAAGAAATAGGAGGAGGAGGAGAAGAAAAACAAATCAAGAAGAAGGAGGAGAAGGAGGAGGAGGAGAAGGACTAGAAGGTCCTTGGCTTTCTCCTCCTCCTCCTCCTTCTCCTTCTTCTCTTCTTCTTCTTCTTCTTTCTTTTCATTTTTCCTATTTAATCTCCTTTTGTTGGAGCTAAATTACCTAATTATGTCTTTTTGGAGCTAAATGGGCTATTTATCCCATTTTAGAGGAAAACAAGCTAAGTATATAATATTCATGAGCTAACCAAGGTTCTTATGCCATTTTAAGGTTATTATGGCATTTTGGAGCTAAATGGGCTAATTATGTCATTGTTGGGGAAACTAAAGCAAGGATAATATGAAAGAGGAGAAGAAAGAGGAGGAGGAGGAGGAGAAGAAGAAATCAAGAAGAAGGAGGAGAAGGAGGAGAAGGAGGATGAGGAGAAGGACTAGAAGGTCCTTGGCCTTCTCCTCCTCCTCCTCCTCCTCCTCCTCCTCCTTCTCCTTCTTCTCTTGTTCTTCTTCTTATTTCTTTTCATTTTTCCTATTTCTTCTCCTTTTTTTGGAGCTAAATTACCTAATGATGTCCTTTTGTAGCTAAATGGGCTAGTTATCCCATTTTAGAGGAAAACAAGCTAAGTATATAATATTCATGAGCTAACCAAGGTTCTTATGCCATTTTGAGGTTATTATGATATTTCGGAGCTAAATGGGCTAATTTTGTCATTGTTGGGGAAATTAAAGCAAGGATAACATGAAAGTGGAGAAGAAAGAGGAGGAGGAGGAGAAGAAGAAGAAATCAAGAAGAAGGAGGAGAAGGAGGAGAAGGAGGAGGAGAAGGACTAGAAGTTCCTTGGCCTTCTCCTCCTTCTCCTCCTCCTCCTCCTCCTCCTTCTCCTTCTTCTCTTCTCCATCTTCTTCTTTCTTTTCATTTTTCCTATTTCTTCTCCTCTTCTTGGAGCTAAATTAGCTAACTATGTATTTTTGGAGCTAAATGGCTAATTATCTCATTTTAGAGGAAAACAAGCTAAGTATATAATATTCATGAGCTAACCAAGGTTCTTATGCTATTTTGAGGTTATTATGGCATTTTGGAGCTAAATGGGCTAATTATGTCATTGTTGGGGAAATTAAAGCAAGGATAATATGAAAGAGGAGAAGAAAGAGGAGGAGGAGGAGACGAAGAAGAAATCAAGAAGAATGAGGAGAAGGATGAGAAGGAGGAGGAGGAGGAGAAGGACTAGAAGGTCCTTGGCCTTCTCCTCCTCCTCCTCCTGCTCTTCCTCCTCCTTCTACTTCTTGTCTTCTTCTTCTTCTTCTTCTTTCGTTTCATTTTTCCTATTTCTTCTCCTTTTGTTGGAGCTAAATTACCTAATTATGTCTTTTTGGAGCTAAATGGGCTAATTATTCCATTTTAGAGGAAAATAAGCTAAGTATATAATATTCATGAGCTAACCAAGGTTCTTATGCCATTTTGAGGTTATTATGGCATTTTGGAGCTAAATGGGCTAATTATGTCATTGTTTGGGAAATTAAAGCAAGTATAATATGATAGAGGAGAAGAAATAGGAGGAGGAGGAGAAGAAAAACAAATCAAGAAGAAGGAGGAGAAGGAGGAGGAGGAGAAGGACTAGAAGGTCCTTGGCTTTCTCCTCCTCCTCCTCCTTCTCCTTCTTCTCTTCTTCTTCTTCTTCTTTCTTTTCATTTTTCCTATTTAATCTCCTTTTGTTGGAGCTAAATTACCTAATTATGTCTTTTTGGAGCTAAATGGGCTATTTATCCCATTTTAGAGGAAAACAAGCTAAGTATATAATATTCATGAGCTAACCAAGGTTCTTATGCCATTTTAAGGTTATTATGGCATTTTGGAGCTAAATGGGCTAATTATGTCATTGTTGGGGAAACTAAAGCAAGGATAATATGAAAGAGGAGAAGAAAGAGGAGGAGGAGGAGGAGAAGAAGAAATCAAGAAGAAGGAGGAGAAGGAGGAGAAGGAGGAGGAGGAGAAGGACTAGAAGGTCCTTGGCCTTCTCCACCTCCTCCTCCTCCTCCTCCTCCTCCTTCTCCTTCTTCTCTTGTTCTTCTTCTTATTTCTTTTCATTTTTCCGATTTCTTCTCCTTTTTTTGGAGATAAATTACCTAATGATGTCCTTTTGTAGCTAAATGGGCTAGTTATCCCATTTTAGAGGAAAACAAGCTAAGTATATAATATTCATGAGCTAACCAAGGTTCTTATGCCATTTTGAGGTTATTATGGCATTTCGGAGCTAAATGGGCTAATTATGTCATTGTTGGGGAAATTAAAGCAAGGATAACATGAAAGTGGAGAAGAAAGAGGAGGAGGAGGAGAAGAAGAAGAAATCAAGAAGAAGGAGGAGAAGGAGGAGAAGGAGGAGGAGAAGGACTAGAAGTTCCTTGGCCTTCTCCTCCTTCTCCTCCTCCTCCTCCTCCTCCTTCTCCTTCTTCTCTTCTCCATCTTCTTCTTTCTTTTCATTTTTCCTATTTCTTCTCCTCTTCTTGGAGCTAAATTAGCTAACTATGTATTTTTGGAGCTAAATGGCTAATTATCTCATTTTAGAGGAAAACAAGCTAAGTATATAATATTCATGAGCTAACCAAGGTTCTTATGCTATTTTGAGGTTATTATGGCATTTTGGAGCTAAATGGGCTAATTATGTCATTGTTGGGGAAATTAAAGCAAGGATAATATGAAAGAGGAGAAGAAAGAGGAGGAGGAGGAGAAGAAGAAGAAATCAAGAAGAATGAGGAGAAGGATGAGAAGGAGGAGGAGGAGGAGAAGGACTAGAAGGTCCTTGGCCTTCTCCTCCTCCTCCTCCTGCTCTTCCTCCTCCTTCTACTTCTTGTCTTCTTCTTCTTCTTCTTCTTTCGTTTCATTTTTCCTATTTCTTCTCCTTTTGTTGGAGCTAAATTACCAAACTATGTCTTTTTGGAGCTAAATGGGTTATTTATCCCATTTTAGAGGAAAACAAGCTAAGTATATAATATTCATGAGCTAACCAAGGTTCTTATGCCATTTTAAGGTTATTATGGCATTTTGGAGCTAAATGGGCTAATTATGTCATTGTTGGGGAAACTAAAGCAAGGATAATATGAAAGAGGAGAAGGAGGAGAAGAAGAAGAAATCAAGAAGAAGGAGGAGAAGGAGGAGAAGGAGGAGGAGGAGAAGGACTAGAAGGTCCTTGGCCTTCTCCTCCTCGTCCTCCTCCTCCTCCTCCTCCTTCTCCTTCTTCTCTTGTTCTTCTTCTTATTTCTTTTCATTTTTCCTATTTCTTCTCCTTTTTTTGGAGCTAACTTACCTAATTATGTCTTTTTGGAGCTAAATGGGCTAATTATCCCATTTTAGAGGAAAACAAGCTAAGTATATAATATTCATGAGCTAACCAAGGTTCTTATGCCATTTTGAGGTTATTATGGCATTTTGGAGCTAAATGTGCTAATTATGTCATTGTTTGGGAAATTAAAGCAAATATAATATGATAGAGGAGAAGAAATAGGAGGAGGAGGAGAAGAAGAAGAAATCAAGAAGAAAGAGGAGATGGAGGAGGAGGAGAAGAACTAGAAGGTCCTTGGCTTTCTCCTCCTCCTCCTCCTCCTCCTCCTTCTCCTTCTTCTCTTCTTCTTCTTCTTTCTTTCTTTTCATTTTTCCTATTTAATCTCCTTTTGTTGGAGCTAAATTACCTAATTATGTCTTTCTGGAGCTAAATGGGCTATTTATCCCATTTTAGAGGAAAACAAGCTAAGTATATAATATTCATGAGCTAACCAAGGTTCTTATGCCATTTTAAGGTTATTATGGCATTTTGGAGCTAAATGGGCTAATTATGTCATTGTTGGGGAAATTAAAGCAAGGATAATATGAAAGAGGAGAAGAAAGAGGAGGAGGATGAGAAGAAGAAGAAATGAAGAAGAAGGAGGAGAAGGAGGAGGAGGAGGAAGAGAAGGACTAGAAGGTCCTTGGCCTTCTCCTCCTTCTCCTCCTCCTCCTCCTTCTCCTTCTTCTCTTCTTCATCTTCTTCTTTCTTTTTATTTTTCCTATTTCTTCTCCTCTTCTTGGAGCTAAATTATCTAACTATGTCTTTTTGGCGCTAAATGGGCTACTTATCTCATTTTAGAGGAAAACAAGCTAAGTATATAATATTCATGAGCTAACCAAGGTTCTTATGCTATTTTGAGGTTATTATGGCATTTTGGAGCTAAATGGGCTAATTATGTCATTGTTGGGGAAATTAAAGCAAGGATAATATGAAAGAGGAGAAGAAAGAGGAGGAGGAGGAGAAGAAGAAGAAATCAAGAAGAATGAGGAGAAGGATGAGAAGGAGGAGGAGGAGGAGAAGGACTAGAAGGTCCTTGGCCTTCTCCTCCTCCTCCTCCTGCTCTTCCTCCTCCTTCTACTTCTTGTCTTCTTCTTCTTCTTCTTCTTTCGTTTCATTTTTCCTATTTCTTCTCCTTTTGTTGGAGCTAAATTACCAAACTATGTCTTTTTGGAGCTAAATGGGTTATTTATCCCATTTTAGAGGAAAACAAGCTAAGTATATAATATTCATGAGCTAACCAAGGTTCTTATGCCATTTTAAGGTTATTATGGCATTTTGGAGCTAAATGGGCTAATTATGTCATTGTTGGGGAAACTAAAGCAAGGATAATATGAAAGAGGAGAAGGAGGAGAAGAAGAAGAAATCAAGAAGAAGGAGGAGAAGGAGGAGAAGGAGGAGGAGGAGAAGGACTAGAAGGTCCTTGGCCTTCTCCTCCTCGTCCTCCTCCTCCTCCTCCTCCTTCTCCTTCTTCTCTTGTTCTTCTTCTTATTTCTTTTCATTTTTCCTATTTCTTCTCCTTTTTTTGGAGCTAACTTACCTAATTATGTCTTTTTGGAGCTAAATGGGCTAATTATCCCATTTTAGAGGAAAACAAGCTAAGTATATAATATTCATGAGCTAACCAAGGTTCTTATGCCATTTTGAGGTTATTATGGAATTTTGGAGCTAAATGTGCTAATTATGTCATTGTTTGGGAAATTAAAGCAAATATAATATGATAGAGGAGAAGAAATAGGAGGAGGAGGAGAAGAAGAAGAAATCAAGAAGAAAGAGGAGATGGAGGAGGAGGAGAAGAACTAGAAGGTCCTTGGCTTTCTCCTCCTCCTCCTCCTCCTCCTCCTTCTCCTTCTTCTCTTCTTCTTCTTCTTTCTTTCTTTTCATTTTTCCTATTTAATCTCCTTTTGTTGGAGCTAAATTACCTAATTATGTCTTTCTGGAGCTAAATGGGCTATTTATCCCATTTTAGAGGAAAACAAGCTAAGTATATAATATTCATGAGCTAACCAAGGTTCTTATGCCATTTTAAGGTTATTATGGCATTTTGGAGCTAAATGGGCTAATTATGTCATTGTTGGGGAAATTAAAGCAAGGATAATATGAAAGAGGAGAAGAAAGAGGAGGAGGATGAGAAGAAGAAGAAATGAAGAAGAAGGAGGAGAAGGAGGAGGAGGAGGAAGAGAAGGACTAGAAGGTCCTTGGCCTTCTCCTCCTTCTCCTCCTCCTCCTCCTTCTCCTTCTTCTCTTCTTCATCTTCTTCTTTCTTTTTATTTTTCCTATTTCTTCTCCTCTTCTTGGAGCTAAATTATCTAACTATGTCTTTTTGGCGCTAAATGGGCTACTTATCTCATTTTAGAGGAAAACAAGCTAAGTATATAATATTCATGAGCTAACCAAGGTTCTTATGCTATTTTGAGGTTATTATGGCATTTTGGAGCTAAATGGGCTAATTATGTCATTGTTGGGGAAATTCAAGCAAGGATAATATGAAAGAGGAGAAGAAAGAGGAGGAGGAGAAGAAGAAGAAGAATTCAAGAAGAAGGAGGAGAAGGATGAGAAGGAGGAGGAGGAGGAGAAGGACTAGAAGGTCCTTGGCCTTCTCCTCCTCCTCCTCCTGCTCTTCCTCCTCCTTCTACTTCTTCTCTTCTTCTTCTTCTTCTTCTTTTGTTTCATTTTTCCTATTTCTTCTCCTTTTGTTGGAGCTAAATTACCTAATTATGACTTTTTGGAGCTAAATGGGCTAATTATTCCATTTTAGAGGAAAATAAGCTAAGTATATAATATTCATGAGCTAACCAAGATTCTTATGCCATTTTGAGGGTATTATGGCATTTTGAAGCTAAATGGGCTAATTATGTCATTGTTTGGGAAATTAAGGCAAGTATAATACGATAGAGGAGAAGAAATAGGAGGAGGAGGAGAAGAAGAAGAAATCAAGAAGGAGGCGGAGAAGGAGGAGGAGGAGAAGAACTAGAAGGTCCTTGGCTTTCTCCTCCTCCTCCTCCTCCTCCTCCTTCTCCTTCTTCTCTTCTTCTTCTTCTTCTTTCTTTTCATTTTTCCTATATAATCTCCTTTTGTTGGAGCTAAATTACCTAATTATGTATTTTTGGAAATAATGGGATATTTATCCCATTTTAGAGGAAAACAAGCTAAGTATATAATATTCATGAGCTAACCAAGGTTCTTATGCCATTTTAAGGTTATTATGGCATTTTGGAGCTAAATGGGCTAATTATGTCATTGTTAGGGAAACTAAAGCAAGGATAATATGAAAGAGGAGAAGAAAGAGGAGGAGGAGGAGGAGAAGAAGAAATCAAGAAGAAGGAGGAGAAGGAGGAGAAGGAGGAGGAGGAGAAGGACTAGAAGGTCCTTGGCCTTCTCCTCCTCCTCCTCATCCTCCTCCTCCTTCTCCTTCTTCTCTTGTTCTTCTTCTTATTTCTTTTCATTTTTCCTATTTCTTCTCCTTTTTTTGGAGCTAAATTACCTAATTATGTCTTTTTGGAGCTAAATGGGCTAGTTATCCCATTTTAGAGGAAAACAAGCTAAGTATATAATATTTATGAGCTAACCAAGGTTCTTATGCCATTTTGAGGTTATTATGGCATTTCGGAGCTAAATGGGCTAATTATGTCATTGTTGGGGAAATTAAAGCAAGGATAATATGAAAGAGGAGAAGAAAGAGGAGGAGGAGGAGAAGAAGAAGAAATCAAGAAGAAGGAGGAGAAGGAGGAGAAGGAGGAGGAGAAGGACTAGAAGGTCCTTGGCCTTCTCCTCCTTCTCCTCCTCCTCCTCCTCCTTCTCCTTCTTCTCTTCTCCATCTTCTTCTTTCTTTTCATTTTTCCTATTTCTTCTCCTCTTCTTGGAGCTAAATTAGCTAACTATGTCTTTTTGGAGCTAAATGGGCTAATTATCTCATTTTAGAGGAAAACAAGCTAAGTATATAATATTCATGAGCTAACCAAGGTTCTTATGCTATTTTGACGTTATTATGGCATTTTGGAGCTAAATGGGCTAATTATGTCATTGTTGGGGAAATTAAAGCAAGGATAATATGAAATAGGAGAAGAAAGAGGAGGAGGAGAAGAAGAAGAAGAAATCAAGAAGAAGGAGTAGAAGGATGAGAAGGAGGAGGAGGAGAAGGACTAGAAGGTCCTTGGCCTTCTCCTCCTCCTCCTCCTACTCTTCCTCCTCCTTCTACTTCTTCTCTTCTTCTTCTTCTTCTTCTTTCGTTTCATTTTTCCTATTTCTTCTTCTTTTGTTGGAGCTAAATTACCTAATTATGTGTTTTTGGAGCTAAATGGGCTAATTATTCCATTTTAGAGGAAAATAAGCTAAGTATATAATATTCATGAGCTAACCAAGGTTCTTATGCCATTTTGAGGTTATTATGGCATTTTGGAGCTAAATGGGCTAATTATGTCATTGTTTGGGAAATTAAAGCAAGTATAATATGATAGAGGAGAAGAAATAGGAGGAGGAGGAGAAGAAGAAGAAATCAAGAAGAAGGAGGAGAAGGAGGAGGAGGAGGAGGAGAAGAACTAGAAGGTCCTTGGCTTTCTCCTCCTCCTCCTCCTCCTCCTCCTTCTCCTTCTTCTCTTCTTCTTCTTCTTTCTTTTCATTTTTCCTATTTAATCTCCTTTTGTTGGAGCTAAATTATCTAATTATGTCTTTTTGGAGCTAAATGGGATATTTATCCCATTTTAGAGGAAAACAAGCTAAGTATATAATATTCATGAGCTAACCAAGGTTCTTATGCCATTTTAAGGTTATTATGGCATTTTGGAGCTAAATGGGCAAATTATGTCATTGTTAGGGAAACTAAAGCAAGGATAATATGAAAGAGGAGAAGAAAGAGGAGGAGGAGGAGGAGAAGAAGAAATCAAGAAGAAGGAGGAGAAGGAGGAGAAGGAGGAGGAGGAGAAGGACTAGAAGGTCCTTGGCCTTCTCCTCCTCCTCCTCATCCTCCTCCTCCTTCTCCTTCTTCTCTTGTTCTTCTTCTTATTTCTTTTCATTTTTCCTATTTCTTCTCCTTTTTTTGGAGCTAAATTACCTAATTATGTCTTTTTGGAGCTAAATGGGATAGTTATCCCATTTTAGAAGAAAACAAGCTAAGTATATAATATTCATGAGCTAACCAAGGTTCTTATGCCATTTTGTGGTTATTATGGCATTTCGGAGCTAAATGGGCTAATTATGTCGTTGTTGGGGAAATTGAAGCAAGGATAATATGAAAGAGGAGAAGAAAGAGGAGGAGGAGGAGAAGAAGAAGAAATCAAGAAGAAGGAGGAGAAGGAGGAGAAGGAGGAGGAGAAGGACTAGAAGGTCCTTGGCCTTCTCCTCCTTCTCCTCCTCCTCCTCCTCCTCCTTCTCCTTCTTCTCTTCTCCATCTTCTTCTTTCATTTCATTTTTCCTATTTCTTCTCCTCTTCTTGGAGCTAAATTAGCTAACTATGTCTTTTTGGAGCTAAATGGGCTAATTATCTCATTTTAGAGGAAAACAAGCTAAGTATATAATATTCATGAGCTAACCAAGGTTCTTATGCTATTTTGAGGTTATTATGGCATTTTGGAGCTAAATGGGCTAATTATGTCATTGTTGGGGAAATTAAAGCAAGGATAATATGAAATAGGAGAAGAAAGAGGAGGAGGAGGAGAAGAAGAAGAAATCAATAAGAAGGAGGAGAAGGATGAGAAGGAGGAGGAGGAGGAGAAGGACTAGAAGGTCCTTGGCCTTCTCCTCCTCCTCCTCCTGCTCTTCCTCCTCCTTCTACTTCTTCTCTTCTTCTTCTTCTTCTTCTTTCGTTTCATTTTTCCTATTTCTTCTCCTTTTGTTGGAGCTAAATTACCTAATTATGTCTTTTTGGAGCTAAATGGGCTAATTATTCCATTTTAGAGGAAAATAAGCTAAGTATATAATATTCATGAGCTAACCAAGGTTCTTATGCCATTTTGAGGTTATTATGGCATTTTGGAGTTAAATGGGCTAATTATGTCATTGTTTGGGAAATTAAAGCAAGTATAATACGATAGAGGAGAAGAAATAGGAGGAGGAGGAGAAGATGAAGAAATCAAGAAGAAGGAGGAGAAGGAGGAGGAGGAGAAGAACTAGAAGGTCCTTGGCTTTCTCCTCCTCCTCCTCCTCCTCCTTCTCCTTCTTCTCTTCTTCTTCTTCTTCTTTCTTTTCATTTTTCCTATATAATCTCCTTTTGTTGGAGCTAAATTACCTAATTATGTCTTTTTGGAGCTAAATGGGCTATTTATCCCATTTTAGAGGAAAACAAGCTAAGTATATAATATTCATGAGCTAACCAAGGTTCTTATGCAATTTTAAGGTTATTATGGCATTTTGGAGCAAAATGGGCTAATTATGTCATTGTTAGGGAAAGTAAAGCAAGGATAATATGAAAGAGGAGAAGAAAGAGGAGGAGGAGGAGGAGAAGAAGAAATCAAGAATAAGGAGGAGAAGGAGGAGAAGGAGGAGGAGGAGAAGGACTAGAAGGTCCTTGGCCTTCTCCTCCTCCTCCTCATCCTCCTCCTCCTTCTCCTTCTTCTCTTGTTCTTCTTCTTATTTCTTTTCATTTTTCCTATTTCTTTTCCTTTTTTGGAGCTAAATTACCTAATTATGTCTTTTTGGAGCTAAATGGGCTAGTTATCCCATTTTAGAGGAAAACAATCTAAGTATATAATATTCATGAGCTAACCAAGGTTCTTATGCCATTTTGAGGTTATTATGGCATTTCGGAGCTAAATGGGCTAATTATGTCATTGTTGGGGAAATTAAAGCAAGGATAATATGAAAGAGGAGAAGAAAGAGGAGGAGGAGGAGAATAAGAAGAAATCAACAAGAAGGAGGAGAAGGAGGAGAAGGAGGAGGAGAAGGACTAGAAGGTCCTTGGCCTTCTCCTCCTTCTCCTCCTCCTCCTCCTCCTTCTCCTTCTTCTCTTCTCCATCTTCTTCTTTCTTTTCATTTTTCCTATTTATTCTCCTCTTCTTGGAGCTAAATTAGCTAACTATGTCTTTTTGGAGCTAAATGGGCTAATTATGTCATTGTTTGGGAAATTAAAGCAAGTACAATATGATAGAGGAGAAGAAATAGGAGGAGGAGGAGAAGAAGAAGAAATCAAGAAGAAGGAGGAGAAGGAGGAGGAGGAGGAGGAGAAGAACTAGAAGGTCCTTGGCTTTCTCCTCCTCCTCCTCCTCCTCCTCCTTCTCCTTCTTCTCTTCTTCTTCTTCTTTCTTTTCATTTTTCCTATTTAATCTCCTTTTGTTGGAGCTAAATTATCTAATTATGTCTTTTTGGAGCTAAATGGGATATTTATCCCATTTTAGAGGAAAACAAGCTAAGTATATAATATTCATGAGCTAACCAAGGTTCTTATGCCATTTTAAGGTTATTATGGCATTTTGGAGCTAAATGGGCAAATTATGTCATTGTTAGGGAAACTAAAGCAAGGATAATATGAAAGAGGAGAAGAAAGAGGAGGAGGAGGAGGAGAAGAAGAAATCAAGAAGAAGGAGGAGAAGGAGGAGAAGGAGGAGGAGGAGAAGGACTAGAAGGTCCTTGGCCTTCTCCTCCTCCTCCTCATCCTCCTCCTCCTTCTCCTTCTTCTCTTGTTCTTCTTCTTATTTCTTTTCATTTTTCCTATTTCTTCTCCTTTTTTTGGAGCTAAATTACCTAATTATGTCTTTTTGGAGCTAAATGGGATAGTTATCCCATTTTAGAAGAAAACAAGCTAAGTATATAATATTCATGAGCTAACCAAGGTTCTTATGCCATTTTGTGGTTATTATGGCATTTCGGAGCTAAATGGGCTAATTATGTCGTTGTTGGGGAAATTGAAGCAAGGATAATATGAAAGAGGAGAAGAAAGAGGAGGAGGAGGAGAAGAAGAAGAAATCAAGAAGAAGGAGGAGAAGGAGGAGAAGGAGGAGGAGAAGGACTAGAAGGTCCTTGGCCTTCTCCTCCTTCTCCTCCTCCTCCTCCTCCTCCTTCTCCTTCTTCTCTTCTCCATCTTCTTCTTTCATTTCATTTTTCCTATTTATTCTCCTCTTCTTGGAGCTAAATTAGCTAACTATGTCTTTTTGGAGCTAAATGGGCTAATTATCTCATTTTAGAGGAAAACAAGCTAAGTATATAATATTCATGAGCTAGCCAAGGTTCTTATGCTATTTTGAGGTTATTATGGCATTTTGGAGCTAAATGGGCTAATTATGTCATTGTTGGGGAAATTAAAGCAAGGATAATATGAAATAGGAGAAGAAAGAGGAGGAGGAGGAGAAGAAGAAGAAATCAATAAGAAGGAGGAGAAGGATGAGAAGGAGGAGGAGGAGGAGAAGGACTAGAAGGTCCTTGGCCTTCTCCTCCTCCTCCTCCTGCTCTTCCTCCTCCTTCTACTTCTTCTCTTCTTCTTCTTCTTCTTTCGTTTCATTTTTCCTATTTCTTCTCCTTTTGTTGGAGCTAAATTACCTAATTATGTCTTTTTGGAGCTAAATGGGCTAATTATTCCATTTTAGAGGAAAATAAGCTAAGTATATAATATTCATGAGCTAACCAAGGTTCTTATGCCATTTTGAGGTTATTATGGCATTTTGGAGTTAAATGGGCTAATTATGTCATTGTTTGGGAAATTAAAGCAAGTATAATACGATAGAGGAGAAGAAATAGGAGGAGGAGGAGAAGATGAAGAAATCAAGAAGAAGGAGGAGAAGGAGGAGGAGGAGAAGAACTAGAAGGTCCTTGGCTTTCTCCTCCTCCTCCTCCTCCTCCTTCTCCTTCTTCTCTTCTTCTTCTTCTTCTTTCTTTTCATTTTTCCTATATAATCTCCTTTTGTTGGAGCTAAATTACCTAATTATGTCTTTTTGGAGCTAAATGGGCTATTTATCCCATTTTAGAGGAAAACAAGCTAAGTATATAATATTCATGAGCTAACCAAGGTTCTTATGCAATTTTAAGGTTATTATGGCATTTTGGAGCAAAATGGGCTAATTATGTCATTGTTAGGGAAACTAAAGCAAGGATAATATGAAAGAGGAGAAGAAAGAGGAGGAGGAGGAGGAGAAGAAGAAATCAAGAATAAGGAGGAGAAGGAGGAGAAGGAGGAGGAGGAGAAGGACTAGAAGGTCCTTGGCCTTCTCCTCCTCCTCCTCATCCTCCTCCTCCTTCTCCTTCTTCTCTTGTTCTTCTTCTTATTTCTTTTCATTTTTCCTATTTCTTTTCCTTTTTTGGAGCTAAATTACCTAATTATGTCTTTTTGGAGCTAAATGGGCTAGTTATCCCATTTTAGAGGAAAACAAGCTAAGTATATAATATTCATGAGCTA
Organism: Hordeum vulgare subsp. vulgare; assembly: GCF_904849725.1. Classification (NCBI taxonomy): domain Eukaryota; kingdom Viridiplantae; phylum Streptophyta; class Magnoliopsida; order Poales; family Poaceae; genus Hordeum; species Hordeum vulgare. The sequence continues at coordinate 226,139,952 of NC_058523.1, read as the reverse complement.
ACCAAGGTTCTTATGCCATTTTGAGGTTATTATGGCATTTCGGAGCTAAATGGGCTAATTATGTCATTGTTGGGGAAATTAAAGCAAGGATAATATGAAATAGGAGAAGAAAGAGGAGGAGGAGGAGAATAAGAAGAAATCAAGAAGAAGGAGGAGAAGGAGGAGAAGGAGGAGGAGAAGGACTAGAAGGTCCTTGGCCTTCTCCTCCTTCTCCTCCTCCTCCTCCTCCTTCTCCTTCTTCTCTTCTCCATCTTCTTCTTTCTTTTCATTTTTCCTATTTATTCTCCTCTTCTTGGAGCTAAATTAGCTAACTATGTCTTTTTGGAGCTAAATGGGCTAATTATCTCATTTTAGAGGAAAACAAGCTAAGTATATAATATTCATGAGCTAACCAAGGTTCTTATGCTATTTTGAGGTTATTATGGCATTTTGGAGCTAGATGGGCTAATTATGTCATTGTTGGGGAAATTAAAGCAAGGATAATATGAAAGAGGAGAAGAAAGAGGAGGAGGAGGAGAAGAAGAAGAAATCAAGAAGAAGGAGGAGAAGGATGAGAAGGAGGAGGAGGAGGAGAAGGACTAGAAGGTCCTTGGCCTTCTCCTCCTCCTCCTCCTGCTCTTCCTCCTCCTTCTACTTCTTCTCTTCTTCTTCTTCTTCTTCTTTCGTTTCATTTTTCCTATTTATTCTTCTTTTGTTGGAGCTAAATTACCTAATTATGTCTTTTTGGAGCTAAATGGGCTAATTATTCCATTTTAGAGGAAAATAAGCTAAGTATATAATATTCATGAGCTAACCAAGGTTCTTATGCCATTTTGAGGTTATTATGGCATTTTGGAGCTAAATGGGCTAATTATGTCATTGTTTGGGAAATTAAAGCAAGTATAATATGATAGAGGAGAAGAAATAGGAGGAGGAGGAGAAGAAGAAGAAATCAAGAAGAAGGAGGAGAAGGAGGAGGAGGAGAAGAACTAGAAGGTCCTTGGCTTTCTCCTCCTCCTCCTCCTCCTCCTCCTTCTCCTTCTTCTCTTCTTCTTCTTCTTCTTTCTTTTCATTTTTCCTATTTAATCTCCTTTTGTTGGAGCTAAATTACCTAATTATGTCTTTTTGGAGCTAAATGGGCTATTTATCCCATTTTAGAGGAAAACAAGCTAAGTATATAATATTCATGAGCTAACCAAGGTTCTTATGCCATTTTAAGGTTATTATGGCATTTTGGAGCTAAATGGGCTAATTATGTCATTGTTAGGGAAACTAACGCAAGGATAATATGAAAGAGGAGAAGAAAGAGGAGGAGGAGGAGGAGAAGAAGAAATCAAGAAGAAGGAGGAGAAGGAGGAGAAGGAGGAGGAGGAGAAGGACTAGAAGGTCCTTGGCCTTCTCCTCCTCCTCCTCCTCCTCCTCCTCCTTCTCCTTCTTCTCTTGTTCTTCTTCTTATTTCTTTTCATTTTTCCTATTTCTTCTCCTTTTTTTGGAGCTAAATTACCTAATTATGTCTTTTTGGAGCTAAATGGGCTAATTATCTCATTTTAGAGGAAAACAAGCTAAGTATATAATATTCATGAGCTAACCAAGGTTCTTATGCTATTTTGAGGTTATTATGGCATTTTGGAGCTAAATGGGGTAATTATGTCATTGTTGGGGAAATTAAAGCAAGGATAATATGAAATAGGAGAAGAAAGAGGAGGAGGAGGAGAAGAAGAAGAAATCAACAAGAAGGAGCAGAAGGATGAGAAGGAGGTGGAGGAGGAGAAGGACTAGAAGGTCCTTGGCCTTCTCCTCCTCCTCCTCCTGCTCTTCCTCCTCCTAATTCTTCTCTTCTTCTTCTTCTTCTTCTTTCGTTTCATTTTTCCTATTTCTTCTCCTTTTGTTGGAGCTAAATTACATAATTATGTCTTTTTGGAGCTAAATGGGCTATTTATCCCATTTTAGAGGAAAACAAGCTAAGTATATAATATTCATGAGCTAACCAAGGTTCTTATGCAATTTTAAGGTTATTATGGCATTTTGGAGCAAAATGGGCTAATTATGTCATTGTTAGGGAAACTAAAGCAAGGATAATATGAAAGAGGAGAAGAAAGAGCAGGAGGAGGAGGAGAAGAAGAAATCAAGAAGAAGGAGGAGAAGGAGGAGAAGGAGGAGGAGGGGAAGGACTAGAAGGTCCTTGGCCTTCTCCTCCTCCTCATCATCCTCCTCCTCCTTCTCCTTCTTCTCTTGTTCTTCTTCTTATTTCTTTTCATTTTTCGTATTTCTTTTCCTTTTTTTGGAGCTAAATTAACTAATTATGTATTTTTGGAGCTAAATGGGCTAGTTATCCCATTTTAGAGGAAAACAAGCTAAGTATATAATATTCATGAGCTAACCAAGGTTCTTATGCCATTTTGAGGTTATTATGGCATTTCGGAGCTAAATGGGCTAATTATGTCATTGTTGGGGAAATTAAAGCAAGGATAATATGAAAGAGGAGAAGAAAGAGGAGGAGGAGGAGAATAAGAAGAAATCAAGAAGAAGGAGGAGAAGGAGGAGAAGGAGGAGGAGAAGGACTAGAAGGTCCTTGGCCTTCTCCTCCTTCTCCTTCTCCTCCTCCTCCTTCTCCTTCTTCTCTTCTCCATCTTCTTCTTTCTTTTCATTTTTCCTATTTATTCTCCTCTTCTTGGAGCTAAATTAGCTAACTATGTCTTTTTGGAGCTAAATGGGCTAATTATCTCATTTTAGAGGAAAACAAGCTAAGTATATAATATTCATGAGCTAACCAAGGTTCTTATGCTATTTTGAGGTTATTATGGCATTTTGGAGCTAGATGGGCTAATTATGTCATTGTTGGGGAAATTAAAGCAAGGATAATATGAAAGAGGAGAAGAAAGAGGAGGAGGAGGAGAAGAAGAAGAAATCAAGAAGAAGGAGGAGAAGGATGAGAAGGAGGAGGAGGAGGAGAAGGACTAGAAGGTCCTTGGCCTTCTCCTCCTCCTCCTCCTGCTCTTCCTCCTCCTTCTACTTCTTCTCTTCTTCTTCTTCTTCTTCTTTCGTTTCATTTTTCCTATTTCTTCTTCTTTTGTTGGAGCTAAATTAGCTAATTATGTCTTTTTGGAGCTAAATGGGCTAATTATTCCATTTTAGAGGAAAATAAGCTAAGCATATAATATTCATGAGCTAACCAAGGTTCTTATGCCATTTTGAGGTTATTATGGCATTTTGGAGCTAAATGGGCTAATTATGTCATTGTTTGGGAAATTAAAGCAAGTATAATATGATAGAGGCGAAGAAATAGGAGGAGGAGGAGAAGAAGAAGAAATCAAGAAGAAGGAGGAGAAGGAGGAGGAGAAGAACTAGAAGGTCCTTGGCTTTCTCCTCCTCCTCCTCCTCCTCCTCCTTCTCCTTCTTCTCTTCTTCTTCTTCTTCTTTCTTTTCATTTTTCCTATTTAATCTCCTTTTGTTGGAGCTAAATTACCTAATTATGTATTTTTGGAGCTAAATGGGCTATTTATCCCATTTTAGAGGAAAACAAGCTAAGTATATAATATTCATGAGCTAACCAAGGTTCTTATGCCATTTTAAGGTTATTATGGCATTTTGGAGCTAAATGGGCTAATTATGTCATTGTTGGGGAAACTAAAGCAAGGATAATATGAAAGAGGAGAAGAAAGAGGAGGAGGAGGAGGAGAAGAAGAAATCAAGAAGGAGGAGAAGGAGGAGAATGAGGAGGAGAAGGACTAGAAGGTCCTTGGCCTTCTCCTCCTCCGCTTCCTCCTCCTTCTCCTTCTTCTTCTTCTTCTTCTTTCTTTTCATTTTTCCTATTTCTTCTCCTTTTGTTGGTGCTAAATTACCTAATTATGTCTTTTTGGAGCTAAATGGGCTAATTATCCCATTTTAGAGGAAAACAAGCTAAGTATACAATATTCATGAGCTAACCAAGGTTCTTATGCCATTTTGATGTTATTATGGCATTTTGGAGCTAAATGGGCTAATTATGACATTGTTGGGGAAATTAAAGCAAGGATAATATGAAAGAGGAGAATAAAGAGAAGGAGGATGAGAAGAAGAAGAAATTAAGAAGAAGGAGGAGAAGGAGGAGGAGGAGGAGGAGAAGAACTAGAAGGTCCTTGGCCTTCTCCTCCTTCTCCTCCTCCTCCTCCTCCTTGTCCTACTTCTCTTCTTCATCTTCTTCTTTCTTTTCATTTTTACTATTTCTTCTCCTCTTCTTGGAGCTAAATTATCTAACTATGTCTTTTTGGAGCTAAATGGGCTAATTATCTCATTTTAGAGGAAAACAAGCTAAGTATATAATATTCATAAGCTAACCAAGGTTCTTATGCCATTTTGAGGTTATTATGGCATTTTGGAGCTAAATGGTCTAATTATGTCATTGTTGGGGAAATTAAACCAAGAATAATATGAAAGAGGAGAAGAAAGCGGAGGAGGAGGAGAGGAAGAAGAAATCATGAAGAAGGAGGAGAAGGAGGAGAAGGAGGAGGAGGATAAGGACTAGAAGGTCCATGGCCTTCTCCTCCTCCTCGTCCTCCACTTCCTCCTCCTTCTCCTTCTTCTCTTCTTCTTCTTCTTCTTCTTTCTTTTCATTTTTCCTATTTCTTCTCCTTTTGTTGGAGCTAAATTACCTAATTATGTCTTTTTGGAGCTAAATGGCCTAATTATGTCATTGTTGGGGAAATTAAAGCAAGGATAATATGAAAGAGGAGAAGAAAGTGGAGGAGGAGGAGAAGAAGAAGAAATCAAGAAGAAGGAGGAGAAGGAGGAGAAGGAGGAGGAGGAGGAGGAGGAGGAGGAGGAGGAGAAGGACTAGAAGGTCCTTGGCCTTCTCCTCCTCCTCCTCCTCTTCCTCCTCCTTCTCCTTCTTCTCTTCTTCTTCTTCTTCTTCTTCTTTCTCTTCATTTTTCCTATTTCTTCTCCTTTTGTTGGAGCTGAATTACCTAATTATGTTTTTTGGAGCTAAATGGGCTAATTATCCCATTTTAGAGGAAAACAAGCTAAGTATATAATATTCATGAGCTAACCAAGGTTCTTATGCCATTTTGAGGTTATTATGGCATTTTGGAGCTAAATGGGCTAATTTTGTCATTGTTGGGGAAATTAAAGCAAGTATAATATGAAAGAGGAGAAAAAAGAGGAGGAGGAGGAGAAGAAGAATAAATAAAGAAGAAGGAGGAGAAGGAGGAGGAGTAGAAGGACTAGAAGGTCCTTGGCTTTCTCCTCCTCCTCCTCCTACTACTACTTCTCCTTCTTCTCTTCTTCTTCTTCTTCTTTATTTTCATTTTTCCTATTTATTCTCCTTTTCTTGCAGCTAAATTACCTAATTATGTCTTTTTGGAGCTAAATGGGCTATTTATCCCATTTTAGAGGAAAACAAGCTAAGTATATAATATTCATGAGTTAACCAAGGTTCTTATGCCATTTTGAGGTTATTATGGCATTTTGGAGCTAAATGGGCTAATTATGTCATTGTTGGGGAAATTAAAGCAATGATAATATGAAAGAGGAGAAGAAAGAGGAGGAGGAGAAGAAGAAGAAGAAATCAAGAAGAAGGAGGAGAAGGAGGAGAAGGAGGAGGAGGAGAAAGACTAGAAGGTCCTTGGCCTTGTCCTCCTTCTCCCTCTCCTCCTCCTCTTCCTCCTCCTCGTGCTTCTCCTTCTTCTCTTCTTCTTCTTCTTCTTCTTTCTTTTCATTTTTCCTATTTATTCTGCTTTTGTTGGAGCTAAATTACCTAATTATGTCTTTTTGGAGCTAAATGGGCTAATTATCCCATTTCAGAGGAAAACAAGCTAAGTATATAATATTCATGAGCTAACCAAGGTTCTTATGCCATTTTGAGGTTATTATGGCATTTTGGAGCTAAATGGGCTAATTCTGTCATTGTTGGGGAAATTAAAGCAAGGATAATATGAAAGAGGAGAAGAAAGAGGAGGAGGAGGAGAAGAAGAAGAAATCAAGAAGAAGGAGAAGAAGGACTAGAAGGTCCTTGGCCTTCTCCTCCTCCTCCTCCTCCTCCTCCTCTTCCTCCTCCTTCTCCTTCTTCTCTTCTTCTTCTTCTTCTTCTTCTTTCTTTTCATTTTTCCTATTTCTTCTCCTTTTGTTGGTGCTAAATTACCTAATTATGTCTTTTTGGAGCTAAATGGGCTAATTATCCCATTTTAGAGGAAAACAAGCTAAGTATATAATATTCATGAGCTAACCAAGGTTCTTATGCCATTTTGAGGTTATTATGGCATTTTGGAGCTAAATGGGCTAATTATGTCATTGTTGGGGAAATTAAAGCAAGTATAATATGGAAGAGGAGAAAAAATAGGAGGAGGAGGAGAAGAAGATGAAATCAAGAAGGAGGAGAAGGAGGAGGAGTAGAAGGACTAGAAGGTCCTTGGCTTTCTCCTCCTCCTCCTCCTCCTCCTTCTCCTTCTTCTCTTCTTCTTCTTCTTCTTTCTTTTCATTTTCGTATTTATTCTCCTTTTGTTGGAGCTAAATTACCTAACTATGTATTTTTGGAGCTAAATGGGCTATTTATCCCATTTTAGAGGAAAACAAGCTAAGTATATAATATTCATGAGCTAACCAAGGTTCTTATGCCATTTTGAGGTTATTATGTCATTATGGAGCTAAATGGGCTAATTATGTCATTGTTGGGAAAATTAAAGCAAGGATAATATGAAAGAGGAGAAGAAAGAGGAGGAGGAGGAGGAGAAGAAGAAGAAATCAAGAAGAAGGAGGAGAAGGAGGAGAAGGAGGAGGAGGAGAAGGACTAGAAGGTTGTTGGCCTTCTCCTCCTTCTCCTTCTCCTCCTCCTCCTCCTCCTCCTCCTCTTGCTTCTCCTTCTTCTCTTCTTCTTCTTCTTCTTCTTCTTCTTCTTTCTTTTCATTTTTCCTATTTCTTCTCCTTTTGTTGGTGCTAAATTACCTAATTATGTCTTTTTGGAGCTAAATGGGCTAATTATCCCATTTTAGAGGAAAACAAGCTAAGTGTATAATATTCATGAGCTAACCAAGGTTCTGATGCCATTTTGAGGTTATTATGGCATTTTGGAGCTAAATGGGCTAATTATGTCATTGTTGGGGAAATTAAAGAAGGGATAATATGAAAGAGGAGAAGAAAGCGAAGGAGGAGGAGAGGAAGAAGAAATCAAGAAGAAGGAGGAGAAGGAGGAGGAGGAGGAGAAGGACTAGAAGGTCCTTGGCCTTCTCCTCCTCCTCCTCCTCCTCTTCCTCCCCCTCCCCCGTCTTCCCTTCTTCTTCTTCTTCTTCTTTCTTTTCATTTTTCCTATTCCTTCTCCTTTTGTTGGAGCTAAATTACCTAATTATGTCTTTTTGGAGCTAAATGGGCTAATTATGTCATTGTTGGGGAAATTAAAGCAAGGATAATATGAAAGAGGAGAAGAAAGAGGAGGAGGAGGAGAAGAAGAAGAAATCAAGAAGGAGGAGAAGGAGGAGAAGGAGGAGGAGGAGGAGAAGGAGGAGGAGGAGAAGGACTAGAAGGTCCTTGGCCTTCTCCTCCTCCTCCTCTTCCTCCTCCTTCTCCTTCTTCTCTTCTTCTTCTTCTTCTTCTTTCTTTTCATTTTTCCTATTTCTTCTCCTTTTGTTGGAGCTAAATTACCTAATTATGTCTTTTTGGAGCTAAATGGGCTAATTATCCCATTTTAGAGGAAAACAAGCTAAGTATATAATATTCATGAGCTAACCAAGGTTCTTATGCCATTTTGAGGTTATTATGGCATTTTGGAGCTAAATGGGCTAATTATGTCATTGTTGGGGAAATTAAAGCAAGTATAATATGAAAGAGGAGAAAAAAGAGGAGGAGGAGGAGAAGAAGATGAAATCAAGAAGAAGGAGAAGAAGGAGGAGGAGTAGAAGGACTAGAAGGTCCTTGGCTTTCTCCTCCTCCTCCTCCTCCTCCTCCTTCTCCTTCTTCTCTTCTTCTTCTTCTTCTTTCTTTTCATTTTTCCTATTTATTCTCCTTTTGTTGGAGCTAAATTACCTAATTATGTCTTTTTGGAGCTAAATGGGCTATTTATCCCATTTTAGAGGAAAACAAGCTAAGTATATAATGTTCATGAGCTAACCAAGGTTCTTATGCCATTTTGAGGTTATTATGTCATTATGGAGCTAAATGGGCTAATTATGTCATTGTTGGGGAAATTAAAGCAAGGATAATATGAAAGAGGAGAAGAAATAGGAGGAGGAGGAGGAGAAGAAGAAGAAATCAAGAAGAAGGAGGAGAAGGAGGAGAAGGAGGAGGACGAGAAGGACTAGAAGGTCCTTGGCCTTCTCCTCCTTCTCCTTCTCCTCCTCCTCCTCCTCCTCCTCCTGCTTCTCCTTCTTCTCTTCTTCTTCTTCTTCTTCTTCTTTCTTTTCATTTTTCCTATTTCTTCTCCTTTTGTTGGTGCTAAATTACCTAATTATGTCTTTTTGGAGCTAAATGGGCTAATTATCCCATTTTAGAGGAAAACAAGCTAAGTATATAATATTCATGAGCTAACCAAGGTTCTTATGCCATTTTGAGGTTATTATGGCATTTTGGAGCTAAATGGGCTAATTATGTCATTGTTGGGGAAATTAAAGAAGGGATAATATGAAAGAGGAGAAGAAAGCGGAGGAGGAGGAGAGGAAGAAGAAATCAAGAAGAAGGAGGAGAAGGAGGAGGAGGAGGAGAAGGACTAGAACGTCCTTGGCCTTCTCCTCCTCCTCCTCCTCCTCTTCCTCCCCCTCCCCCTTCTTCCCTTCTTCTTCTTCTTCTTCTTTCTTTTCATTTTTCCTATTCCTTCTCCTTTTGTTGGAGCTAAATTACTTAATTATGTCTTTTTGGAGCTAAATGGGCTAATTATCCCATTTTAGAGGAAAACAAGCTAAGTATATAATATTCATGAGCTAACCAAGGTTCTTATGCCATTTTGAGGTTATTATGGCATTTTGGAGCTAAATGGGCTAATTATGTCATTGTTGGGGAAATTAAAGCAAGTATAATATGGAAGAGGAGAAAAAATAGGAGGAGGAGGAGAAGAAGATGAAATCAAGAAGAAGGAGGAGAAGGAGGAGGAGTAGAAGGACTAGAAGGTCCTTGGCTTTCTCCTCCTCCTCCTCCTCCTCCTTCTCCTTCTTCTCTTCTTCTTCTTCTTCTTTCTTTTCATTTTTCCTATTTATTCTCCTTTTGTTGGAGCTAAATTACCTAACTATGTATTTTTGGAGCTAAATGGGCTATTTATCCCATTTTAGAGGAAAACAAGCTAAGTATATAATATTCATGAGCTAACCAAGGTTCTTATGCCATTTTGAGGTTATTATGTCATTATGGAGCTAAATGGGCTAATTATGTCATTGTTGGGAAAATTAAAGCAAGGATAATATGAAAGAGGAGAAGAAAGAGGAGGAGGAGGAGGAGAAGAAGAAGAAATCAAGAAGAAGGAGGAGAAGGAGGAGAAGGAGGAGGAGGAGAAGGACTAGAAGGTTGTTGGCCTTCTCCTCCTTCTCCTTCTCCTCCTCCTCCTCCTCCTCCTCCTCTTGCTTCTCCTTCTTCTCTTCTTCTTCTTCTTCTTCTTCTTCTTTCTTTTCATTTTTCCTATTTCTTCTCCTTTTGTTGGTGCTAAATTACCTAATTATGTCTTTTTGGAGCTAAATGGGCTAATTATCCCATTTTAGAGGAAAACAAGCTAAGTGTATAATATTCATGAGCTAACCAAGGTTCTTATGCCATTTTGAGGTTATTATGGCATTTTGGAGCTAAATGGGCTAATTATGTCATTGTTGGGGAAATTAAAGCAAGTATAATATGAAAGAGGAGAAAAAAGAGGAGGAGGAGGAGAAGAAGATGAAATCAAGAAGAAGGAGAAGAAGGAGGAGGAGTAGAAGGACTAGAAGGTCCTTGGCTTTCTCCTCCTCCTCCTCCTCCTCCTCCTTCTCCTTCTTCTCTTCTTCTTCTTCTTCTTTCTTTTCATTTTTCCTATTTATTCTCCTTTTGTTGGAGCTAAATTACCTAATTATGTATTTTTGGAGCTAAATGGGCTATTTATCCCATTTTAGAGGAAAACAAGCTAAGTATATAATGTTCATGAGCTAACCAAGGTTCTTATGCCATTTTGAGGTTATTATGTCATTATGGAGCTAAATGGGCTAATTATGTCATTGTTGGGGAAATTAAAGCAAGGATAATATGAAAGAGGAGAAGAAATAGGAGGAGGAGGAGGAGAAGAAGAAGAAATCAAGAAGAAGGAGGAGAAGGAGGAGAAGGAGGAGGACGAGAAGGACTAGAAGGTCCTTGGCCTTCTCCTCCTTCTCCTTCTCCTCCTCCTCCTCCTCCTCCTCCTGCTTCTCCTTCTTCTCTTCTTCTTCTTCTTCTTCTTCTTTCTTTTCATTTTTCCTATTTCTTCTCCTTTTGTTGGTGCTAAATTACCTAATTATGTCTTTTTGGAGCTAAATGGGCTAATTATCCCATTTTAGAGGAAAACAAGCTAAGTATATAATATTCATGAGCTAACCAAGGTTCTTATGCCATTTTGAGGTTATTATGGCATTTTGGAGCTAAATGGGCTAATTATGTCATTGTTGGGGAAATTAAAGAAGGGATAATATGAAAGAGGAGAAGAAAGCGGAGGAGGAGGAGAGGAAGAAGAAATCAAGAAGAAGGAGGAGAAGGAGGAGGAGGAGGAGAAGGACTAGAACGTCCTTGGCCTTCTCCTCCTCCTCCTCCTCCTCTTCCTCCCCCTCCCCCTTCTTCCCTTCTTCTTCTTCTTCTTCTTTCTTTTCATTTTTCCTATTCCTTCTCCTTTTGTTGGAGCTAAATTACTTAATTATGTCTTTTTGGAGCTAAATGGGCTAATTATCCCATTTTAGAGGAAAACAAGCTAAGTATATAATATTCATGAGCTAACCAAGGTTCTTATGCCATTTTGAGGTTATTATGGCATTTTGGAGCTAAATGGGCTAATTATGTCATTGTTGGGGAAATTAAAGCAAGTATAATATGGAAGAGGAGAAAAAATAGGAGGAGGAGGAGAAGAAGATGAAATCAAGAAGAAGGAGGAGAAGGAGGAGGAGTAGAAGGACTAGAAGGTCCTTGGCTTTCTCCTCCTCCTCCTCCTCCTCCTTCTCCTTCTTCTCTTCTTCTTCTTCTTCTTTCTTTTCATTTTTCCTATTTATTCTCCTTTTGTTGGAGCTAAATTACCTAACTATGTATTTTTGGAGCTAAATGGGCTATTTATCCCATTTTAGAGGAAAACAAGCTAAGTATATAATATTCATGAGCTAACCAATGTTCTTATGCCATTTTGAGGTTATTATGTCATTATGGAGCTAAATGGGCTAATTATGTCATTGTTGGCAAAATTAAAGCAAGGATAATATGAAAGAGGAGAAGAAAGAGGAGGAGGAGGAGGAGAAGAAGAAGAAATCAAGAAGAAGGAGGAGAAGGAGGAGAAGGAGGAGGAGGAGAAGGACTAGAAGGTTGTTGGCCTTCTCCTCCTTCTCCTTCTCCTCCTCCTCCTCCTCCTCCTCCTCTTGCTTCTCCTTCTTCTCTTCTTCTTCTTCTTCTTCTTCTTCTTTCTTTTCATTTTTCCTATTTCTTCTCCTTTTGTTGGTGCTAAATTACCTAATTATGTCTTTTTGGAGCTAAATGGGCTAATTATCCCATTTTAGAGGAAAACAAGCTAAGTGTATAATATTCATGAGCTAACCAAGGTTCTTATGCCATTTTGAGGTTATTATGGCATTTTGGAGCTAAATGGGCTAATTATGTCATTGTTGGGGAAATTAAAGAAGGGATAATATGAAAGAGGAGAAGAAAGCGAAGGAGGAGGAGAGGAAGAAGAAATCAAGAAGAAGGAGGAGAAGGAGGAGGAGGAGGAGAAGGACTAGAAGGTCCTTGGCATTCTCCTCCTCCTCCTCCTCCTCTTCCTCCCCCTCCCCCGTCTTCCCTTCTTCTTCTTCTTCTTCTTTCTTTTCATTTTTCCTATTCCTTCTCCTTTTGTTGGAGCTAAATTACCTAATTATGTCTTTTTGGAGCTAAATGGGCTAATTATGTCATTGTTGGGGAAATTAAAGCAAGGATAATATGAAAGAGGAGAAGAAAGAGGAGGAGGAGGAGAAGAAGAAGAAATCAAGAAGGAGGAGAAGGAGGAGAAGGAGGAGGAGGAGGAGAAGGAGGAGGAGGAGAAGGACTAGAAGGTCCTTGGCCTTCTCCTCCTCCTCCTCTTCCTCCTCCTTCTCCTTCTTCTCTTCTTCTTCTTCTTCTTCTTTCTTTTCATTTTTCCTATTTCTTCTCCTTTTGTTGGAGCTAAATTACCTAATTATGTCTTTTTGGAGCTAAATGGGCTAATTATCCCATTTTAGAGGAAAACAAGCTAAGTATATAATATTCATGAGCTAACCAAGGTTCTTATGCCATTTTGAGGTTATTATGGCATTTTGGAGCTAAATGGGCTAATTATGTCATTGTTGGGGAAATTAAAGCAAGTATAATATGAAAGAGGAGAAAAAAGAGGAGGAGGAGGAGAAGAAGATGAAATCAAGAAGAAGGAGAAGAAGGAGGAGGAGTAGAAGGACTAGAAGGTCCTTGGCTTTCTCCTCCTCCTCCTCCTCCTCCTCCTTCTCCTTCTTCTCTTCTTCTTCTTCTTCTTTCTTTTCATTTTTCCTATTTATTCTCCTTTTGTTGGAGCTAAATTACCTAATTATGTCTTTTTGGAGCTAAATGGGCTATTTATCCCATTTTAGAGGAAAACAAGCTAAGTATATAATGTTCATGAGCTAACCAAGGTTCTTATGCCATTTTGAGTTTATTATGTCATTATGGAGCTAAATGGGCTAATTATGTCATTGTTGGGGAAATTAAAGCAAGGATAATATGAAAGAGGAGAAGAAATAGGAGGAGGAGGAGGAGAAGAAGAAGAAATCAAGAAGAAGGAGGAGAAGGAGGAGAAGGAGGAGGACGAGAAGGACTAGAAGGTCCTTGGCCTTCTCCTCCTTCTCCTTCTCCTCCTCCTCCTCCTCCTCCTCCTGCTTCTCCTTCTTCTCTTCTTCTTCTTCTTCTTCTTCTTTCTTTTCATTTTTCCTATTTCTTCTCCTTTTGTTGGTGCTAAATTACCTAATTATGTCTTTTTGGAGCTAAATGGGCTAATTATCCCATTTTAGAGGAAAACAAGCTAAGTATATAATATTCATGAGCTAACCAAGGTTCTTATGCCATTTTGAGGTTATTATGGCATTTTGGAGCTAAATGGGCTAATTATGTCATTGTTGGGGAAATTAAAGAAGGGATAATATGAAAGAGGAGAAGAAAGCGGAGGAGGAGGAGAGGAAGAAGAAATCAAGAAGAAGGAGGAGAAGGAGGAGGAGGAGGAGAAGGACTAGAACGTCCTTGGCCTTCTCCTCCTCCTCCTCCTCCTCTTCCTCCCCCTCCCCCTTCTTCCCTTCTTCTTCTTCTTCTTCTTTCTTTTCATTTTTCCTATTCCTTCTCCTTTTGTTGGAGCTAAATTACTTAATTATGTCTTTTTGGAGCTAAATGGGCTAATTATCCCATTTTAGAGGAAAACAAGCTAAGTATATAATATTCATGAGCTAACCAAGGTTCTTATGCCATTTTGAGGTTATTATGGCATTTTGGAGCTAAATGGGCTAATTATGTCATTGTTGGGGAAATTAAAGCAAGTATAATATGGAAGAGGAGAAAAAATAGGAGGAGGAGGAGAAGAAGATGAAATCAAGAAGAAGGAGGAGAAGGAGGAGGAGTAGAAGGACTAGAAGGTCCTTGGCTTTCTCCTCCTCCTCCTCCTCCTCCTTCTCCTTCTTCTCTTCTTCTTCTTCTTCTTTCTTTTCATTTTTCCTATTTATTCTCCTTTTGTTGGAGCTAAATTACCTAACTATGTATTTTTGGAGCTAAATGGGCTAATTATCCCATTTTAGAGGAAAACAAGCTAAGTATATAATATTCATGAGCTAACCAAGGTTCTGATGCCATTTTGAGGTTATTATGGCATTTTGGAGCTAAATGGGCTAATTATGTCATTGTTGGGGAAATTAAAGAAGGGATAATATGAAAGAGGAGAAGAAAGCGGAGGAGGAGGAGAGGAAGAAGAAATCAAGAAGAAGGAGGAGAAGGAGGAGGAGGAGGAGAAGGACTAGAACGTCCTTGGCCTTCTCCTCCTCCTCCTCCTCTTCCTCCCCCTCCCCCTTCTTCCCTTCTTCTTCTTCTTCTTCTTCTTTCTTTTCATTTTTCCTATTCCTTCTCCTTTTGTTGGAGCTAAATTACTTAATTATGTCTTTTTGGAGCTAAATGGGCTAATTATCCCATTTTAGAGGAAAACAAGCTAAGTATATAATATTCATGAGCTAACCAAGGTTCTTATGCCATTTTGAGGTTATTATGGCATTTTGGAGCTAAATGGGCTAATTATGTCATTGTTGGGGAAATTAAAGCAAGTATAATATGAAAGAGGAGAAAAAAGAGGAGGAGGAGGAGAAGAAGATGAAATCAAGAAGAAGGAGGAGAAGGAGGAGAAGGAGGAGGAGGAGAAGGACTAGAAGGTCGTTGGCCTTCTCCTCCTTCTCCTTCTCCTCCTCCTCCTCCTCCTCCTCCTCCTGCTTCTCCTTCTTCTCTTCTTCTTCTTCTTCTTCTTCTTCTTTCTTTTCATTTTTCCAATTTCTTCTCCTTTTGTTGGTGCTAAATTACCTTATTATGTCTTTTTGGAGCTAAATGGGCTAATTATCCCATTTTAGAGGAAAACAAGCTAAGTATATAATATTCATGAGCTAACCAAGGTTCTTATGCCATTTTGAGGTTATTATGGCATTTTGGAGCTAAATGGGCTAATTATGTCATTGTTGGGGAAATTAAAGAAGGGATAATATGAAAGAGGAGAAGAAAGCGGAGGAGGAGGAGAGGAAGAAGAAATCAACAAGAAGGAGGAGAAGGAGGAGGAGGAGGAGAAGGACTAGAAGGTCCTTGGCCTTCTCCTCCTCCTCCTCCTCCTCTTCCTCCCCCTCCCCCGTCTTCCCTTCTTCTTCTTCTTCTTCTTCTTTCTTTTCATTTTTCCTATTCCTTCTCCTTTTGTTGGAGCTAAATTACCTAATTATGTCTTTTTGGAGCTAAATGGGCTAATTATGTCATTGTTGGGGAAATTAAAGCAAGGATAATATGAAAGAGGAGAAGAAAGAGGAGGAGGAGGAGAAGAAGAAGAAATCAAGAAGGAGGAGAAGGAGGAGAAGGAGGAGGAGGAGGAGAAGGAGGAGGAGGAGAAGGACTAGAAGGTCCTTGGCCTTCTCCTCCTCCTCCTCTTCCTCCTCCTTCTCCTTCTTCTCTTCTTCTTCTTCTTTTTCTTTCTTTTCATTTTTCCTATTTCTTATCCTTTTGTTGGAGCTAAATTACCTAATTATGTCTTTTTGGAGCTAAATGTGCTAATTATCCCATTTTAGAGGAAAACAAGCTAAGTATATAATATTCATGAGCTAACCAAGGTTCTTATGCCATTTTGAGGTTATTATGGCATTTTGGAGCTAAATGGGCTAATTATGTCATTGTTGGGGAAATTAAAGCAAGTATAATATGAAAGAGGAGAAAAAAGAGGAGGAGGAGGAGAAGAAGATGAAATCAAGAAGAAGGAGGAGAAGGAGGAGGATTAGAAGGACTAGAAGGTCCTGGGCTTTCTCCTCCTCCTCCTCCTCCTCCTCCTTCTCCTTCTTCTCTTCTTCTTCTTCTTCTTTCTTTTCATTTTTCCTATTTATTCTCCTTTTGTTGGAGCTAAATTACCTAATTATGTCTTTTTGGAGCTAAATGGGCTATTTATCCCATTTTAGAGGAAAACAAGCTAAGTATATAATATTCATGAGCTAACCAAGGTTCTTATGCCATTTTGAGGTTATTATGTCATTATGGAGCTAAATGGGCTAATTATGTCATTGTTGGGGAAATTAAAGCAAGGATAATATGAAAGAGGAGAAGAAAGAGGAGGAGGAGGAGGAGAAGAAGAAGAAATCAAGAAGAAGGAGGAGAAGGAGGAGAAGGAGGAGGACGAGAAGGACTAGAAGGTCCTTGGCCTTCTCCTCCTTCTCCTTCTCCTCCTCCTCCTCCTCCTCCTCCTGCTTCTCCTTCTTCTCTTCTTCTTCTTCTTCTTCTTTCTTTTCATTTTTCCTATTTCTTCTCCTTTTGTTGGTGCTAAATTACCTAATTATGTCTTTTTGGAGCTAAATGGGTTAATTATCCCATTTTAGAGGAAAACAAGCAAAGTATATATTATTCATGAGCTAACCAAGGTTCTTATGCCATTTTGAGGTTATTATGGCATTTTGGAGCTAAATGGGCTAATTATGTCATTGTTGGGGAAATTAAAGCAAGGATAATATGAAAGAGGAGAAGAAAGAGGAGGAGGAGGAGGAGAAGAAGAATAAATCAAGAAGAAGGAGGAGAAGGAGGAGAAGGAGGAGAAGGACGAGGAGGAGAAGGACTAGAAGGTCCTTGGCCTTCTCCTCCTTCTCCTTCTCCTCCTCCTCCTCCTCCTCCTCTTCCTCCTCCTTCTCCTTCTTCTCTTCTTCTTCTTCTTCTTCTTCTTTCTTTTCATTTTTCCTATTTCTTCTCCTTTTGTTGGAGCTAAATTACCTAAGTATGTCTTTTTGGAGATAAATGGGCTAATTATCCCATTTTAGAGGAAAACAAGCTATGTATATAATATTCATGAGCTAACCAAGGTTCTTATGCCATTTTGAGGTTATTATGGCATTTTGGAGCTAAATGGGCTAATTATGTCATTGCTGGGGAAATTAAAGCACGAATAATATGAAAGAGGAGAAGAAAGAGGAGGAGGAGGAGAAGAAGAAGAAATCAAGAAGAAGGAGGAGAAGGAGGAGAAGGAGGAGGACTAGAAGGTCCTTGGCCTTCTCCTCCTCCTCCTCCTCCTTCTCCTTCTTCTCTTCTTCTTCCTCTTCTTTTTCTTCTTCTTCTTCTTCTTTCTTTTCATTTTTCCTATTTCTTATCCTCTTCTACTTTTGTTGGAGCTAAATTACCTAATTATGTCTTTTTGGAGCTAAATGGGCTAATTATCCTATTTTATAGGAAAACAAGCTAAGTATATAATATTCATGTGCTAACCAAGGTTCTTATGCCATTTTGAGGTTATTATGGCATTTTGGAGCTAAATGGGATAATTATGTCATTGTTGGGGAAATTAAAGCAAGTATAATATGAAAGAGGAGAAGAAAGAGGAGGACGTGGAGAAGAAGAAGAAATCAAGAAGGAGGAGAAGGACTATAAGGTCCTTGGCTTTCTCCTCCTCCTCCTCGTCCTCCTCCTCCTCCTTCTCCTTCTTCTCTTCTTCTTCTTCTTATTTCTTTTCATTTTTCCTATTTAATCTCCTATTGTTGGAGCTAAACTACCCAATTATGTCTTTTTGGAGCAAAATGGGCTATTTATCCCATTTTAGAGGAAAACAAGCTAAGTATATAATATTCATGAGCTAACCAAGGTTCTTATGCCATTTTGAGGTTATTATTGCATTTTGGAGCTAAATGGGCTAATTTTGTCATTGTTGGGGAAATTAAAGCAAGGATAATATGAAAGAGGAGAAGAAAGAGGAGGAAGAAGAGAATAAGAAGAAATCAAGAAGAAGGAGGAGAAGGAGGAGGAGGAGGAGGAGAAGGACTAGAAGGTCCTTGGCCTTCTCCTCCTTCTCCTCCTCCTCCTCCTCCTCCTCCTCCTTCTTCTTCTCTTCTTCTTCTTCTTCTTTCTTTTCACTTTTCCTATTTCTTCTTCTATTCTAGGAGCTAAATTAGCTAACTATGTCTTTTTGGAGCTAAATGGGCTAATTATCTCATTTTAGAGGAAAACAAGCTAAGTATGTAATATGCATGAGCTAACCAAGGTTCTTATGCCATTTTGAGGTTATTATGGCATTTTGGAGCTAAATGGGCTAACTATGTCTTTCTGGGGAAATTAAAGCAAGTATAATATGAAAGAGGAGAAGAAAGAGGAGGAGGAGGAGAAGAAGAAGAAATCAAGAAGAAGGAGGAGAAGGAGGACAAGGAGGAGGAGTAGAAGGACTAGAAGGGCCTTGGCCTTCTCCTCCTTCTCCTCCTCCTCCTCCTACTTCTCCTTCTTCTCTTCTTCTTCTTCTTCTTTCTTTTCATTTTTCCTATTTCTTCTCCTCTTCTCCTCTTCTCCTCTTATTGGAGCTAAATTAACTAACTATGTCTTTTTGGAGCTAAATGGGCTATTTATCTTATTTTAGAGGAAAACAAGCTAAGTATATAATATTAATGAGCTAACCAAGGTTCTTATGCCATTTTGAGGTTATTATGGCATTTTGGAGCTAAATGGGATAATTATGTCATTGTTGGGGAAATTAAAGCAAGTATAATATGAAAGAGGAGAAGAAAGAGGAGGACGTGGAGAAGAAGAAGAAATCAAGAAGGAGGAGAAGGACTATAAGGTCCTTGGCTTTCTCCTCCTCCTCCTCGTCCTCCTCCTCCTCCTTCTCCTTCTTCTCTTCTTCTTCTTCTTATTTCTTTTCATTTTTCCTATTTAATCTCCTATTGTTGGAGCTAAACTACCCAATTATGTCTTTTTGGAGCAAAATGGGCTATTTATCCCATTTTAGAGGAAAACAAGCTAAGTATATAATATTCATGAGCTAACCAAGGTTCTTATGCCATTTTGAGGTTATTATTGCATTTTGGAGCTAAATGGGCTAATTTTTTCATTGTTGGGGAAATTAAAGCAAGGATAATATGAAAGAGGAGAAGAAAGAGGAGGAAGAAGAGAATAAGAAGAAATCAAGAAGAAGGAGGAGAAGGAGGAGGAGGAGGAGGAGAAGGACTAGAAGGTCCTTGGCCTTCTCCTCCTTCTCCTCCTCCTCCTCCTCCTCCTCCTCCTTCTTCTTCTCTTCTTCTTCTTCTTCTTTCTTTTCACTTTTCCTATTTCTTCTTCTATTCTAGGAGCTAAATTAGCTAACTATGTCTTTTTGGAGCTAAATGGGCTAATTATCTCATTTTAGAGGAAAACAAGCTAAGTATGTAATATGCATGAGCTAACCAAGGTTCTTATGCCATTTTGAGGTTATTATGGCATTTTGGAGCTAAATGGGCTAACTATGTCTTTCTGGGGAAATTAAAGCAAGTATAATATGAAAGAGGAGAAGAAAGAGGAGGAGGAGGAGAAGAAGAAGAAATCAAGAAGAAGGAGGAGAAGGAGGACAAGGAGGAGGAGTAGAAGGACTAGAAGGGCCTTGGCCTTCTCCTCCTTCTCCTCCTCCTCCTCCTACTTCTCCTTCTTCTCTTCTTCTTCTTCTTCTTTCTTTTCATTTTTCCTATTTCTTCTCCTCTTCTCCTCTTCTCCTCTTATTGGAGCTAAATTAACTAACTATGTCTTTTTGGAGCTAAATGGGCTATTTATCTTATTTTAGAGGAAAACAAGCTAAGTATATAATATTAATGAGCTAACCAAGGTTCTTATGCCATTTTGAGGTTATTATGGCATTTTGGAGCTAAATGGGATAATTATGTCTTTTTGCGTAAATTATAGAAAGGATAATATGAAAGAGGAGAAGAAAGAGGAGGAGGAGGAGAAGAAGAAGAAATCAAGAAGAAGGAGGAGAAGGAGGAGTAGGAGAAGGACTAGAAGGTCCTTGGCCTTCTCCTCCTCCTCCTCCTCCTCCTTCTCCTTCTTCTCTTCTTCTTCCTCTTCTTTTTCTTCTTCTTCTTCTTCTTTCTTTTCATTTTTCCTATTTCTTATCCTCTTCTACTTTTGTTGGAGCTAAATTACCTAATTATGTCTTTTTGGAGCTAAATGGGCTAATTATCCTATTTTATAGGAAAACAAGCTAAGTATATAATATTCATGTGCTAACCAAGGTTCTTATGCCATTTTGAGGTTATTATGGCATTTTGGAGCTAAACGGGATAATTATGTCATTGTTGGGGAAATTAAAGCAAGTATAATATGAAAGAGGAGAAGAAAGAGGAGGACGTGGAGAAGAAGAAGAAATCAAGAAGGAGGAGAAGGACTATAAGGTCCTTGGCTTTCTCCTCCTCCTCCTCGTCCTCCTCCTCCTCCTTCTCCTTCTTCTCTTCTTCTTCTTCTTATTTCTTTTCATTTTTCCTATTTAATCTCCTATTGTTGGAGCTAAACTACCCAATTATGTCTTTTTGGAGCAAAATGGGCTATTTATCCCATTTTAGAGGAAAACAAGCTAAGTATATAATATTCATGAGCTAACCAAGGTTCTTATGCCATTTTGAGGTTATTATGCATTTTGGAGCTAAATGGGCTAATTTTGTCATTGTTGGGGAAATTAATGCAAGGATAATATGAAAGAGGAGAAGAAAGAGGAGGAAGAAGAGAATAAGAAGAAATCAAGAAGAAGGAGGAGAAGGAGGAGGAGGAGGAGGAGAAGGACTAGAAGGTCCTTGGCCTTCTCCTCCTTCTCCTCCTCCTCCTCCTCCTCCTCCTCCTTCTTCTTCTCTTCTTCTTCTTCTTCTTTCTTTTCACTTTTCCTATTTCTTCTTCTATTCTAGGAGCTAAATTAGCTAACTATGTCTTTTTGGAGCTAAATGGGCTAATTATCTCATTTTAGAGGAAAACAAGCTAAGTATGTAATATGCATGAGCTAACCAAGGTTCTTATGCCATTTTGAGGTTATTATGGCATTTTGGAGCTAAATGGGCTAACTATGTCTTTATGGGGAAATTAAAGCAAGTATAATATGAAAGAGGAGAAGAAAGAGGAGGAGGAGGAGAAGAAGAAGAAATCAAGAAGAAGGAGGAGAAGGAGGACAAGGAGGAGGAGTAGAAGGACTAGAAGGGCCTTGGCCTTCTCCTCCTCCTCCTCCTACTTCTCCTTCTTCTCATCTTCTTCTTCTTCTTTCTTTTCATTTTTCCTATTTCTTCTCCTCTTCTCCTCTTCTCCTCTTATTGGAGCTAAATTAGCTAACTATGTCTTTTTGGAGCTAAATGGGCTATTTATCTTATTTTAGAGGAAAACAAGCTAAGTATATAATATTAATGAGCTAACCAAGGTTCTTATGCCATTTTGAGGTTATTATGGCATTTTGGAGCTAAATGGGATAATTATGTCTTTTTGTGTAAATTATAGAAAGGATAATATGAAAGAGGAGAAGAAAGAGGAGGAGGAGGAGAAGAAGAAGAAATCAAGAAGAAGGAGGAGAAGGAGGAGTAGGAGAAGGACTAGAAGGTCCTTGGCCTTCTCCTCCTCCTCCTCCTCCTTCTCCTTCTTCTCTTCTTCTTCCTCTTCTTTTTCTTCTTCTTCTTCTTCTTTCTTTTCATTTTTCCTATTTCTTATCCTCTTCTACTTTTGTTGGAGCTAAATTACCTAATTATGTCTTTTTGGAGCTAAATGGGCTAATTATCCTATTTTTTAGGAAAACAAGCTAAGTATATAATATTCATGTGCTAACCAAGGTTCTTATGCCATTTTGAGGTTATTATGGCATTTTGGAGCTAAATGGGATAATTTTGTCATTGTCGGGGAAATTAAAGCAAGTATAATATGAAAGAGGAGAAGAAAGAGGAGGACGTGGAGAAGAAGAAGAAATCAAGAAGGAGGAGAAGGACTATAAGGTCCTTGGCTTTCTCCTCCTCCTCCTCGTCCTCCTCCTCCTCCTTCTCCTTCTTCTCTTCTTCTTCTTCTTATTTCTTTTCATTTTTCCTATTTAATCTCCTATTGTTGGAGCTAAACTACCCAATTATGTCTTTTTGGAGCAAAATGGGCTATTTATCCCATTTTAGAGGAAACACAAGCTAAGTATATAATATTCATGAGCTAACCAAGGTTCTTATGCCATTTTGAGGTTATTATTGCATTTTGGAGCTAAATGGGCTAATTTTGTCATTGTTGGGGAAATTAAAGCAAGGATAATATGAAAGAGGAGCAGAAAGAGGAGGAAGAAGAGAATAAGAAGAAATCAAGAAGAAGGAGGAGAAGGAGGAGGAGGAGGAGGAGAAGGACTAGAAGGTCCTTGGCCTTCTCCTCCTTCTCCTCCTCCTCCTCCTCCTCCTCCTCCTCCTTCTTCTCTTCTTCTTCTTCTTCTTTCTTTTCACTTTTCCTATTTCTTCTTCTATTCTAGGAGCTAAATTAGCTAACTATGTCTTTTTGGAGCTAAATGGGCTAATTATCTCATTTTAGAGGAAAACAAGCTAAGTATGTAATATGCATGAGCTAACCAAGGTTCTTATGCCATTTTGAGGTTATTATGGCATTTTGGAGCTAAATGGGCTAACTATGTCTTTTTGGGGAAATTAAAGCAAGTATAATATGAAAGAGGAGAAGAAAGAGGAGGAGGAGGAGAAGAAGAAGAAATCAAGAAGAAGGAGGAGAAGGAGGACAAGGAGGAGGAGTAGAAGGACTAGAAGGGCCTTGGCCTTCTCCTCCTTCTCCTCCTCCTCCTCCTACTTCTCCTTCTTCTCTTCTTCTTCTTCTTCTTTCTTTTCATTTTTCCTATTTCTTCTCCTCTTCTCCTCTTCTCCTCTTATTGGAGCTAAATTAGCTAACTATGTCTTTTTGGAGCTAAATGGGCTATTTATCTTATTTTAGAGGAAAACAAGCTAAGTATATAATATTAATGAGCTAACCAAGGTTCTTATGCCATTTTGAGGTTATTATGGCATTTTGGAGCTAAATGGGATAATTATGTCTTTTTGGGTAAATTATAGAAAGGATAATATGAAAGAGGAGAAGAAAGAGGAGGAGGAGGAGAAGAAGAAGAAATCAAGAAGAAGGAGGAGAAGGAGGAGTAGTAGAAGGACTACAAGGTCCTTGGCCTTCTCCTCCTTCTCCTCCTCCTCCTCCTCCTCCTTCTCATTCTTCTCTTCTTCTTCTTGTTTCTTTTCATTTTTCCAATTTCTTCTCCTCGTCTGCTCCTCTCCTCTTCTGGGAGCTAAATTAGCTAACTATGTCTTTTTGGAGCTAAATGGGCTAATTATCTCATTCTAGAGGAAAACAAGCTAAGTATATAATATTAATGAGCTAACCAAGGTTCTTATGCCATTTTGAGGTTATTACGGAATTTTGGAGCTAAATGGGCTAATTATGTCTTTTTGGAGCTAAATGGGCTACCTATGTCATTGTTGCGGACATTAAGGCAAGGAGAATATGAAAGAGGAGAAGAGAAACTTACCGTAGTGGTCATCAAGGAGGAGAAACACCTGGAGAAGGGTCGTGCGATGCCGCTCGGGAGTTATTCTGCAGAATAGATATTTTGCAATGTCAGCATGATGACACTCAATTATTAATACTAGTTTATAATGAAACTCACCGTGCCAATCGAAGAGAAGACGGGCATCGGCGGAGGGACTTGACCGCTCTTCTCGCACAAACCCTGAAGAGTGGGATGATTTGGCTAATGTGAAAAAAAACTTACCACAAAAAGCTCGTACAGGGCCCGTTGACCCGCCTCATTCTGGGACATATCCTCCTCAATCAATCGTCCCGTGGTCTGGTCCCTCTCATGAAGAGCAGCCTGACTTGCCAATCTCTCTTTCTCAACAGCAGCCTCAAGAGCATCCTGGCTTGCCAATCTCTCTTTCTCCAGAGCAGCCTGGTTTGCCAATCTCTCTTTCTGAAGAGGAGCCTGAAACACCATTCCTCGTTACCACAGTAATGATCTATGGTGACACACATAATGAAATGGACGAAAGTGTTCTTAGTCCGTACAACTAACCTCGATGGCAAGTTCGACTGGCCGTGGACGACGCATTATCTCAGTACAGCTGCTCGAGTGGTGCGCCTTGATCTCCGGAAGAGTGAGTGGACAACGTATTATCCCATCTCCAATGGCTATCGAGCCATGGGGCCTCCCGCCACCAGATATCATCACCAGCTCTGGATCCAAAGGTTCCTGGCTAGGGTTAAAGTCATCCCCTTTCGTAGCATTCCCCGCGTCCCTGTATGCCACGAGCTTCTGGTGGGATGATATGTTGGTGAAGTTATTGGGATCATCCAGGTCAGACTCAGAGAATGCCTTCGCCTTCTTGTATGAGGCAGTCTGGGCTATGCCATAAAGGTCTTACAAGTGTGGCATCCCCGTATTATTGTGATGCGCCTAAAAGAGAGGAACAAAATATTAGCATCAAGAACGAATTGCATGAATCATGAAGAAAATCACATACCCAGTTTCGTCCAATCTGAAGTAAGTTGGCGCTGCCTTGATGGTGTGGCACACCAACCATTTGGCTATGTCGATCCTTCGCATTCTCGTGGACGGCTCGCGAGCTGCGTGTGCACCACTCATCAACCAACGCCTCCCAACAATCCTTCTGATCCGCACACCATCTCGGGGGCACGTGTAAGTTATTAGAAAGAATTTTCAACGCTTCGCCTATGAATGAAATCAAGAAAACTACGTAGAAGGACTTAAGAATAGGTAATTATCTTCATGTATTGCTTCTTCTTCAGAAACTTTTTGCGGCAATCCTTCTTCTGCTTCTTAATACCATGCGTGGCGTAGTAATCTCGAATAGCCTGCGGCCGAGCCTCGTGGCGCAAGTTCTGTAGTAACCGCCTACACTCGGCCTCGAGAACCCTGGCCGCCTCCTCATATCCATCCTCACACCTATAGAAGGTCTGCAATCAAACGTGAAAACACCGATTAGTACAATAATTAGCTATATGGTTAATTTTAGATTCTGTAAAAGGATAATTTACCCATAAGCTCTTGATCACCATCTCGGCCCTCGTGTGGCACAAGACACCATCTATAATCTCCTCCGGCGGGGCCTGCGCAGCCTGGTAGTGCTCCAAGGAAAATCCTAGTGTAGGGACCAGGCAACGTGAAAACCCCGGGAAATTTGTCCGGCAAATCACACCAAGGACGGAGTTCGGCCTACGGATTCCAAGAGGGTGTACCCATCCCCTGCAGTATGATAAGTTCAACGCATTAGATATTTGAACAAACTTGAAGGAAAAAGCTAAAAAAAGAGTAAATGTACTTACCTATCTCCTTCATGTTTAATCACCGGCCTCTGCTCACGGGTAGCCAGCGCAACCGGGAGACGTGTACTACCACGCTTGTACACGGTGACCCCATCCACCTGCACATCGCCCTCACTATCCGTAAGCTCATCCCCGCCATCCCCGCCCCCTGAGCCACCCGGACCCTCGGTCCAATCCGGCAACTCGGTACGATCCGGCCAGGTCTCCCATCCAAGCTTATCCATGTCGGGTGAAGCCTCCGGAACCGTAGTCTCCTCCGGCTGCTCCTGGGCCGAATGCACCTCAACCCGAGGCTTCTCCTGGATCGGAGTCTCATGGGACGAATGCCCGTCAACAACAGGCTCCTGGAACGGAGTCCCCGTATCCTCCTCTGCAAACGGGTCGACCATAGTAGTCCTATGCTCGGGTGAATGAGCTGGTGGTGGTGGCGAGGACGGCTCAACAGTCCTCCTAGATCTTCCACGGCCACCACCTCTCCCTGTACACTTCCCCTTCTTCCTTATCCGACCAGCACCTCTCCCAGTGGGCAATGCCGCCGATGAAGTAGAACCCACGGGTGGTGTCTACAAACTGTCTGCCAAGGCTCTACGGAGAGATAGGGGTGGAAGGGAAGTACCACCCCTCGTGCGGGGCGCCTGGGAAGAACCCGTCGAGCGATCTGGACCAGCACCCACCATCTTTCCACACTTGGTGACCTGTCATGATAAAGATTAAAAGAAATTAGTACAACATAAAAAATTGAATAACTGACATGAATAATAATATGTACATGAATAATAAAGATTAAAAAATATATAATTTAAGTTGTGAATCTTACAAACTAATAATCATCATCAATAAATGCATCATCATCATCACTGTCACGCATGTCTTCATGAATGACGTGCTCGTCGGGTTCAACGGCGTGAAGTTGTGAAAGGCCTTCCTTTAATCGTTGAAGCATTGATAGGTCATCCGCATCAGTAACCTCTACGATTTCCAGGTCTTCTGGTTCTGGCTCAAGGCTGGAGTCGGATTCATTGTCGCTGTCTACTTCCATGTTCTTGGGTGAAGCACGGCGGTTCTTGAAATGTTTCTTGGAAAGACGTGTTTCTTGGAAGAATTCTCCATCATATGTGTCTGGGTTAATGTGAGGTTCATAATCCTGTTCATTTGGGAGAGGTGGTCTGACATGTGGCGGCACTTCATAAACATCATACCAACCTTCCAGATTCTTATCCGTTTGGCATGCCCACGGTAGATAGAAAACTTGGGTCGCCTGTGGAGCCGTAATATAGACATCGGGAACATCTAAATGGGTGTTTGGATTGATTTCGACTAGTCCTATATGTTCATGAATCCTTCTAGTCTTTTTCGGCTAGAACCAATAACATTTAAAGACTACGACGTTCGGTGGGTTTTCACCATAGAATTGAAGTTCATAAATTACTTCAACTCTTCCAAAATACTCGATAACACCTTCCCCGATAGCAGAGACACCACAATTTGTAGATTTCTGGTCGTGCATAGATAACTCTTTGCCAAAGGTACGAAAGAGATACCCGTTGATGTTGTATTTCACAAATGAATGGACCTTATAGTCAAAACCATTAGCGACTTGTCTCAATTCGGCGTCCATAGACTCTGAATTAGCCTACAAGTTTAATACGAAATGGTTGTTGCATTAGCCGCAAGTTAGACCAAGAATGAAATGGTCCATTATTGATAATTACCGTTTGTTTGAACCAAGAGATGAAACCGGAATAGCCGCCTCCTGTCTTTGACAGAAGCTCATACTCTTCGACGGAATCATTTTCGATCACCGCTCCATCCGAGAATCTGGCGACGTAACGGCTGTTTGAAATATCCGGGAATATGAGCAGTTCAAATGAATTAGATGTTACGGGAAAATGTGCCTAGGACTCACTCGATGTACGGCCGCACTTCTGTTAGGTTGTTGAAGATATACAACAAAATGTACCGCCATTCTTAGACTTCCAACATTATTGGTTTCGAATCACCGGCTGGTGCGAGCTTCCCTTTGAATAGGTTGAGGTTGGACCCACCTTTTTTAGGGTCTACATCATTGTGCCGAGGCTTCACATTATGCAAATGATGATTTTTGGCTTCATAGTGTGCCGTCACAAAGTTTGCCACCTCCTCAGTAATGAATGCCTCAGCCATCGATGCTTCAACTCTACGCTTATTTTTTCATTTAGCTCGAAGGGTCTTCTGCATCCTCTCAGTTGCATAGCACCAACGATCTTGCATGGGCCCACCCAATCTTGCCTCGGTCGGTAGATGTAAAATCAAATGCTGCATTGGATTAAAGAAGCCCGGTGGAAAGATCTTCTCTAACTTGCACAACAACTCCGGTGGAAACTCCTCCATGTCTTCTACCACGCCAGGCGACAATTCTTTCGCACAAAGAACACGGAAGAAATAGCTCAGCTCCGCCAGTACTAGCCATTCATCCTCAGGAATAAATCCACGTAACATCACCGACATTACCTGCTCTAGCCATATGTGCCAATCATGACTCTTGAGACTAAAGATTTTTAATTTTTCAAGACTCGCTCACCTCTTTAGATTCGCTGCATACCCATCGGGGAACATCAAGTGCATTTTGACCCAAAGATAATTTCCCTCATAGCTCGCCTTCCAAGATTGAACCATGCCTTTGGCTTCGACCACTTCTGCTTTCCTTTGCCTTCTCGCATGTTTTGTAACGGTCTATGAGATAGTGTCTCTTGATCGACTCTAGCCTTAATATTATCCTTTGTCTTCCCATCTATGTCGAACAATGTACCAAAAATAGCCTCTCCGATATTCTTTTCAGTGTGCATCATGTCGATATTGTGTGGAAGAAGGAGGTCTTTGAGGTAAGGCAGATCCCAGAAGCATGGCTTGTGAGTCCAGGCGTGTTTTGAATTATACCCCTTGAAATACCCTGGACGCTCTTGATCATGCTCGAGGGCATTTAACTGATCCAGGATCTGTTGGCCTGTGAACGCAGGTGGTGCCAACTTTTTGACAACTTTACCTTTGGTAAAGTTTTTCTTGTCTTTTCTGAACTGATGGTCAGCATCCAGGAACTGTCTATGCAAGTCAAAGCTAGAATACTTCCGACCCTCCTGCAACCAATGAAACTGAAGAGCTGCCTTGCATTGGGGGCACGGGAACCTTCCATGCACACACCATCCAGAGAATAGCGCATACGCTGGCAAGCCATGCATAGAATACATGTACCACATGCATTTTGAAGTTTTCTTTTCTAGCGGCATCGTATGTCTTGACCCCATTATCCCAAGCTTCTTCCAATTCATCCTTAAGCGGTTGTAGGTACACATTCATATTCTTCCCCGGATAATTGGGCCCTGGAATTATCAATGTCAGAAATATGTTGTTTCTTTGCATAATCTTCCCGGGGGGGAGATTGAGTGGAATGACAAATACAGGCCAACAACTATATTGGGTTGCCATCATGCCGAAGGGATTAAAACCATCCGTGGTGGCGCAGACTCGAGGACTCGTTGGATCTGCCGCTTTATCCTGATGCAATCCGTTGAAATGTTTCCACGCTTCCCCATCCGATGTGTGTACCATCATCTTATTCCCATCCGCATCTAGTTCGGTTCTTTTGCCCAATTTGGGCCATGTCATCTGTCTGGCTGTCTCTTCGACCATGAAAAGACTTTGAAGTCTTGGTACGATTGGCATATACCGAAGAACACTAACTGCGATTTTGGTCTGCCTCTTCTCACCCATACCGTTGTCTACCACAAGATACCTGCAAGACTCGCAATTGGGACAATAGTCCAAGTGTGCATACTCCTTCCTAAATAAGACACATCCTTTCTCACATGCATCTATCTTCTCATACGACATCTTAAGTACACGAAGTATTTTGTCCGACTGGTACAGGTTTGCAGGCATGATATGGCCTTTGGGTAATAAGCGTCCAAATAATGTCATCATCGCGTCGTAGCATTCTCTTCCCAAGTTGAACTGAGCCTTCAGAGCCATTACTTGTGCAATTGCATCCAGCTGACAGAGCTCAGTGTGCTCATGGAGAGGACGTTTTGAAGACTCCAACATTTCATAAAAGGCCTTTGCAGATTCCTCCATCTCATCTTCCGAATCTCGAGCATCATCAAAGTCTTGCACCATGTCTTCGATCCCGGTACCATGCTCGTCCGTGCGATGACGGACCGCCTCAGCTCCCGTGCATTGTATAGACTCACCATGAAATGTCCACACCGTATAATTAGGCTTAAAACCCCTCCTCTGCAGGTGTTTAATCATTACAGCCTCTGTCGTCTTTTTATAGTAGTCGCATCCAGGACAGGGGCAATAGTTTCTTTCCTGGCCATTTGCGAATGCGGCTTTCGCAAATTCCTTTGTTTTTACAAACTATTCTTTCGTCATCTCTTTCTGACTAGGGTGACCGGTATACATCCACACACGATCACTCATCTTGCGTAGCTACTAAAAACAGAAGAAATATATTTATATATAATTTAGCATTTATATTCATTGGTTAATCAGGTTCGCCATTTTTAATATGTCCAGGCAACCTACACGGTAATAGGAAAAGATAGGTCCTAGTCCCACCCGAGTATGTGTAGTTTGGGTTCGTTTTCCCATGCTCTGCTCCGGATCCAACGCAAAATTTTGGTAGGACCTCCCCGATGTTCTCCTGATACACGTCTCCACAATAAACAGAGAGGATGTGCATCCGGAGGACAACAGGGAGGCACTGACAAAATTCCGCATCGGATCCAGAGCAGAGCATACGGAAAAACGAATCCAATCTACACATACTCGGGTTGTCCATGGATAATGTTGGACAATTCGAAAGGATGGCGGTTATAAATATGCAAAGACATGCATATTTATAGATGTCGGCGTTTCGAACGGGAGACGCATACTAGTCATGCATACTGATAAATTAATTTAATTACCTAAATCTAGAAAGTTTCATCCGGAAACCAAGCCACGGTAAATGAAGGGGCGGGGAGGAGATGAAATTTGTACTGACCCACGAATGCAGGCGCGGATCTCGTACAACGCACGGGCAGGTCTTCGCACAGCAGACCTCACAGCGATGAGACAACTATCACATGTAAATCCACCCGATCAACACAAATATTCCAATTATGGCATTTTAGAGGAAAACAAGCTATGTATTTAATATTCATGAGCTAACCAAGGTTCTTATGCCATTTTGAGGTTATTATGGCATTTTGGAGCTAAATGGGCTAATTATGTCATTGTTGGAGAAATTAAAGCAAGGATAATATGAAAGAGGAGAAGAAAGAGGAGGAGGCGGAGAAGAAGAAGAAATCAAGAAGAATGAGGAGAAGGACGAGAAGGAGGAGGAGGAGAAGAAGGAGAAGGAGGAGAAGGTATTTTTCTTCTCTTCTTCTCTTCTTCTTCTTCTTCTTCTTCTTCTTCTTTTTCATTTTTCCTATTTCTTCACCTCTTCTCCTCTTGTTGGAGCTAATTGATCTAACTATGTCTTTTTGGAGCTATATGGGCTAATTATGCCACTTTAGAGGAAAACAAGCTAAGAATATAATATTCATGAGCTAAACAAGGTTCCTATGCCATTTTGAGCTTATTATGGCATTTTGGAGCTAAATGGGCTAATTATGTCTTCTTCTCTTCTTTTCTTCTTCTACTTCTCTTTTTCTTCTCTTCTTATCTTCTTCTTTTCTTCTTCTCCTTATTATTGTCTTCTCTTCTTGTTCTTCTTATTCTTCTTCTTGTCCTCCTCCTCCTCCTCTTCTCCTATACTCCTCCTCCTCCTCTTCTTCTTCTTCCTCTTCTTTCTATTAAGCTAACTAACTAACTAACCTAACTAACCAAGCTAACTAAACCTATCGCTAAACCTATATAGCACTAAACAACAGAAAAATAACAAAAACAGAATCTATATCACTAAGTAACTAAAATATAGCTCCTTCTTCTTCTTCTTCTTTCTTCTCCTCCTCCTCCTCCTCTTCTTCTTCTTCTTCTCCTCCTCCTCTCCTCTACTACTCTTCTTCTACTCTGCTCTTTTTCTTCTTCTTCTTCTTTCTCTTCTTCTTCTTCTTTTTCTTGTTCCTTTTATTCCTCTTCTACTTCTTCTTCTTCTTCTTTTCTTCTTCTCCTCCTCCTCTTCTTATTCATTTTCTTCTCATCTTGCACTAACCGAATTAACCTAAAGTAGTAGTAACCTAATTAACTAACTATCTAATTTAAAAGAAAAAAACTGAAAAAATAGGGTACCGGAGGCACTCACCGAAGTTGGGGACGGCCGGTAAGGGGAGGGGCCTTTGCAGGGACCTGGTGAGGGGAGGGGGCGACACCAGGGCAGGTGAGGGGAGGGGGCGGCGCAGGGGGTGGCGCAGGGAGCCAGTGAGGGTAGTGGGCGGCGCCGGGGCAGGTGAGGGGAGGGGGTGGCGCAGGGGTCGGCGTAGGCGGCGGCGCAGGGGTGGCCGGCCGCCGGTGGTGCAGGAGGGAGGCGCGCACGATGGTGGAGGGAGAGAAAGAGTGGGGAGTGGGGTGGTGGAGCGAGGGTCTAGGGGGATACGGCCGTTATAGGGATGTCAGCTTTGCCGTCTGCCCCCGGACGGCAAAGGGCCCCACGCCGGATGGCAAAGGCCAGACGGACGGCAAAGAGCCTGTCCGCTGGACCTGGCCAAGCCCAAGGTCTAGTGGGACCCATCTGCCCTCTTTGCCGTTTGCCCTAGTTTTCTTTGCCATACGCAGGGAGAGGGCAAATCCCTGGCCGATGGCAAACATTCTGTTTACCATTAGTGAGCCCTTTACCGTCCGCTTTAGGTCAGCTGACGGCAAATCTCTTGTTTGCCATCAGCCAGTAGACGACAAAGAACTGGCTGATGGAAAATTACTGGATTCCAGTAGTGTACTATGGTGGATCTGTTTGCGGTGGAGGCTACGGGAACTCTAGTCCAGCAGCCTCGGGTCGACGGGTATTCGACCCAGGAGACTCCGGTCCAGGAGCCTCGGGTCGACGGACATTCGGCCCAGGAGACTACGATTCCTTAGGATACGTCCCAGGAGACTCCCGCCACAGAGTCTTCGGCCAACGTGGAGACGTCCAGATGGGGTGCATGGCTGGATCGGATCGAGCGGCCGGATTGGACCGAGGGGCCGGGTGGCCATTCTGTTGGTGGCGGGGATGAGTCTAGGGATAGTGAGGGCAACGTGGTGGACAGGGTCACTATGTACAAGTGTGGTAGTACACGTCTCCTCGTCGTACCGGCGAGCCACGAGCAGAGGCCGGTGATTAAGCCTGAAGGGGAGAGGTAAGTGCATTTACAATTTTCTTACCTTTTTTCCTTTAAGTTTCTTCAAATATCCAATGGGTTGACCTTGTCATACTGTAGGGGTTGGAAACACCCCATTCGAGTCCGCAATATGAACACCTTCCTAGGTGAGCTTTGCTAGACAAATTTCCCGGGGTTTGTCACGTTGCCCGGTGAGGGTCAGCTTCCTACACTTGGATTTACTCGGGAGCACTATGAGGCCGCGCAGGCCCCACCGGAGGAGATAATAGATGGTGTCTTGTGCGACATGAGGGACGAGATGGTGATCAACACCTTTTGGGTAAATTTTCCTCCTACACAATCTAAAAGTAACAATATATCTAATTGTTGTAATAATCGGTGTTGTCTCGTTTGATTGCAGACCTTCTACAGGTGTGAGGAGGGATATGAGGAGGTGGTGGCCAATGTTCTCGAGGCCCAGTGCAGGCGGCTATTATAGAACTTACACCATGAAGCTTGGGCGCATGCTATTCGAGACTAGTACGCCACACGTGGTGTTAAGAAGCACAAGAGGGAGTGCCACAGAAAGTATGTGAAGAACGAGCTGTAGATGAAGGTAATTACCTATTCTCAAGGCCTTGTACGTAGTTTTCTTGATTTGATTCGTAGGTGTAGCGCTCAAAATTATTTTTACTAACATATAGGTGCCCCCGAGATGGGGTGCGGATAAGATGAATTGTTGGGAGGCATTGCTGGATGAGTGGTGCACAGGCAACTGGCGAGCTGTCCATGACAATGTGAAGGATCAGCGTGCCCAAATGGTTGGTGTGTCACACCATCAAGGCAGCGCCAACTTAATTCAATTTAGATGGAACTAGGTATGTGGTTTGCTTCCTTATCCACGCAGTTCATTCTTCATGCTAGCTTGAGCCCTTTACTAATACTTTGTTCCTCTCTTTTAGGTGAATCACAATAAGACGGAGGTGCGAGAGTTGTATGACCTTTATGGCATAGCCCACTACTACTGCCTACTACTAGAAGGCCAAGGCATCCTCTGAGTCTAACCTGGATCATGCAGAGAAGTTCACCAACATCTCCTCCCACCACAACCTTGTGAAATACAGGGACACGGGGAAGGCTAGGAAAGGGGAGGACTTTAACCAGAGATAGGAACCTTTCGGTCGAGAGCTGGTGATGATATCTGGTGGCAGGAGGCCCCATGGCTCTATAGCCATTGGAGATGGGATAATACGTTCTCCACTCACTCTCCCGGGGATCAAGGTGCGCCGGTAGAGCTTTTGTCCTGAGATAACGCCTCGTCTGGGGCCACTCAATCTCGCCATCGAGGTTAGTTGTACGGACTCAGAAAATTTTCATCCATTTCGTTGTGTGTGTGGACATCGATCATTACAGTGGTAACGAGGAGTGGTGTTGCAGGCTTCTCTTCAAAATAAGAGAGCGGCAAATAGGCTACTCTTGAGAAAGAGAGCGCGGAAAACCATGCTGTTTTTCAGGTGATTCTGGAGGAGAGGGTCCGGACCACGGCTCGGTTGTTGGAGGAAGACAGGGCCCGGAATGATGCGGGTCACCTGGCCATGTACGAGTTTTTTGTGGTAAGTTTCTTTTTCACATTAGCCAAATCTTGCATGTAATGCATGTTTCATTACTAACTAATACAACAACTCTTCAAAACCAAATGTGCGAGAAGATAGGTTAGCCCGCTCCGCCGATGCCGGTCTTTTCTACGATTGACACAACGAGTTTCATTTCAATGGTTGTCATCATGGTAATGAGACATCGCCTAATATCTTTTCTGCATAATAACTCCCGAGCGGCGTCGCACGACCCTTCTCCACGGCAACCGTCTCCAAGCAGAACCGCCCCGAGCAACCGTGGTGGTTCTCCTCCTTGATGACCATGATGGTAAGTTTTCTCTAGTTCATTTATGACATACGTAGATTATTTAGTTCATTGATGACATAATTAGCTAATTTAGTTCATTTATGACATAATTAGCTTAGTTAAGTAAAAACATCATAAGAACCTTGGTTAGCTCACAACTTAGCGTATCTTCATCCTATAAGACATAATAAGTTCAAAATAAGAAAAGTATTGCAATCATCCTCTTCCTCTTCCTCTCCTTCTTCTTCTTCTTCTTCTTATTCTTATTCTTGTAATCATCTCTTCTTCTTCTTATTCTTCTTCTTCTTCTTCTTCTTCTTCTGCTCCTCCTCCTCCTTGTTCTTCTTCTCCTTCTTCTTGTCCTCTTTCTTGTCCTCTTTCTTCTTCTCCTTAGCTTATTTTCCCCAAGGAAGACATACTTAGCTAATTATCATCCAAAATGACATAATTAACTACTTTAGTTCATTTATGATATATTTAGCTTAGTTAGGTAAAAACAGCACAAGAACCTTGGTTAGCTCATAACTTAGTGTGTCTTCATCCTAAATGACATAATAAGCTCAAAAAACGAAAATTATTGTAATCATCCTCTTCCTCTTCTTCTCCTTGTTCTTCTTCTTCCCCCCCCTCCTTCTTCTTCTCCATCTTCTTCTTCTTCTCCTCCTCCTTCTTATTCTTGTTCTTCTCCTCTTTCTTCTTCTCCTTAGCTTATTTTCCCGAAGAAAGACATACTTATATAATTATCCTCCAAAATGATATAATTAGCAAACTTGGATCATTTATGACATAATTAGCTTAGTTGGGTAAAAAACATCATAAGAACCTTGGTTAGCTCATAACTTAGCGTATCTTCCTCCTAAATGACACAATAAGCTCAAAATAAGAAAAGTATTGTAATCACCCTTTTCCTCTCCTTCTCCTTATTCTTCTTATTCTCCTCCTCCTCCTCCTTCTTGTCCTTCTTCTCCTCCTCCTCCTCGTTCTTCTTCTTCTTCTTCTTCTTCTCCTCCTCCTCCTCCTCCTCCTCTTTCTTCTCCTCTTTCTTCTTCTCTTTCTTCTCCTATTTCTTCTTCTCCATAGCTTATTTTCCCCAAGTAAGACATACCTAGCTAATTATCCTCCAAGATGACATAATTAACTAATTTAGTTCATTTATGACATATTTAGTTTAGTTAGGTAAAAAACATCACAAGAACCTTCGTTAGCTCATAACTTAGCGCATCTTCCACCTAAATGACATAATAAGCTCAAAATAAGAAACTTATTGTAATCATCCTCTTCCTCTTCTTCTTCTTCTTCTTCTTCTTCCTATTATCATCCTCCTCCTTCTTGTTCTCCCCTTTCTTCTCCTCTTTCTTCTCTTCTTTCTTCTCCTCTTTCTTCTTCACCTTAGCTTATTTTCCCCAAGAAATATATACTTAGCTAATTATCCTCAAAAATAACATAATTAGCTAATTTAGTTCATTTATGACATAATTAGCTTAGGTACGTAAAAACATCACAAGAACCTTGGTTAACTCATAACTTAGCAAATCTTCCTCCTAAATGACATAATAAGCTCAAAATAAGAAATGTATTGTAATCACCTTCTTCCTCTTCTTCTCCTTGTTCTTCTTCTTATTATTATTTTCCTCCTCCTCCTCCTCCTTCTCCACCTCCTCCTCCTCCTTCTCCTTCTACTCCTCCTTCTTCTTCTTCTCATCCTCCTCCTCCTTCTTCTCCTTCTTTTCCTTCTTCTCCTGCTTCTCCTTCTTCTTCTCCTTCTCCTCCCCCTCCTTCTTATTCTTGTTTTTCTTCTTCTTCTCCTTCTTCTACTTCTCCTAGTTCTCCTCCTCCTTCTTATTTTTCTCCTTCTTCTTCTTGCTCTTGTTGTTGTTCTTCTTCTTCTAATTTTATTCTTCTTCTAGTTTTATTCTTCTTCTTCTAGTTT
Organism: Hordeum vulgare subsp. vulgare; assembly: GCF_904849725.1. Taxonomy (NCBI): domain Eukaryota; kingdom Viridiplantae; phylum Streptophyta; class Magnoliopsida; order Poales; family Poaceae; genus Hordeum; species Hordeum vulgare. The sequence continues at coordinate 226,103,952 of NC_058523.1, read as the reverse complement.
TATTCTTCCTCTTCTAGTTTTATTTTCTTCTTGTTCTAAATTTCTTATTCTCATTTTGCAAATATCGTCCACTCATGGAAGCTTCCATTCATGGAAGCTAGCATTGATGGAATGGTACTGCTTAGTTTTTGTTTTGATTTGTTTTGATGAACAGTACAAAACTATGTGTATGTATGGAGATAAGATGTTCGATATATGTCCTACGACCTATATATACGATGTTCTTGCTCTTATATGATGTTCGATAGATGGCCTAAGTTGCCTATTTGTTGTTTGAAAGTATATGTGGAGGTTTGAAACTATATGGTGTTAGAAACTATATGTGAAGCTATATGTATCTTAAAAATGCAGGGAAACAAATAAAAGCAAATAAAAACTGACAATATGTCCTCTTTGCCGTCTTCTGGCTGAAGGCAATGACCTCTGCCGTGAGCCAGAAGACGGCAAAGGAGACACTTGGCGCCCACCCGTGAATCCTGGGGCAGCAGCGGCTGACCCATGTGGTCAAATTGTCGTCCGTGACCCACAAAGGCAGATGGGAAAGCTTCCCGCATAGGGAGATGACAAAGAGCAGCCACCTGGCGGCAGCCGGGGGCTTCCCATGTTGACGTATGGCAGACGAAAATGGTCCCTGAAGGCAGACGGCAAATACCCATGAAATACAGCACACGGCAAATACTCTGTTAGCCACCTAATAGAGTAGTTGCTCGTTGGTTGTCGTCTAAGGCCGTTGTCACCTGCCTGTCGTGGCAAGCGGACGGCAAATCCCTTTGTCGACCGCTTTCGACAGTCACACGGCAAAGAAGGGCCTTTACCGAAAAAAGTAGCCGTAGAAGTTATGCCGACCGGAGGTTGATGACAAAGTCCTTTGCCGTCCATGAACTGCCCCTTTGCCGTCCGTTATGGCAGACGGAAAAGAAGCTGATTCCTATAGTGTAGATCCGGGAGTGGTGTGGTGACTGTCGATATGGGGATGTGCTAGGAAAGGACGACCGTGGGCTGTTTTTACAAACACCGGACACACCATTGGTCCATGCATGGATGTTACTTGTGATGTACATCATGCTGGATGTGTGCCAACGAGGGGACTTTTTCTTAGTATCACCATGGGAAAGGCATTGTTCGGGTACTTACCATGGGTATGACCTTAGTGGCTTGACACAGAAGTTTCCTGAGTCTAGTGCATAAAGTGTGCAACCTCTATAGAGTGTAATACTATTTGAATAGCCGTGTCCATAGCCGAGGACGGTTGGATGAACGTTCTTGGTCTACGTCCATTAGTTATAAAACTTGGTGTGTGTGTGTGTATGGGAAACATGATTCTTGAGTTAGGTCAGATGACCTGCCATGCTGAATGAAAATGATATGTTCAAACCCCTGCTTACATTGATATATGTAACTTATTCATATGGATATCTGCAACTTCATGATGCATGCTTTTACAAGATACATTGATCATGTCATTGCACTTAAAAATAGCTTTCTGCAAGTTGCCTACTTAGTGCTATATCATGCATTGTTATTGCCTTGTTCCATGACATGGGTTTCTTGCGAGTCCATTCATAGTACTCATTGCCTTGCCAATGATTATTTAACTAGCCTAGCATGGAAGAATAAGAGTATGGCGAATGGTTTGTTGGTCACGAACATGCAAACTAGCACACTTCCTATTCAGAATGCCGATAGAGTTATGACAGATAGCATGGGTTCACACTTTCCTTCAATAATTCTGCTGCTAGTTTCTATTTGGTATTTGGCCTTCATGGCCCTATCTATGTAATACTTGACTTTAATGGTCTTTATTTGTATCACACGATACGTATAGATATAAGACTATTGTTATTGAGATTTTGCGGGTTCAATTAGCATTTATCTCTAGGATCATTGTACATGTGCATTTAGTGATCACGAGTTTGGATTCAAGGTCCCCACACAGCTGGTATGAGAGCCATCCTGACTCTAGGAAGCCTTAGTTAGCTTGAACGTTAGTTAGGATAAAACCCCTTTCTAAAACTATACCTAGTACTTATACTTAATAGTTTCTACACTCCTTACCTCTTCTACTGTACCTTCAAACTTACTCACACCGTCCTGTTAAACCTTGTAGATGGTCGTCGTACCCGAAGACGTCCAAACATCCAGCTTTCCTTTACTCCTTGAGGATAGCGTGAAGAAGTGGCAATTTTGCCTATCCTCTGTTTTCCTCTACCATGAGCACTAGGTCAATGGGACCACAAAGGAGTACCACGTTGATGTGGTTGTGATGGTAGACAACTCCCTGACAAGCTGGTTCTTTGAAGGACCACGGAAGGCACAGATCCACCTTCGAGAACTCATTCCAGAAATGGCTCACGAGCCAGCTACCCGTCACCTACCTTTCAGGAAGGAACGCCACTCAGGTTCCAGACCTACTCCAGCCTCTCTGCCGACGCTCTGGCTGAAAACCTGATTAAGGAGTCCTTGAAGCTCCGCAAGGAACTTCACCACACCCGTGAGCTACTCTGACAAGCCAAGATGAAGCCATACATGATCAAGAAGATCGGAGCTCCCAAGGGACGACAAACTATCTCTTATGAGAGGAGTACCGCCAGCTAGAGATACACCCACATGTCATCGTCGCATGAGTACGAAGGAGTATCGTGCACTCTTAACCAACCCACTAGCAAAGCGTCATCGGGATAAACTTCCTCGTTCTTCGACTCCCTCGACCGAAGATGATGCCTGTACGGATGATGACCAGGAGGAAGACCTTGAGGAGCATGAGTAGGAGACCAAGTAGTCCACGACTTGAGTCTGAGAACCCCTAGGGTAGGATAAGTCATGTATCCCTCATGCGAAGTCGAGTCCATGTAATGGTTCATATGAAACAATGTATGCTTGTTGCTTGTTTTGTTATTTGTGTTTCGATGCAAGTCACATCTTTGCCTTAGGAAACATGTAAGCGACTACATTGCCTATCTTTCAAGCTTTATTTTATCACACTTGCACTATACCAACCGCCTTAGGCACGTTTTCCTCTCGTGTGTCCTAGTTGTTTGACATGGCTGCTCCAAACGGGATCGTTACAGCAACCCGCACAACCACTTTGGGGAACCCCTCTTTCGACAAGTCTAGCTAGCAGCAGGGGCTGGTGGGTCTGCTCATTTTGGAGATCACCAGGATCATCCACAACACGACATTACCCTGGCACCACCTCACCAGAAAACATGACCATAGCTCAATTTCTTCAAGTTCTTCGGTAGGAATGCCAAGCCAACTCTGCTGCTATGCAACAGATGTCTCAAGTCCTTGTGAACAACGAGCAACAAGGAAGGAATGACAATGGCCACTCCACTTTGTCGGAGTTCATGAGGAATTTTCCCCCAACCTTTAGTGAGACTTCTTAACCTTTGGATGACGATGACTGGATCCGCACCATCGAGGACCTCCATGCATTGGTCAAATACGGTGATTTTCGTGAGAAGGTTGTCTATGCCTCTCACTGCCTCTAAGGTACTACCAGAGCTTGGTGGGATGGGTTCAAGGTCATGCAAGGCGACCGTGTGATCACTTGTGCTAATTTCAAGCAAGGATTCCGCATGGCCCATATTCCTACTGGGGTCATGGTTATAAATAAGCGTGAGTTCCGAGCACTAAAGCAAGGAAGTGGCTCTATCAAGGAGTACATGTGTAAGTTGAACCTCCTGTAAAGGTATTCACCTGAAGATGTTAGCATTGAGTCAGCCAAGATAGAATGCTTCATCGAAGGACTTGAGCAAGGCCTATAGTATCAACTCGTTGTCTGTGACTATCGGACTTTGTTCGACCTGCTGAACAAGGCCCTCATGCTTGAATACGGTTGTCATGCCATTAAAGACACTCGCAAGCGAAAGATGAATAGGAAGGGTAGTTCCAGCAACTTCCAGCAACGAGAAGCCTTGCTCCTAGCTGCCAGCTCCATCCAGGCCAACCTATGAGCCTCAGCAATCTAGGCCTCCTGCATCTCATCCGAGCTACCAGCATTAGAGTATGTCAATCCTATTCCATCTTACAACAACCCCAACAACAATAGTGGCAACACCAACAACAACTCGGGTCAAGTCACTTTTTTGGATGCGGTCTGCCTCGACACATCTCTAAGCAGTGCCCAACAAGAAGCCTAATGCACATCACCCCAATGCACCAAACCAAGGCCATGCAACTCCACTAAGGAACCAAGCTCCCCACAACCATACCAACAATGGCAAAGGCCGTGTGAATCACATCGCCTCTAAGGAAGCCTATGAAGACCCGGATGTCATACTGGAAAATTCCTTGTAAACTCAACCCCATCTTTTTTGTTTGATTGTGGTCTTCTTCATTCTTTTGTTACCAAAAAGTTTGCACTAGAGAGTGGTATAAGGCATACACCTTTGGGTACTCATATGATGGTACAAACCAAGGGTGCAGTGTTAAGGACCAAGATAGGATGTAAGGGAGTTGTGATTAACATCAATAGGATAGACTTCCAAGAAAACATCATTGTTTTGGATTCATAGGCTTGAACGTCATCCTTCGCATGAATTGGTTGACCAAGCACCAAGTCTTGCTTGACTACGCGAGTTGGACTATTACCATGAGCAATAGCCAAGGAGTTGAAGGCAAATATGTTCCCAGCCCCATCTCTGCTCAAGCCCCTTTGATCAATTGTCTATGAGGAATTGAGTTGAATCAAGTGCTAGTGGTATGTGAATACCAAGATCTCTTTCGTGATGAGCTGCCTGGAATGCCTCTGACCGTGACATTGAATTCATTATTGAGATAATGCCTGGAGAAGAACCCATGTATAAGAAGTCCTATAGAATGGGTACGAAAAGTTGACTGAATTGAAGAAGGAACTAGCTAAGCAGCTTAGGAAAGGATTTATTCCTGCTAGTTCCTCTCCTTGAGGATCACCTATTCTATTTGTCTCAAAGAGGGCAGAACTATCCGACTTTGTGTCGATTTGTGGGGACCCCGCCTTATGCGTCGAGATCGCCGAATGCACGTACAGTGATCCGAGAGATCAATGCTCACTCAACACACATATACTGAATAACAAGAGTCTTACATCCGAATTTAACGTCTGATACAATAAAGGACCATCATGGTCAAGTCTTACATAGATAGGGCCTAGAAAGCCAACCACACCATCACAACTACTAGCGGAATACTTGGTAGTAAACGGGAACACATGCTATCATCCTTAACAAACATGCATTTTGACTGGGAAGCGTCCTAGTTAGCGTGTCCATCTCCGATGACGAATTCCTCTCCATACTCTGGTTCCTCCATGTCTGGTCAATAAAATAACCAATGACAAGCCAATGAGTACTTTGAATGTACTCGCAAACAACCCATGATATGGATAATGCAGTTGGTACCATAATAAAGTAATATGCAACACTACAAGAAAAACGCTCAATTATGACCAAAAATAATGATGGTGATTTAATTGGTCATTGATCCATGACCAAAATTCCGAAATTAGTCATGGCAAGTATAAGAGGGTCCAAAGCCCATAACATTATAACCTTTTGCGTCCATTAGGTCATCTTCCTATTGCACAAAATGGTAATTAAGATGTGTAGCATTATTTATGATCATATTTTAGTGCTACGATGACGAAATATAAGGTCGTAAACATATGCGTGGAGGTAACTGGACGAAACCTCACCAATTTTGCCTATGTGTAATGTATAGAGGGCAAACATTTGTTTTATACGTATATGGATGAAGTAAATGATATTCGATAAATACCAATAAATTATTATTATTCATTTTAATATCCCAAATCTTTTAGAAAACACAATATAATTACCAAATGAAATATATGAGCCCATGCTAATCTCATAATTTGTAGATCCTATTTAGATAAATATTTCTGAAAGGTGGTATAGGGTACCTTAACTTGGTGTTTGAAACAATAAAAACTTAAACATGACCTCGTGCCTTATTTTAACACAATTATTGTAAAAGTTCACGTAAGAGGTATGGAGATATAAAAAGTTTTCAACACATTATGTTGAATTTGTTCCAATGGCAACCCACATGCATTTGTATAGAAGTAGAGAGGTGGGAGCCGTTTCCAGATACATATCTTCTTTTCTTATTTTTAAAGTCAAATATGTTTGCCTTGTTAAATATATGATCCTTCAGTGATACAAGGGTGACGTGCCTTGCCGATTGGCCACACAAGTGCTCTTTAGCACCGCATGTTCATAAGAAAATACACCCAAACTTATAGTATGTGTGCCTAAAAATACAACGAAACCACATCCCATCGACAAGTACAATGATGTCGATATACGGTTAAACCACATCTTTTTAGACAATCAAAAATACAACTAGAGACAACAATATGAGTCCATATTTCCTAAGTTTAATATTTATACAGACTTGAGAAGACCCATGAATAGGATATAATTCACTAGAAAATGGAATAGGATATAAAGTCCCTTCCCAACAAACCTAACCCTAAGCCTATCTCTACAGTCCAGACCCGTCCCCCTCGACTCCCCTCCCACCTCTCCCGCCGCGAGCCTTCCTTCCCCTCACGAGATCCCCTATGCCCCCGTCCGTCGCGGCAGGCCCCTGCGCTCCCTTCTCCACCTCTCCGGTCAACCTCCCAGCCACGATCTCTGAGCCCCAGGTTGTCCCCTCCCCCGTTCCAATCCTCTCCCATGGTGTCGACTGCTTCAAGAAGCTCCCGTGGCGTCGAGTGCTTCCAGAAGCTCGAGCAGATCAGAGAGGGCACATACGGGTCTGTACCTTCCCCTAATCCTCCCTCCCCTCCCCTCTTGCCCAGCAACAATTCGCGCATCGCCGGATCTGGAGCCTGACCCCTCTCTCCCCTCGTCACGGCCGTCCCTAGGCAGGTGTACATGGCCAAGGATTCGGAGACCAACGAGATCGTCGCCCTCAAGAAGATCCGCATGGACAACGAGCGCGAGGGCGTAAGCCTTCTTCTCACAATTTTCTTCTTCTTCCGTCAGATGCTGGCGGTGAGTGCGTGCCTGATGATTGGTTCCGGGTGTAGTTCCCCATCACGGCGATTTGTGAGATCAAGATCCTCAAGAAGTTCCACCACCAGAATGTCATCCAGCTCAAGGAGATTGTCACCTCCCTAGGTGCTCCCACCCACCCAACCAACCTTGAGCCAGCGCGCCGCCTATTCTCTGAAACTGAACTGACTGAGCCAGCGAGCCCCCCTGCAAGGTGGGTTCATGTCCTCACTTGATGTTCATTGTAGAAAATAATCTAAGATGTGGTCCTGACATGGCCATCAGATATTGTGGCAATATTGACAGTTTCTTTGACAACATATGTTTGGTTTATTTCCAGTACAAGGCAAGCAAGGGAAAAGAACAAATAAATCTTGTCTGGCTGTGTGATGCATCTCTTCTTGTTATATCCTAAATCTTGCATGTGGTTCATAACAAATGATGGATTATTATGTAGCTTTTATAACATGTGATGCAGTAACATATACTAGAGTTCAATGTTAATACATCAAGCAGAGCCTAATAGAGTACTTTTCTTTTGCTTGATTTGCATATTTTATTTGTTTTCTTAACTCGTATTTTTTGTTCAAACTTCATGTTACTTGAGCTAACTTTAGAGCGTTATATCGCTTAAAGTAATTTTTTTTGATAAAAATGGAAAAAAAACAGTCCAACTGATTACCTTTATTATTCTATCAAGATATTCTCAGAGGCTTTTTATCAAGCTGATACATATAAAGAAACTTGCCTCCATGCTGCTGCGTTATGCCAGTTTTACAAGCTAGCCAGCTATGTGCTAGGATCTATATGGGGTACTCTCAACTAGATATATCATGACAAGCATATATGCGTTACTTTTTTATGTGCTACTGTATTAAACTGTGTAGTTTCCTTGTAGTGTGCCAACTTTGCCAAACAATTAAAAGATCAATTTAAACCTTTTCTGGATACCTATTTTATTGGAATGTGGAACCGGTAGAAACTTATTTCAACTAATGTCCTCTTCATGCCTGATATTGATTAGCTATAAGGGAACCAAGTCTCGTTTCTTTGTTATTCTTATTCATACAAGTTAGCATATTTGGTCAACTCGCTGATATTTTTCTATATATTGTGGATTGATCTATAAAATTAAATTCAAGTTCATACTCGTACATATTATGATCTATAAAATGAAAATAAAATTAACTAGGAGCTTTTATACAGCTCCGACATCTACTATTTCAGCTTCAATTGAAACTATCTTTTCGTACTCAGAAGAAGCTGAGGATAGAAGGATGGCACAAGAAGCTTCGTTTCTCATTGAAATTATGTGTGATCGGCTAAAACTTGTGCTTCTTATCTAATCTTTATAGAACTATGTTGATGTGTGATTGTGCACTTGTTGGGTCCTTCTGTTGTGCAATTGTACTTGTAGAACTATTTTGTTTTACACTTGTTAAATTATTTTGATGTACAATTGTTGGCCTTGAGCCTTGATATGTAGAGGAGTCGATGGTTGATATACTATATTTCATGTGATATTCTACTAAAATAAAATATATAGTTTATTTGCAATCTTTTATTCTGTTGCATTTATTTTTTAATGGTCCTCCCATGAGATATGCTTCTTGCAAAATAATGCATCAACCCGAACAAATCAGATATTTTCAATAATAAAATAGGTATTGACCACGTCATATGCTACGTGGCTCACACAAATCGGTAATGACCAAACCAATTTTTTGTTCAATAGACCTATGACCAAATTTTTTGAAAGGTCATGTTTGTTCATTCTTGACGGCCAACTGTTGACCTTGTAAATTTGGTCAAAAAAGCTTAATAAACGGCAACAATGATGAATCAATGACCAATATAGGGAGTCATAATTGACCTTATTTCTTGTAGTGCAACCTTTGCGGAAAGCAGTTTTAATTGAAAATAAGCATGGTCAAGTATTTGTATGGATATGCATCCTAAGCTAGATGGTAATCATAAGAACATGTTACAAATATCAATATATCTGCTGAGGCTGAACACCTCAGGTTCACCCTTTACGCCAAGTCTGTAGACTGGTCATATCATCTTATTCAGATAACACCTCTAAACACACGCACACATGGTTTATGCGGAAACGACTAGAGGTAGTTTAAGCAGGATTACCCAACTGTCCTTGACCATGGACACGGCTATTCGAATAGTTTTAAACTCTGCAGAGGTTGTACGCTATACCCACGAGATCCAGAAAACTTCCGTGTCATCCACGACTCGCGGTATATAACATACTCGAGGTGAGTACCCAATCAATGCCTTTCCCTTAACGACACTAGACAAAGAGTCCACTCGATTGGTACCTAGCCCACATGATGTACGTCTTACGACAACAACTCTAGACCGTATCATCCATGCAGGGACCAACGGTGTGCCCGGAACACGTAAAAACGGCATAGTCGTCCTAACTGGAACGACCCCATCACGAGAGTGAACATAAAACTCCCACCACTTGTAATACGACTCTTTGCTAGCACCAACCTTTGAAATCACCTTTGTTTTACCATCATCATGAACTACTACTACTTGTCAACATTTATCAGCGTGACCCTCATAGATGGTAAGGTCATGCTCAATGCAAGTGCTCGAGAGGAGCCATCGGTATCACCATGCCGGTGTGTACCGATTAATCTTGACTATATGCATCAGAATAAAATAATCAGCATGTCATGCATAAAACCTTTTCTCAGACATGGTCAAAGGGCTGCTTGCGTTGATTAGCTAGGTATCCGGGGTCTTCGAGGTCTTCGGGTCAAAGTCCTTCGTCAAACGCCTCATGTATCATCGTAATAATAATAAGAAGAAGAAGCACACTCAAAAAGAGAGCACAAACTCATTTTAAAAATGTTAACCTATTCTGAGAAATACTATATTTAGTTTTAAAAATGTTTGTTTGTGTTTTTGAAGTAAAAATATATTTTTAAAGTCTATTCAATAGAAGCTAAAAATACTCAAACAACGTATTTAATTAAAATTGTGCATAAAAGTCTTTGCAAAAATTTCCACAACAACACTGATAAATTCTACACATTTTTAGAGAAATTGTGGTGGAAAAATATTTGAATTTAACTAAATATTTAATCCTATAAAAAGTATTTTAAAACCTAGTTTAAAAGAATAAAGAAAAGGCCTCAGTCCCTGACATGGCTCGGCCAGCAGCTGGGCCGGCCCAACTGGCCAACCGGACAACTAGCCAACACGCCAGCCCAAGCGCGCGCGTGCCGTCAGGTTTAAACCTGATGCATGTGCCCTTGCTATCAGCGGCAGAGAGGGGAGAAACGTGGTGAGACATGCCGCCGCTAGGTGGGGCCTGCCTATCGGGGTCGTCTTCCACCTGTGGACAGAGGGGCGGGGAGGCATGCCGGCAGCGGCTCCGATGCCCTCATGGCCAGGTCAATGCAGAAATGGCACCATGGCATCACCGCCTACCTGGTGGTGGTCGAAGGACGGATGGGGAGGACCTGAGTCACCAGCGACGACGTGACCGCGACGAAGATGTTTCGGGTGGTGGTGGAGATGGGTGTTACGGGAAGGGAAAAGCTTAGGGGAGAGGTAGAGAAGCTTCGTGAGCTCACTACAGTCGTGGAGGAGGTGAGAGGAGCGCGAGAGCTGGCATGTAGCCCGAGATCGACGGAGCTCTGAAGCGGTGGCTTCACGGTCGATCTCGAGCACCAGGGCTGTCCTTGCTCAAGTGGAGTGGCTAGGGGCTCGATTGAGTGTCTGGAGGAGAGGGGTGATGTGCTCGAGTGAAAGATAGACTGGGCCTTTGTGCGCACATGCAAAAGAGGGAGAGAGAGCTTGGGGCCGAAACCACGGTTTTGCGGACGTGGTTTGAGACTCCAGAGACTCAATGGGAGGAACTGGGCCGTTGCACGCGCATGCTGCGGGGCGGTGCCATACTGAGTGAATCGGGCTCGCAGGGACGCGTCGCCTGAGTCACTAGAGAGAGGGAGAAGGGCCCCCTTAGGCTGCCCTGAGTCAGGTGGTTGTCGGGGACGCGGAGACACATCGAGGGGAGGTGAGAACCGGCCAAGGCTGGCCTACTTTGCCTCGGGTGTGCCCTGTAGGGCGCCCAGAGCATAGCTTTGGCATGCCACGGCCTTCTGGCGCGCTCTGGCGTGCTTTGGCCCTTTCTGGCTTGTCTGAGGGTTGGCTTAGATGCCCCTCGACTGATAGGAACCAAGAGAAGAAATGCTGGACAAAGGGAAGTGATTAAAGAGGTTCTGCCAGCTTTGAATCAGAAGCTAAACTGGGTTTTCTAGCTTACTTACTTACTTGGAACCAAAGAGGGGCCACTCGTCTGTAGTTGAGGATTGGTGCTGGCAGTCTGAGCTGGGAGTTTTGAGAGAAGGGAGTGGGTGTAGACAGTGCTAGATGTTGTTTGACCATTCTGGCTGAAGGTGTTTGATCTGGCACTACAGGAATCAGCTTCTTTGCCGTCTGCCATCACAAACGGCAAAGACAATACCCCGGACGGCAAACACAATATCCCAGACGACAAAGATTCTCATGGCCGGCAAAATTTCTGCGTCAGCCTACGACGGCATAGGACCTTCTTTGCCGTCTGCCCCACCAAAGCGGACGGCAAAGCTCTTTGCCGTCAGCTTTCCTTAGGAGCAGTCGGCAAAGTGCTCGAGACGGAAGCCGACAGGCGTTGCCGTCTGCCTCCCCGTCCATCTTTGCCGTCTGCCTTCTCTTCCCCTCCCCTCCCCCTCCATCTTTGTCGTCTGCCTCCCCGTCCATCTTTGTCGTCTGCCTTCTCTTCCCCTCCCCTCCCCCCTCCACTCTTTGTCGTCAGCCTCCTCCTCCCCCCTCCCCTGTTCTGCCCACCCTGGAGGCTGACGGGAAAGATACTACATAGACACCCCAGAATGCACAGCTGGGTGCCATGTGGCACCTTTGCCGTGTGCCAGCTGATGTCACAGGTCTTTGCCATCAGCTGACAGACGGCAAAGAGACCATATAGTTCCTGTTATTTTTGTTTTATATTATTTCACAGCATATATATATATATATATATATTTGACAACACATTTATATACTTCACCACACATATATGATATATAGTTCACCACACATATACTTGCCAACACATATATATAATTCACCACACATATATGATTCACCAAGGTACATCCCCATATATCCAAAGAACCAACATACCAAGTATTGCACTGTTTATCCATATAAACATATACATATAGTTCGACATTGTTCATCAACTCAAATGAAAACTAGATGATATACATATAAAGTTCATCCATCGACATTGTTCAACTCCATGAATGCCGGCTTCCATGCATGTAGTATAGCCAATCTGCAAAAATATGAATAAGAAAGTTAGAAGAAGAACAAAATATGATGTTTTTCAGCTAATTATGTCATTTTTAGCGAAAAACAAGCTAAGTATATGTGTGGTGAACTATATATCATTTGTTGGAGCTAAATTACCTAATTATGTCTTTTTTGAGCGAAATGTTAAATTATGTCATTTTAGAGGAAAACAAGCTAAGTATATAATATTACTGAGCTAACCAAGGTTTTTATGCCATTTTGAGCTTATTATGGTACTTTGGAGCTAAATGGGCTAATTATGTCATTGTTGCGGAAATTAAAGCAAGGATAATATGAAAGAGGAGAAGAAAGAGGACGAGGAGGAGAAGAAGAAGAAATCAAGAAGAAGGAGGAGAAGGAGGAGGAGGAGGAGGAGGAGAAGGACTAGAAGGTCCTTGGCCTTCTCCTCCTCCTCCTCCTTCTCCTTCTTCTCTTCTTCTTCTTCTTTCTTTTGATTTTGCCTATTTCTTCTCCTCTTCTCCTCTTGTTGGAGCTAAATTACCTAATTATGTCTTCTTTGAGCTAAATTGGCTAATTATCCCATTTTAGAGGAAAACAAGCTAAGTATATAATATTAATGAGCTAACCAAGGTTCTTATGCTATTTTGAGCTTATTATGGTATTTTGGAGCTAAATGGGTTAATTATGTCATTGTTGGGTTAATTAAAGCAAGGATAATATGAAAGAGGAGAAGAAAGAGGAGGAGGAGGAGAAGAAGAAGGAGGAGGAGGAGAAGGAGAAGGAGGAGAAGGATAGAAGGTCCTTGGCCTTCTCCTCCTCCTCCTCCTCCTCTTCCTCCTCCTCCTCCTTCTCTTCTTCTTCTTCGTCTTCTTCTTCTTTCTTTTCATTTTGCCTATTTCTTCTCCTCTTCTCCTCTTGTTGGAGCTAAATTACTTAATTATGTCTTTTTTGAGCTAAATGGGCTAATATCCCATTTTAGAGGAAAACAAGCTAAGTATATAATATTAATGAGCTAGCCAAAGTTCTTATGCCATTTTGAGCTTATTATGCTATTTTGGAGCTAAATGGGCTAATTATGTCATTGTTGGCTTAATTAAAGCAAGGATAATATGAAAGAGGAGAAGAAAGAGGAGGAGGAGGAGAAGAAGAAGAAATCAAGAAGAAGGAGGAGGATGAGGAGGAGAAGGAGGAGGAGGAGGATGAGGAGGAGAAGGATAGAAGGTCCTTGGCCTTCTCCTCCTCCTCCTCCTCCTCCTCCTTCTCCTTCTTCTCTTCTTCTTCTCCTTCTTCTTCTTCTTCTTTCTTTTCATTTTACCTATTTATTGTCCTCTTCTCCTCTTGTTGGAGCTAAATTACCTAATTATGTCTTTTTGAGCTAAATGGGCTAATTATCCCATTTTAGAGGAAAACTAGCTAAGTACAAAATATTACTGAGCTAACCAAGGTTCTTATGCCATTTTGAGCTTATTATGGTATTTTGGAGCTAAATGGGCTAATTATGTCATTGTTGCGGTAATTAAAGCAAGGATAATATGAAAGAGGAGAAGGAAGAGGAGGAGGAGGAGGAGAAGAAGAAATCAAGAAGAAGGAGGAGGAGGAGGAGAAGTCCTCCTTGGCCTTCTCCTCCTCCTCCTCCTCCTCCTCGAGGCCTTCTCCTCCTCCTCCTCCTCCTTCTTCTCTTCTTCTTGTTCTTATTCTTCTTCTTTATTTTCATTTTGCCTATTTCTTCTCCTCTTCTCCTCTTGTTTGAGCTAAATTACCTAATTATGTCTTTTTTGAGCTAAATGGGCTAATTATCCCATTTTAGAGGAAAACAAGCTAAGTATATAATATTAATGAGCTAACCAAGGTTCTTATGCCATTTTGAGCTTATTATGGTATTTTGGAGCTAAATGGGCTAATTATGTCATTGTTGGGTTAATTAAAGCAAGGATAATATGCAAGAGGAGAAGAAAGAGGAGGAGGAGGAGAAGAAGAAGAAATCAAGAAGAAGAAGGAGGAGGAGGAGAAGGATAGAAGGTCCTTGGCCTTCTCCTCCTCCTCCTCCTCCTCCTCCTTCTCCTTCTTCTCTTGTTCTTCTTCTTTCTTTTCATTTTGCCTATTTCTTGTCCTCTTCTCCTCTTGTTGGAGCTAAATTACCTAATTATGTCTTTTTTGAGCTAAATGGGCTAATTATCCCATTTTAGAGGAAAACAAGCTAAGTATATAATATTAATGAGCTAACCAAGGTTCTTATGCCATTTTGAGCTTATTATGGTATTTTGGAGCTAAATGGGCTAATTATGTCATTGTTGGGTTAATTAAAGCAAGGATAATATGAAAGAGGAGAAGAAAGAGGAGGAGGAGGAGAAGAAGAAGAAATCAAGAAGAATGAGGAGGGGGAGAAGGATAGAAGGTCCTTGGCCTTCTCCTCCTCCTCCTCCTCCTCCTTCTCCTTCTTCTCTTCTTCTTCTTCTTCTTCTTATTTCTTTTCATTTTGCCTATTTCTTCTCCTCTTCTCCTCTTTTTGGAGCTAAATTACCTAATTATGTCTTTTTTGAGCTAAATGGGCTAATTATCCCATTTTAGTGGAAAACGAGCTAAGTATATAATATTACTGAGCTAACCAAGGTTCTTATGCCATTTCGAGCTTATTATGGTATTTTGGAGCTAAATGGGCTAATTATGTCATTGTTGGGTTAACTAAAGCAAGGATAATATGAAAGAGGAGAAGAAAGAGGAGGAGGAGGAGAAGAAGAAGAAATCAAGAAGGAGGAGGAGGAGGAGGAGAAGGATAGAAGGTCCTTGGCCTTCTCCTCCTCCTCCTCCTCCTCCTTCTTCTCTTCTTCTTCTTCTTCTTCTTCTTCTTCTTCTTTCTTTTCATTTTTCCTATTTCTTCTCCTCTTCTCCTCTTGTTGGAGCTAAATTACCTAATTATGTCTTTTTTGAGCTAACCAAGGTTCTTATGCCATTTTGAGCTTATTATGGTATTTTCGAGCTAAATGGGCTAATTATGTCATTGTTGGGTTAATTAAAGCAAGGATAATTTGAAAGAGGAGAAGAAAGAGGAGGAGGAGGAGAAGAAGAAGAAATCAAGAAGGAGGAGGAGGAGGAGGAGAAGGAGGAGGAGGAGAAGGATAGAAGGTCCTTGGCCTTCTCCTCCTCCTCCTCCTCCTCCTTCTCTTCTCCTTCTTCTTCTTCTTATTTCTTTTCATTTTGTCTATTTATTCTCCCCTTCTCCTCTTGTTGGAGCTAAATTACCTAATTATGTCTTTTTTGAGCTAAATGGGCTAATTATCCCATTTTAGAGGAAAACGATCTAAATATATAATATTACTCAGCTAACCAAGGTTCTTATGCCATTTTGAGATTATTATGGTATTTTGGAGCTAAATGGGCTAATTATGTCATTGTTGGGGAAATTAAAGCAAGGATAATATGAAAGATGAGAAGAAAGAGGAGGAGGAGGAGAAGAAGAAGAAATCAAGAAGAAGGAGGAGGAGGAGGAGAAGGATGAGGAGGAGAAGGATAGAAGGTCCTTGGCCTTCTCCTCCTCCTCCTCCTCCTCCTCCTCCTTCTTCTTCTCTTCTTCTTCTTCTTATTTCTTTTCATTTTGCCTATTTCTTCTCGTCTTCTCCTCTTGTTGGAGCTAAATTACCTAATTATGTCTTTTTTGAGCTAAATGGGCTAAGTATCCCATTTTAGAGGAAAACGAGCTAAGTATATAATATTACTGAGCTAACCAAGGTTCTTATGCCATTTTGAGATTATTATGGTATTTTGGAGCTAAATGGGCTAATTATGTCATTGTTGGGGAAATTAAAGCAAGGATAATATCAAAGAGGAGAAGAAAGAGGAGGAGGAGGAGAAGAAGAAGAAATCAAGAAGAAGGAGGAGGAGGAGGAGAAGGATGAGGAGGAGAAGGATAGAAGGTCCTTGGCCTTCTCCTCCTCCTCCTCCTCCTCCTCCTCCTTCTTCTTCTCTTCTTCTTCTTCTTCTTATTTCTTTTCATTTTGCCTATTTCTTCTCCTCTTCTCCTCTTGTTGGAGCTAAATTACCTAATTATGTCTTTTTTGAGCTAAATGGGCTAAGTATCCCATTTTAGAGGAAAATGAGCTAAGTATATAATATTACTGAGCTAACCAAGGTTCTTATGCCATTTTGAGATTATTATGGTATTTTGGAGCTAAATGGGCTAATTATGTCATTGTTGGGTTAATTAAAGCAAGGATAATATGAAACAGGAGAAGAAAGAGGAGGAGGAGGAGAAGAAGAAGAAATCAAGAAGGAGGAGGAGGAGGAGGAGAAGGAGGAGGAGGAGAAGGATAGAAGGTCCTTGGCCTTCTCCTCCTCCTCCTCCTCCTCCGCCTCCTCCTTCTTCTCTTCTTCTTCTTCTTCTTCTTATTTCTTTTCATTTTGCCTATTTCTTCTCCTCTTCTCCTCTTGTTGGAGCTAAATTACCTAATTATGTCTTTTTTGAGCTAAATGGGCTAATTATCCCATTTTAGAGGAAAACGAGCTAAGCATATAATATTATTGAGCTAACCAAGGTTCTTATGCCATTTTGAGCTTATTATGGTATTTTGGAGCTAAATGGGCTAATTATGTCATTGTTGGGTTAACTAAAGCAAGGATAATATGAAAGAGGAGAAGAAAGAGGAGGAGGAGGAGGAGAAGAAGAAATCAAGAAGGAGGAGGAGGAGGAGGAGAAGGATAGAAGGTCCTTGGCCTTCTCCTCCTCCTCCTCCTCCTCCTTCTTCTCTTCTTCTTCTTCTTCTTCTTCTTTCTTTTCATTTTGCCTATTTCTTCTCCTCTTCTCCTCTTGTTGGAGCTAAATTACCTAATTATGTCTTTTTTGAGCTAACCAAGCTTCTTATGCCAGTTTGAGCTTATTATGGTATTTTCGAGCTAAATGGGATAATTATGTCATTGTTGGGTTAATTAGAGCAAGGATAATTTGAAAGAGTAGAAGAAAGAGGAGGAGGAGAAGAAGAAGAAATCAAGAAGGAGGAGGAGGAGGAGAAGGAGGAGGAGGAGAAGGATAGAAGGTCCTTGGCCTTCTCCTCCTCCTCCTCCTCCTCCTCCTTCTCTTCTTCTTCTTCTTCTTCTTATTTCTTTTCATTTTTCCTATTTATTCTCCTCTTCTCCACTTGTTGGAGCTAAATTACCTAATTATGTCTTTTTTGAGCTAAATGGGCTAATTATCCCATTTTAGAGGAAAATGACCTAAGTATATAATATTACTGAGCTAACCAAGGTTCTTATGCCATTTTGAGCTTATTATGGTATTTTGGAGCTAAATGGGCTAATTATGTCATTGTTGGGTTAATTAAAGCAAGGATAATATGAAAGAGGAGAAGAAAGAGGAGGAGGAGAAGAAGAAGAAGAAATCAAGAAGGTGGAGGAGGAGGAGGAGAAGGATAGAAGGTCCTTGGCCTTCTCCTCCTCCTCCTCCTCCTCCTCCTCCTTCTTCTCTTCTTCTTCTTCTTCTTCTTCTTCTTCTTTATTTTCATTTTACCTATTTCTTCTCCTCTTCTCCTCTTGTTGGAGCTAAATTACCTAAGTATGTCTTTTTTGAGCTAACCAAGGTTCTTATGCCATTTTGAGCTTATTATGGTATTTTCGAGCTAAATGGGCTAATTATGTCATTGTTGGGTTAATTAAAGCAAGGATATTTTGAAAGAGGAGAAGAAAGAGGAGGAGGAGGAGAAGAAGAAGAAGTCAAGAAGGAGGAGGAGGCGGAGGAGAAGGAGGAGGAGGAGAAGGATAGAAGGTCCTTGGCATTCTCCTCCTCCTCCTCCTCCTCCTCCATCTTCTCTTCTTCTTCTTCTTCTTCTTATTTCTTTTCATTTTGCCTATTTCTTCTCCTCTTCTCCTCTTGTTGGTGCTAAATTACCTAATTATGTCTTTTTTGAGCTAAATGGGCTAATTATCCCATTTTAGAGGAAAACGAGCTCAGTATATAATATTACTGAGCTAACCAAGGTTCTTATGCCATTTTGAGCTTATTATGGTATTTTGGAGCTTAATGGGCTAATTAAGTCACTGTTGGGTTAATTAAAGCAAGGATAATATGAAACAGGAGAAGAAAGAGGAGGAGGAGGAGAATAAGAAGAAATCAAGAAGGAGGAGGAGGAGGAGGAGAAGGAGGAGTAGGACAAGGATAGAAGGTCCTTGGCCTTCTCCTCCTCCTCCTCCTCCTCCGCCTCCTCCTTCTTCTCTTCTTCTTCTTCTTCTTCTTATTTCTTTTCATTTTGCCTATTTCTTCTCCTCTTCTCCTCTTGTTGGAGGTAAATTACCTAATTATGTCTTTTTTGAGCTAAATGGGCTAATTATCCCATTTTAGAGGAAAACAAGCTAAGCATATAATATTACTGAGCTAACCAAGGTTCTTATGCCATTTTGAGCTTATTATGGTATTTTGGAGCTAAATGGGCTAATTATGTCATTGTTGGGTTAATTAAAGCAAGGATAATATGAAAGAGGAGAAGAAAGAGGAGGAGGAGGAGGAGAAGAAGAAATCAAGAAGGAGGAGGAGGAGGAGGAGAAGGATAGAAGGTCCTTGGCCTTCTCCTCCTCCTCCTCCTCCTCCTTCTTCTCTTCTTCTTCTTCTTCTTCTTCTTTCTTTTCATTTTGCCTATTTCTTCTCCTCTTCTCCTCTTGTTGGAGCTAAATTACCTAATTATGTCTTTTTTGAGCTAACCAAGCTTCTTATGCCATTTTGAGCTTATTATGGTATTTTTGAGCTAAATGGGATAATTATGTCATTGTTGGGTTAATTAGAGCAAGGATAATTTGAAAGAGTAGAAGAAAGAGGAGGAGGAGGAGAAGAAGAAGAAATCAAGAAGGAGGAGGAGGAGGAGAAGGAGGAGGAGGAGAAGGATAGAAGGTCCTTGGCCTTCTCCTCCTCCTCCTCCTCCTCCTCCTCCTTCTCTTCTTCTTCTTCTTCTTCTTATTTCTTTTCATTTTGCCTATTTATTCTCCTCTTCTCCACTTGTTGGAGCTAAATTACCTAATTATGTCTTTTTTGAGCTAAATGGGCTAATTATCCCATTTTAGAGGAAAACGACCTAAGTATATAATATTACTGAGCTAACCAAGGTTCTTATGCCATTTTGAGCTTATTATGGTATTTTGGAGCTAAATGGGCTAATTATGTCATTGTTGGGTTAATTAAAGCAAGGATAATATGAAAGAGGAGAAGAAAGAGGAGGAGGAGAAGAAGAAGAAGAAATCAAGAAGGTGGAGGAGGAGGAGGAGAAGGATAGAAGGTCCTTGGCCTTCTCCTCCTCCTCCTCCTCCTCCTCCTCCTTCTTCTCTTCTTCTTCTTCTTCTTCTTCTTTCTTTTCATATTACCTATTTCTTCTCCTCTTCTCCTCTTGTTGGAGCTAAATTACCTAAGTATGTCTTTTTTGAGCTAACCAAGGTTCTTATGCCATTTTGAGCTTATTATGGTATTTTCGAGCTAAATGGGCTAATTATGTCATTGTTGGGTTAATTAAAGCAAGGATATTTTGAAAGAGGAGAAGAAAGAGGAGGAGGAGGAGAAGAAGAAGAAGTCAAGAAGGAGGAGGAGGCGGAGGAGAAGGAGGAGGAGGAGAAGGATAGAAGGTCCTTGGCATTCTCCTCCTCCTCCTCCTCCTCCTCCATCTTCTCTTCTTCTTCTTCTTCTTCTTATTTCTTTTAATTTTGCCTATTTCTTCTCCTCTTCTCCTCTTGTTGGTGCTAAATTACCTAATTATGTCTTTTTTGAGCTAAATGGGCTAATTATCCCATTTTAGAGGAAAACGAGCTCAGTATATAATATTACTGAGCTAACCAAGGTTCTTATGCCATTTTGAGCTTATTATGGTATTTTGGAGCTTAATGGGCTAATTAAGTCACTGTTGGGTTAATTAAAGCAAGGATAATATGAAACAGGAGAAGAAAGAGGAGGAGGAGGAGAATAAGAAGAAATCAAGAAGGAGGAGGAGGAGGAGGAGAAGGAGGAGTAGGACAAGGATAGAAGGTCCTTGGCCTTCTCCTCCTCCTCCTCCTCCTCCGCCTCCTCCTTCTTCTCCTCCTCCTCCTCCGCCTCCTCCTTCTCCTCCTCCTCCTCCTCCTCCTCCTTCTTCTTCTCTTCTTCTTCTTCTTCTTATTTCTTTTCATTTTGCCTATTTCTTCTCGTCTTCTCCTCTTGTTGGAGCTAAATTACCTAATTATGTCTTTTTTGAGCTAAATGGGCTAAGTATCCCATTTTAGAGGAAAACGAGCTAAGTATATAATATTACTGAGCTAACCAAGGTTCTTATGCCATTTTGAGATTATTATGGTATTTTGGAGCTAAATGGGCTAATTATGTCATTGTTGGGGAAATTAAAGCAAGGATAATATGAAAGAGGAGAAGAAAGAGGAGGAGGAGGAGAAGAAGAAGAAATCAAGAAGAAGGAGGAGGAGGAGGAGAAGGATGAGGAGGAGAAGGATAGAAGGTCCTTGGCCTTCTCCTCCTCCTCCTCCTCCTCCTCCTCCTCCTTCTTCATCTCTTCTTCTTCTTCTTCTTATTTCTTTTCATTTTGCCTATTTCTTCTCCTCTTCTCCTCTTGTTGGAGCTAAATTACCTAATTATGTCTTTTTTGAGCTAAATGGGCTAAGTATCCCATTTTAGAGGAAAATGAGCTAAGTATATAATATTACTGAGCTAACCAAGGTTCTTATGCCATTTTGAGATTATTATGGTATTTTGGAGCTAAATGGGCTAATTATGTCATTGTTGGGTTAATTAAAGCAAGGATAATATGAAACAGGAGAAGAAAGAGGAGGAGGAGGAGAAGAAGAAGAAATCAAGAAGGAGGAGGAGGAGGAGGAGAAGGATAGAAGGTCCTTGGCCTTCTCCTCCTCCTCCTCCTCCTCCGCCTCCTCCTTCTTCTCTTCTTCTTCTTCTTCTTCTTATTTCTTTTCATTTTGCCTATTTCTTCTCCTCTTCTCCTCTTGTTCGAGCTAAATTACCTAATTATGTCTTTTTTGAGCTAAATGGGCTAATTATCCCATTTTAGAGGAAAACGAGCTAAGCATATAATATTACTGAGCTAACCAAGGTTCTTATGCCATTTTGAGCTTATTATGGTATTTTGGAGCTAAATGGGCTAATTATGTCATTGTTGGGTTAACTAAAGCAAGGATAATATGAAAGAGGAGAAGAAAGAGGAGGAGGAGGAGGAGAAGAAGAAATCAAGAAGGAGGAGGAGGAGGAGGAGAAGGATAGAAGGTCCTTGGCCTTCTCCTCCTCCTCCTCCTCCTCCTTCTTCTCTTCTTCTTCTTCTTCTTCTTCTTTCTTTTCATTTTGCCTATTTCTTCTCCTCTTCTCCTCTTGTTGGAGCTAAATTACCTAATTATGTCTTTTTTGAGCTAACCAAGCTTCTTATGCCATTTTGAGCTTATTATGGTATTTTCGAGCTAAATGGGATAATTATGTCATTGTTGGGTTAATTAGAGCAAGGATAATTTGAAAGAGTAGAAGAAAGAGGAGGAGGAGAAGAAGAAGAAATCAAGAAGGAGGAGGAGGAGGAGAAGGATAGAAGGTCCTTGGCCTTCTCCTCCTCCTCCTCCTCCTCCTCCTTCTCTTCTTCTTCTTCTTCTTCTTATTTCTTTTCATTTTTCCTATTTATTCTCCTCTTCTCCACTTGTTGGAGCTAAATTACCTAATTATGTCTTTTTTGAGCTAAATGGGCTAATTATCCCATTTTAGAGGAAAATGACCTAAGTATATAATATTACTGAGCTAACCAAGGTTCTTATGCCATTTTGAGCTTATTATGGTATTTTGGAGCTAAATGGGCTAATTATGTCATTGTTGGGTTAATTAAAGCAAGGATAATATGAAAGAGGAGAAGAAAGAGGAGGAGGAGAAGAAGAAGAAGAAATCAAGAAGGTGGAGGAGGAGGAGGAGAAGGATAGAAGGTCCTTGGCCTTCTCCTCCTCCTCCTCCTCCTCCTCCTCCTTCTTCTCTTCTTCTTCTTCTTCTTCTTTCTTTTCATATTACCTATTTCTTCTCCTCTTCTCCTCTTGTTGGAGCTAAATTACCTAAGTATGTCTTTTTTGAGCTAACCAAGGTTCTTATGCCATTTTGAGCTTATTATGGTATTTTCGAGCTAAATGGGCTAATTATGTCATTGTTGGGTTAATTAAAGCAAGGATATTTTGAAAGAGGAGAAGAAAGAGGAGGAGGAGGAGAAGAAGAAGAAGTCAAGAAGGAGGAGGAGGCGGAGGAGAAGGAGGAGGAGGAGAAGGATAGAAGGTCCTTGGCATTCTCCTCCTCCTCCTCCTCCTCCTCCATCTTCTCTTCTTCGTCTTCTTCTTCTTATTTCTTTTAATTTTGCCTATTTCTTCTCCTCTTCTCCTCTTGTTGGTGCTAAATTACCTAATTATGTCTTTTTTGAGCTAAATGGGCTAATTATCCCATTTTAGAGGAAAACGAGCTCAGTATATAATATTACTGAGCTAACCAAGGTTCTTATGCCATTTTGAGCTTATTATGGTATTTTGGAGCTAAATGGGCTAATTATGTCATTGTTGGGTTAATTAAAGCAAGGATAATATGAAACAGGAGAAGAAAGAGGAGGAGGAGGAGGAGAAGAAGAAATCAAGAAGGAGGAGGAGGAGGAGGAGAAGGATAGAAGGTCCTTGGCCTTCTCCTCCTCCTCCTCCTCCTCCTCCTTCTTCTCTTCTTCTTCTTCTTCTTCTTCTTCTTTCTTTTCATTTTGCCTATTTCTTCTCCTCTTCTCCTCTTGTTGGAGCTAAATTACCTAATTATGTCTTTTTTGAGCTAACCAAGCTTCTTATGCCATTTTGAGCTTATTATGGTATTTTTGAGCTAAATGGGATAATTATGTCATTGTTGGGTTAATTAGAGCAAGGATAATTTGAAAGAGTAGAAGAAAGAGGAGGAGGAGGAGAAGAAGAAGAAATCAAGAAGGAGGAGGAGGAGGAGAAGGAGGAGGAGGAGAAGGATAGAAGGTCCTTGGCCTTCTCCTCCTCCTCCTCCTCCTCCTCCTCCTCCTTCTTCTCTTCTTCTTCTTCTTCTTCTTTCTTTTCATATTACCTATTTCTTCTCCTCTTCTCCTCTTGTTGGAGCTAAATTACCTAAGTATGTCTTTTTTGAGCTAACCAAGGTTCTTATGCCATTTTGAGCTTATTATGGTATTTTCGAGCTAAATGGGCTAATTATGTCATTGTTGGGTTAATTAAAGCAAGGATATTTTGAAAGAGGAGAAGAAAGAGGAGGAGGAGGAGAAGAAGAAGAAGTCAAGAAGGAGGAGGAGGCGGAGGAGAAGGAGGAGGAGGAGAAGGATAGAAGGTCCTTGGCATTCTCCTCCTCCTCCTCCTCCTCCTCCATCTTCTCTTCTTCGTCTTCTTCTTCTTATTTCTTTTAATTTTGCCTATTTCTTCTCCTCTTCTCCTCTTGTTGGTGCTAAATTACCTAATTATGTCTTTTTTGAGCTAAATGGGCTAATTATCCCATTTTAGAGGAAAACGAGCTCAGTATATAATATTACTGAGCTAACCAAGGTTCTTATGCCATTTTGAGCTTATTATGGTATTTTGGAGCTTAATGGGCTAATTAAGTCACTGTTGGGTTAATTAAAGCAAGGATAATATGAAACAGGAGAAGAAAGAGGAGGAGGAGGAGAATAAGAAGAAATCAAGAAGGAGGAGGAGGAGGAGGAGAAGGAGGAGTAGGACAAGGATAGAAGGTCCTTGGCCTTCTCCTCCTCCTCCTCCTCCTCCGCCTCCTCCTTCTTCTCTTCTTCTTCTTCTTCTTCTTCTTCTTATTTCTTTTCATTTTGCCTATTTCTTCTCCTCTTCTCCTCTTGTTGGAGGTAAATTACCTAATTATGTCTTTTTTGAGCTAAATGGGCTAATTATCCCATTTTAGAGGAAAACAAGCTAAGCATATAATATTACTGAGCTAACCAAGGTTCTTATGCCATTTTGAGCTTATTATGGTATTTTGGAGCTAAATGGGCTAATTATGTCATTGTTGGGTTAATTAAAGCAAGGATAATATGAAAGAGGAGAAGAAAGAGGAGGAGGAGGAGGAGAAGAAGAAATCAAGAAGGAGGAGGAGGAGGAGGAGAAGGATAGAAGGTCCTTGGCCTTCTCCTCCTCCTCCTCCTCCTTCTTCTCTTCTTCTTCTTCTTCTTCTTCTTTCTTTTCATTTTGCCTATTTCTTCTCCTCTTCTCCTCTTGTTGGAGCTAAATTACCTAATTATGTCTTTTTTGAGCTAACCAAGCTTCTTATGCCATTTTGAGCTGATTATGGTATTTTCGAGCTAAATGGGATAATTATGTCATTGTTGGGTTAATTAGAGCAAGGATAATTTGAAAGAGTAGAAGAAAGAGGAGGAGGAGGAGAAGAAGAAGAAATCAAGAAGGAGGAGGAGGAGGAGAAGGAGGAGGAGGAGAAGGATAGAAGGTCCTTGGCCTTCTCCTCCTCCTCCTCCTCCTCCTCCTCCTCCTTCTCTTCTTCTTCTTCTTCTTCTTATTTATTTTAATTTTGCCTATTTATTCTCCTCTTCTCCACTTGTTGGAGCTAAATTACCTAATTATGTATTTTTTGAGCTAAATGGGCTAATTATCCCATTTTAGAGGAAAACGACCTAAGTATATAATATTACTGAGCTAACCAAGGTTCTTATGCCATTTTGGGCATATTATGGTATTTTGGAGCTAAATGGGCTAATTATGTCATTGTTGGGTTAATTAAAGCAAGGATAATATGAAAGAGGAGAAGAAAGAGGAGGAGGAGAAGAAGAAGAAGAAATCAAGAAGGTGGAGGAGGAGGAGGAGAAGGATAGAAGGTCCTTGGCCTTCTCCTCCTCCTCCTCCTCCTCCTCCTTCTTCTCTTCTTCTTCTTCTTCTTCTTCTTCTTTCTTCTCATTTTACCTATTTCTTCTCCTCTTCTCCTCTTGTTGGAGCTAAATTACCTAAGTATGTCTTTTTTGAGCTAACCAAGGTTCTTATGCCATTTTGAGCTTATTATGGTATTTTCGAGCTAAATGGGCTAATTATGTGATTGTTGGGTTAATTAAAGCAAGGATATTTTGAAAGAGGAGAAGAAAGAGGAGGAGGAGGAGAAGAAGAAGAAGTCAAGAAGGAGGAGGAGGCGGAGGAGAAGGAGGAGGAGGAGAAGGATAGAAGGTCCTTGGCATTCTCCTCCTCCTCCTCCTCCTCCATCTTCTCTTCTTCTTCTTCTTCTTCTTAGTTCTTTTCATTTTGCCTATTTCTTCTCCTCTTCTCCTCTTGTTGGTGCTAAATTACCTAATTATGTCTTTTTTGAGCTAAATGGGCTAATTATCCCATTTTAGAGGAAAACGAGCTCAATATATAATATTACTGAGCTAACCAAGGTTCTTATGCCATTTTGAGCTTATTATGGTATTTTGGAGCTTAATGGGCTAATTAAGTCATTGTTGGGTTAATTAAAGCAAGGATAATATGAAACAGGAGAAGAAAGAGGAGGAGGAGGAGAATAAGAAGAAATCAAGAAGGAGGAGGAGGAGGAGGAGAAGGAAGAGTAGGACAAGGATAGAAGGTCCTTGGCCTTCTCCTCCTCCTCCTCCTCCTCCGCCTCCTCCTTCTTCTCTTCTTCTTCTTCTTCTTCTTCTTATTTCTTTTCATTTTGCCTATTTCTTCTCCTCTTCTCCTCTTGTTGGAGGTAAATTACCTAATTATGTCTTTTTTGAGCTAAATGGGCTAATTATCCCATTTTAGAGGAAAACAAGCTAAGTATATAATATTACTGAGCTAACCAAGCTTCTTATGCCATTTTGAGCTTATTATGGTATTTTCGAGCAAAATGGGATAATTATGTCATTGTTGGGTTAATTAGAGAAAGGATAATTTGAAAGAGTAGAAGAAAGAGGAGGAGGAGGAGGAGAAGAAGAAATCAAGAAGGAGGAGGAGGAGAAGGAGGAGGAGGAGAAGGATAGAAGGTCCTTGGCCTTCTCCTCCTCCTCCTCCTCCTCCTTCTCTTCTTGTTCTTCTTCTTCTTATTTCTATTCATTTTGCCTATTTCTTCTCCTCTTCTCCTCTTGTTGGAGCTAAATTACCTAATTATGTCTTTTTTGAGCTAAATGGGCTAATTATCCCATTTTAGAGGAAAACGAGCTAAGTATATAATATTACTGAGCTAACCAAGGTTCTTATGCCATTTTGAGCTTATTATGGTATTTTGGAGCTAAATGGGCTAATTATGTCATTGTTGGATTAATTAAAGCAAGGATAATATGAAAGAGGAGAAGAAAGAGGAGGAGGAGGAGAAAAAGAAGAAATCAAGAAGGAGGAGGAGGAGGAGGAGAAGGAGGAGGAGGAGAAGGATAGAAGGTCCTTGGCCTTCTCCTCCTCCTCCTCCTCCTCCTCCTTCTCTTCTTCTTCTTCTTCTTCTTATTTCTTTTCATTTTGCCTATTTCTTCTCCTCTTCTCCTCTTGTTGGAGCTAAATTACCTAATTATGTCTTTTTTGAGCTAAATGGGCTAATTATCCCATTTTAGAGGAAAACGAGCTAAGTATATAATATTACTGAGCTAACCAAGGTTCTTATGCCATTTTGAGCTTATTATGGTATTTTGGAGCTAAATGGGCTAATTATGTCATTGTTGGGTTAATTAAAGCAAGGATAATATGAAAGAGGAGAAGAAAGAGGAGGAGGAGGATAAGAAGAAGAAATCAAGAAGGAGGAGGAGGAGGATGAGAAGGAGGAGGAGGAGAAGGATAGAAGGTCCTTGGCCTTCTCCTCCTCCTCCTTCTTCTCTTCTTCTTCTTCTTCTTTTTCTTTCTTTTCATTTTGCCTATTTCTTCTCCTCTTCTCCTCTTGTTGGAGCTAAATTACCTAATTATGTCTTTTTTGAGCTAACCAAGGTTCTTATGCCATTTTGAGCTTATTATCGTATTTTCGAGCTAAATGGACTAATTATGTCATTGTTGGGGAAATTAAAGCAAGGATAATATGAAAGACGACAAGAAAGAGGAGGAGTAGGAGAAGAAGAAGAAATCAAGGAGGAGAAGGAGGAGAAGTAGGAGGAGGAGAAGGACTAGAAGGTCCTTGGCCTTCTCCTCCTTCTCCTCCTCCTCCTCCTCCTCCTTTTCCTCCTTCTCACTACTGGAATCAGAGAATTTGCCATCTGCCGGGTCTCTGCCGTCTGCTGGCTGATGGCAGAGAAGCTCTTTGCCGTAAGATACCAAAAAATTGATGGCAAAGATCTGACAGATGGCAAAGAAGTGCTTTGCCATGAGTCGCTTCTTTGCCGTCAGCTAGCGGACGGCAAAGATGGACCAAGCTGATGGCAAAGACATGGCTGACGGCAAAGATGACCCACGCAGACGGCAAAGAAAAATCGCAGTTGTAGCCATTACGTTTGCCATCTGCCGGCTCTTTGCCGTCCGCCAAAAGCTCCTTTGCCGTGTGCCCGGGAGCATAGCGGACGGCAAAGACATCAACCCACTAACGGCTGCCCACTATAACGCTCCAACCCCACCTCGTTGTTTCAAAAAAAAGCCCACCTCGTCGCCCTCCTCCCACACGCTCCCTCCCCCATCCAGCTTGCGCCCACCGGCCGGCGCCTCCCCGCCCTCCCCACCGGCCGGCGCCTCCCCGCCCTCCCCACCGGCAGGCGCCTCCCCGCCCTCCCCACCGGCCGGCGCCTCCTCACCCTCCCCGCCCTCCCCACCGTCGCCACCTCCTCCCCCACCGGCCGGCGCCTCCCCGCCCTCCCCACCGGCCGGCGCCACCCCCACCGGCCGGCGCCTCCCCGCCCTCCCCACCGGCCGGCACCTCCCCGCCCTCCCCACCGTCGCCACCTCCTCCCCCACCGGCCGGCGCCTCCCCGCCCTCTCCCACCGGCCGGCGCCTCCCTCCCCATCGGCTCCCCTCCCCATCGGCTCCCCCCTGCAGGCCGCACCTCCCCTCCGATCCGGCCACGCCGTCAGGAGCACGAGCAGCCCCCCTGACGCTCCTCCTCGCCCTGGACGCCCTGGAGCCTCGTCGCCACCCCCCTCCGTCGCCCGCACCCTCCTCCGCCGCCCCATCCCGCCGGCGACTTCGCCACCTAGACGGTAATCACGTGCTCCTGCCACATGTATTTACAGTGTTCCTCTGTTGCTGATTTCATTTCCAGCTGCTTCAACAAACTATGCACAACATCAGATACATATGCACATCTTCTTTACATGAAAAGGTAGGTTGGTAGCGTTAATCCAATATAGTATACACCCTGCACACCAAAATGGAAACTTGGTAGGCAGAGAAACTTTCACACCGGTGATTCACCCGTGAAACCCAGATCCGCAATTTCCTGGGTTCATGGTACTCAAGCAGTCTAAACCTCGAAATGGGAGCACCGGACATGCCAAAACTCACATAAGTCAATCATTTAGCATGAAGAAGGTCACCAGCATTCTTGTAAATCCTCCCCATTATGCTTCTTTACTGTACCAGTTCCTGATTATCACAAAATCCTATCATCACTTCTGTTTTGTACAAACAAACCCTATACATCAATTTGATTGCTCCGAGGGCTCCCGTCATGTTCAATTGCACTACTTGTACCATTATCCACATGTCAGGTTCCGTCATTTGCTCTTCTGTATGATATATATCAGGTACCCGAATTAGAAAACAACAGGTATGATTGTTGCTTTAAAATCAAACAAACAGAAGCTAGCCTTGATGGATGAAGAATTAAAGATATCCAGAAAACTAATTTCCATTTAAGAAAAATACTGAAGCAGGAATGCTCTAGCCAAACCATCGTAGATCATGATGATAAACCAAAAGTTGAATGTGTTAATGCCACTAAGAACTACTCCCTCCATTCCTAAATATAAGTCTTTTAGAGATTCTAATATGGACTACATACAGAGCAAAATGAGTGAAACTACACTCTAAAATACTTCTGTATTCATATGTATGTAGTTCATATTTAAATCTCTAAAAGGACACATATATAGGAACAGAGGGAGAACAATGTTGATGTCCCATTAAAGATAATACTAACATATGTGCAGAATTTTGCAGATGAAAATATATGAAACGTTCTTCGACTTACTCTACTTTTCCTTTTTATCTAAAAAATGTTACCCCTAGGAGTGTTTTTGATATACACTAGTGTCAAAAATGTTCTTATATTATGGGACGGAGGGAGTAGTTAGTAGGATGTGCTTGCCAGATGTTCATACTGACTGTTATTAACTTGCTGTATAGCTTAAGTTCATTCAGAAATATCAAAGAAAATGCAAGCCTTTATAATAACAAGACTGAACTAAAATAGAGAACTGCTCTAATCTGACATATTACTCAATCTAAACTAACATTAAACATTATTAAAAGAAAGCATCAGCCAGTATAAGAATCAATGTTCAGTTTTTGACAGATAAAACATAGAAAACACTAACAAGAGCAAAAACACCCAGAATATGACAAGAAACCCAGTAATATGTACCATCATAGGGTCTGAAAGTATAGCATATGCTTTCCCAATAATTTTGAACAAATAATCAGCGTCTCTGCGGATCGCATTCACAATTTCGCTCCATACTGTAACACTGTTCAGTTTTCTAGAATGAGTATATGTTTGTTCAGTTTTTTCTAGAAAATAGAGAGCGAGAGTCCTGAAGAAAAGAAAAGAACGCTCGCTACGTTCACGACATTGAGTCGCTAGGCACTTCTTTGTTTTAGAACAACTAGGCACCTCCTAATCTGTATGAAAGAGCAAGACTAATTCCTATGTTGCCCAGATTATTTAGTTATACGTGCTAAAAGGATGTAGTGTTTTCTTTTGAAAAAAGAAGACGGAAGACGCGTACAAGCATGTACGTATAGACAATG
The DNA here is from genome assembly GCF_904849725.1 of Hordeum vulgare subsp. vulgare. NCBI lineage: Eukaryota > Viridiplantae > Streptophyta > Magnoliopsida > Poales > Poaceae > Hordeum > Hordeum vulgare. Next base: position 226,073,787 of record NC_058523.1, on the reverse strand, counting down.
ATACAGAGACTTTAGATTACGCTTTTAGTGTGTGTGAGTTCAGATTAGCTAGAGTTGCACGACTAAGACGTGTAAAAAGAATACAACATTTTGGAAAGATAAGACCAAAGACGTGTACTGGGGTATCTAGGATATTGTATTTTGCGGGTGAGTATATAGGAGACTTATGAGAAGACCAAAGACATTTAGTTTACTAGAGTACGTATCTAGGAGCAGGATAGTTGCATCCATGAATGGAAGTGGCCTCTCTCCCATGTTATGTAAACATGCATGAAACGAGCTCAGATGACTAGGCTGTACACAGTTAAAAAAAATATAGCAGTATGCAGTATTCATGATAGAGATTTTGAGCAACACAAAGGAAGAAAAGAAAGAAAAAAACTAATCAACGTGGACAATGTATATTTATTTTTGTTGACAAAAGGCAATACAAGATCTTTTCCAAACAATTTATTGTATCAACATGCATAGAAAAGCTTAGATATATATATCAACATGTGCAAGTATGGCAATTGAAAGTAAAAGGCAAACCTTAGGTTAATTGGAGCTATAGTACATTTGAAAGAATAAGAAAATGGTATATAAGACATGCATATCATCATGCAAGAAAAATTGGTGTTCGATGCCTACCTGCTACACATGTAAAATCGCTTATATCATGTGAATTAAGGAAGCAAAACTCCATTTTGGCTGCAAAGAGCAGAAGTTGGAAGCAAAATATCATGTGAACTATGTAGCCAGTTCTTTCAATTATGTGAGTAAATGTGAAGTTGGAAAATCAAGAGGTTACTAAGTGTGAGTAAATGTTTCTTGCAAGTTATCTATGAATTTTATCTGATAATTACATTCTCGGGTATGAAACGAACGGTGAAGATTTGTCACTCTATAGTTAAAGATGTTTCAATGGCAGAGATTGATTACCATATTTTTTTATATCTATTATACATTACTATAAGGTAGAAGGAAAAAAAACGGCCAGATACATCTATCCTTTTTTTTGCAAGGGCCATGTGTCTAGACATAGAATAAGGAACGGTAGATATTATCAACATGGTTGCACGTGCAAGGTAGACATGATGAAGTATGCTGCAAGACTAGAGTAATTTAGTTAGAGTCCTACACGCACAGTCAACTAATCCTATTCTAACAAAAGCTTTATTTTAAGAGATAAACTAATACGTAATCGGTGTCACAGCAAGCCAAATTAATTAGGAGTCGTTTCGTTTAACTAGAGTCATATAAGATATCGAAAAATCAACTCGAGCCCAACATGCATATACAAATCAAATCGAACTCAGCTTCAGTTAAAACTAATTCCTGAGCAGTATCACGGCAAGCGTATACTATTTTTGTTTTTAAATTGAGTAATATATTTGGAGTCTTAGATGCATACACACAATACTCTATTTTGTCAGAGTAATAATACCTTACCGGTGTCGGTCATTAATACATGTGACTGCTGAACATGCTACATTATTAAAAATTATTATATACATCTCCTCTTCCCCCACAAACGAAAAATTATACATCTCCTTTTCAGATGTTTATACATGACGTAGGAAAAAGAGTTCGAAGCTATAGATTTTCTATCCCGTTTGATCATGGTCATGTCACATGATTATGGTGCAGTCCATCCACCGTAGACATGTATCATCATCGTCACGTAAAAGACTTGGACGCAGCAGGCAACAAATCATCGTGACGTACATATATGTAGTAGTACATGTCTAGGAGTTAGAAAAACGAAGAGTGAAGTCCCAGGTCCTTCTATTTATTTATTTTGCGGGAAGTTGAATCCAAGTTCGAGAGGTATATGGAGTAGTGCCAAAAAAAGGAAAACATCCACACCAGATGTACAGCCCAACCCACCATCGAGGATTCACGATTTACGGAAGTCAACCAAAGCACTGTATGCAGCTATATTTTTGTCCTTTTGGAGTCCGCCAAACAAACATGCACCCTACCAAAGATTTGGGGAATGGAAAATTATAGCGAAATACATAGTGCCACAAAGTTAACTTTACATAAGAAAATGAGGACACATAAACGGTAGTCAAGGGGTCCCATAGCAGAAAGTTTTATAGGTAACCTCGACCCCCGACCCCCAACAACACTCACCCTCGACCCCCGACCCCCTACCCCGACCCCCGACGCCACTGACCCCCGTCCCCCGACCCCCGACAACACTCACCCTCGACCCTCGACCCCCGACCCCCGACCCCCGACCCCCGACGCCACTGACCCCCAACCCCCGAGCCCCGACACCTCTTCGGCCTCTTGTTGACCGAAAAGACCCTAATCCCCGACGCCAGTGACCTTCGACCCCCGATAACACTGACCCACATAGTTATGAGTTAGGTCATATAGTTATGTTAATTATAAAAACATCATATTTGTGTTGATCGGGTGAATTTCAATGTGCAGTTGTCCTCTTTCTCTTCCTTCTCCTTCTCCTCCTCCTCCTCCTCCTCCTCCTCCTTCTTTTACTTCTTCTTCTCTTTCTCTTCTTCTACCTAGCATAGACTCATCCAAGAAAGGCTAAATAGGCTAATTGTCCTACGAAATGACATAATTAGATTAGTTAGCTCCAAAATGACCTATTTAATAAAAAATGACCTATACTTAGCTAATTATCCTCGAAATGACATAATTAGCTCCAAAAAGGCATTCTTAGCCAATTTAGCCCGAAGAAGGGGACAAGAGGAGAAGAAAGAGGAAAAATGAAAGGAAGGAAGAAGAAGAAGAGGAGAAGAAGAAGGAGGAGAGGGAGGAGGAGAAGAAGAAGGAGAAGAAGGAGGAGAAGCAGAAGGAGCTCCTCCTTCTCCTTCTTCTTCCTCCTCTTCCTCCTTCTCCTTCTCCTTCTTCTTCTCCGTCTCCTTCTTCTTTTCTTCTTCTTCTCCTCTTCCTTCTCCTTCTCCTCCTCCTCCTCCTCCTCCTTCTTTTACTTCTTCTTCTCTATCTCTTCTTCTACGTAGCTTAGACTCATCCAAGAAAGGCTAAATAGGCTAATTATCCTACGAAATGACATAATTAGCTTAGTTAGTTCCAAAATGACCTATTTAATAAAAAATGATCTATACATAGCTAATTATCCTCGAAATGACATAATTAGCTCCAAAAAGGCATTCTTAGCCAATTTAGCCCGAAGAAGGGGACAAGAGGAGAAGAAAGAGGAAAAATGAAAGGAAGGAAGAAGAAGAAGAGGAGAAGAAGAAGGAGGAGAGGGAGGAGGAGAAGAAGAAGGAGAAGAAGGAGGAGAAGGAGAAGGAGCTCCTCCTTCTCCTTCTTCTTCCTCCTTCTTCCTCCCTCTCCTTCTCCTTCTTCTTCTCCTTCTCCTTCTTCTTTTCTTCTTCTCCTCCTCTTCCTTCTTCTTCTCCTCCTCCTCCTCCTCCTCCTCGTCCTTCTTTTACTTCTTCTTCTCTATCTCTTCTTCTACGTAGCTAAGACTCATCCTAGAAAGGCTAAATTGGCTAATTATCCTACGAAATGACATAATTAGCTTAGTTATCTCCAAAATGGCCTATTTAATAAAAAATGACCCATACTTAGCTAATTATCCTCGAAATGACATAATTAGCTCCAAAAAGGCATTCTTAGCCAATTTAGCCCGAAGAAGGGGACAAGAGGAGAAGAAAGAGGAAAAATGAAAGGAAGGAAGAGGAAGAAGAGGATAAGAAGAAGGAGGAGAGGGAGGAGGAGAAGAAGAAGGAGAAGAAGGAGGAGAAGGAGAAGGAGCTCCTCCTTCTTCTTCCTCCTTCTTCCTCCTTCTCCTTCTCCTTCTTCTTCTCCTTCTCCTTCTTCTTTTCTTCTTCTTCTCCTCTTCCTTCTCCTTCTCCTCCTCCTCCTCCTCCTCCTCCTCCTCCTTCTTTTACTTCTTCTTCTCTATCTCTTCTTCTACGTAGCTTAGACTCATCCAAGAAAGGCTAAATAGGATAATTATCCTACGAAATGACATAACTAGCTTAGTTAGTTCCAAAATGACGTATTTAAGAAAAAATGACCAATACATAGCTAATTATCGTCGAAA